>NC_080549.1:8803707-9117207 GCF_028640845.1 Ahaetulla prasina | reverse complement strand
AAATGATGCTATAGAGCACTGTACACCAGAACAATTAGACATAAGAACCGTTTTTCCCCAAATGCCATCACTCTGCTAAACAAATAATTCCCTCAACATTGTCAAACTATATACTATTAGTCTTCTTATCGTTCCTATCACCCATCTCCTCCCACATAAGACTGCATGACTGTAACTTTGTTGCTGGTATCCTTATGGTTTATATTGACTGTTTTCCTATGACTATCATTAAGTGTTGTACCTTATGATTCTTGACAAACGTATCTTTTCTTTTATGTCACCAGGAGCGTATGCACCAAGACAAATTCCTTGTGTGTCCAATCACACTTGGCCAATAATCCTATTCTATTCTATTCCATTCTATTCTATTCTATTCTATTCTATTCTATTCTATTCTATTCTATTCTATTCTATTCTATTCTATTCTATTCTATTCTATTCTATTTTCTACTCTACTCTACTCTACTCTACTCTACTCTACTCTATTCTATTCTAAAAAACAGGGATGATGAAGGTAACGGTTCGCACAGACACATTTATATACAGAATCACACTGCCTCTGGTGGGGGTTGTTTTATGACGTGTCCTGGTGAGGTAAAAAAAAAAATAAAGGAAAGAAAGTGCCCTTAATAAAGAGCAACAGTGTTTGGGAAATGAAGTGGAACTTAATAGCTGATTGACCTTCCACCTTAACAGAATCCCAAATCCGTGACGGCTCCCTGTTTAGAAATAAATACACGAATGAGAACAGAATATGAAAAGCGCGGCACAGCGACATGAACTGATGTTGTTTGGGAACCACTTCTCTTGCTGAGGCAGGCTCTTCCTCTCCCCAGGCGAAATGAGATCTAATTTTGCAAAAAAACAAAAACAAAAACACCTGCTCATGTACATAATGATCGTTCAATTCTACGTATAAATGTCCTGGATTTGATGAGCCCAGAGACCAAGGTGCCACCAGTGCAGTGGTGGGTTTCAATTTTTTTTACTACTGGTTCTGTGGGCGTGGCTTGGTGGGCGTGGTTTGGTGGGCATGGCAGGGGAAGGATACTGTAAAATCTCCATTCCCACCCCACTCCAGGGGAAGGATCCTGTAAAATCTCCATTCCCACTCCACTCTAGGAGAAGGATACTGTAAAATTTCCATTCCCTCTCCACTCCAGGAGAAGGATATTGCAAAATTCCCATTTCCTCCCAATCAGCTGGGACCTGGGAGGCAGAGAATAAATGGGGGTGGGGCCAGTCAGAATTTTTTACTACCGGGTTTTTCAAATTACTCAAAATTTCCACTACCGGTTCTCCAGAACAGGTCAGAACCTGCTGAAACCCACCTCTGCACTAGTGTCTCCAGAGTGTCTTCACAAAAGTCTCGTGTCAGAATATTGCATGTCCTCCTCACCCAGAGACACTGCATTTAATGAATGTCAAATGCTACGCTATTCCCTCTCCTCTCCCACAGCCACTTTCAGCTCTTTTTAAAAGAGCTTTAGATGGTGGGATCAGAGATTTGGAAAACAGCAATTGTTTCCTTCACTTTCTAAAAGATGATTCTCATCTGTCATCTGCACCTCTATAACTGTCTGGTTTGGTTCTGCAACCCAACAAGACAGACACAGACTTCAGAGGATCATTAGAACTGCAGAAAAAACAATGGCTACCAACCTGCCTTCCATTGAGGACCTGTATACTGCAGGAGTCAAAAAGAGGGCTGTGAAAATATCTACAGACCCCTCGCATCCTGGACATAAATTGTCTCAACTTCTACTCTCAAAATGATGCTATAGAGCACTGCATAATAGAACAACTAGACACAAGAACAGTTTTTTCCAAAAGGCCATCACTCTGCTGAACAAATAATCCCCTCAACACTGTCAAACTATTCACTAAATCTGCATTATTATTAATCTTCTCATCGTTCCCACCGCCAATCTCCTTCCACTTATGACTGTATGATTGTAATTTTGTTGCTGTATCCTTACAATCTATATTGATTGTTTCCTAGTATGATTCGATTGCTTATTTGTATCCTATAACTATGATTAAGTGTTGTACCTTATGATTCTTGATGAATGTATCCTTTCTCTTTATGTACACTGAGAGCATATGCACCAAAGACAAATTCCTTGTGTGTCCAATCACCCATGGCCAATAAAGAATTCTGTCTGTCTGTCTGTCTGTCTGTCTGTCTGTCTATCTATCTATCTATCTATCTATCTATCTATCTATCTATCTATCTATCTATCTATCTATCTATCTATCTATCATCTATCTATCTATCATCTATCTGTCTATCACCTACCTATCTATCTCTCTATCATCCATCCATCCATCCATCCATATCTATCTATCTATCTATCTATCTATCTATCTATCTATCTATCTATCTATCTATCTATCACCTACCTATCTATCTATCATCTATCATGCATCCATCCATCTATTATCTTTCTTTCTATCTATCATCTATCCATCCATCCAACCAACCATCCATCCATCCATCCATCATCTATCTCTATCTATCTATCATCTATCCATCCATCCATCTATCCATCCATCATCTATCTATCTATCGTCTACCCATCCATCTATTATCTATCTATCTATCTATCTATCTATCTATCTATCTATCTATCTATCTATCTATCTATCTATCTATCACCTACCTATCTATCATCCATCCATCCATCCATCCATCCATCTCTCTCTCTCTCTCTTTCTATCTATTTATCTATCTATCTATCTATCTATCATCTATCTATCTATCTATAACAAAACTTCAATTCTCTTCTAAAGATACGTAGGGGTACTACTTCCCTTTTGGTGCAAAGATTGAACAAAAATCATTTTTTTTCTACTGGAAAAAAATCAATGAAATGAAAGGAACGGGGTGTCTTTTCTGCTTTTATTATTACTCTTTCACACACCTGCAGATTCTCACTTCCACCCCACAAAGAACCGTTGGCTCCTGATCTCCCGAAACAGGGGTGGGGTGGGGGCCAGTGTTCCTTTGTTTATGTTCCCAGCCATCTGACATTTAAGCTTAATACGCAGAAGAAAATTAAATCCATAATGAGATGAAGATGCTATGATTGATTTTGATCTGAATGGTACATTATTGCTCCAACAGCATGCTTACAGCTCCCAATGCTCCAATCCTGGGACCAATAAAAATTTCCCTGGCAGTGAAGCATAGATGTTAGCAGAAATCAAGCTCTCATAATCGCATGCTTAACTAAATCTCAAGTAACTTTTTAAAACTATAGCACTTTGAAATAACCTACAAGGGTAACCGGTAGACAGATTGAGCGTGAATGCTTGGAGAGCACGGAAGAAATAAGGTTCCATAAGAGCATTCGCAGGAATGGTTTCCTTTTGACATTCGCACAGCAAAAGGGTCATTATATTCATAATGAAAGATAATGGCATTCCATATCCTTTTAAGTGCTAATTTGACCAATTGGGGAAGGCAAGACTAGGTTTGAAAGACCATATTTAAAAGGCTCTAGTTTGAGATCTTTTCACAAAAGCATTGGATGTGATGACATGAGTCACTGAATCCCAATTTGGCTAACCACATTTTTAGCCTACGTGTTACACAAACCAGGTCATGTTTATTTTATTATTTATTATTATTATTATTTGCATTTATATCCCGCCCTTCTCCGAAGACTCAGGGCGGCTTACACTATGTTAATCATTTATACTTCTAGATGTCATGCAAATAAGTGAGTAACTAGCAGGTGGCTACACAGTGGCGCTGGGGATTTCATTGGAGCCTGCTGATTAATCCATTATAGCTATTTCACACGATTAATGCAACCAATCTTTTAGCATTATCACTTTGTTGCATTTTACTATCTCGTGACTATAGGCTTTCACAGTTTAAGGTTTGGTGTTATATTATAGTTTAGGCCATGCTGTGTTTTGTTGATGTGAAACTGACAGATTGGACTGACAGATTATGATTTTATTCGTTATTTATTACTTTATTCTAGGATTTTTAACTCGATATCCCATCAGTGTTGTTTTTTTTTAACTTGTTCTGGCCTTTGACTGTAATAAACATTGGCTTCATCTGTCTTGAGTAACTATAGTTCAACGAAGTGGGTTCGGTAAGCGGGTTCCACAAACAGAGTTATTTTATGTAGAAGGGGAGGTATCATCGAAACTAAACAAGGCAGGAGAAGGAAAATTTAGATTTTGAACATAGTCTCCTTCATAATTCCTCAGCTGAGTCAGGTTTGGAAAACAGAATGCTGGATAGCTCTGATCTTCTGGGTGATTCAGAAACTGGGAAACAAATTGTGTTTTGTGTCTATAAGATTTATTACAAAGTGAAAATATAAACAAATAAAGAATATGGATGGATGGATGGATGGATGGATGGAAGGAAGGAAGGAAGGAAGGAAGGAAGGAAGGAAGGAAGGAAAATGTGTTGAAAACAGTAGAAAATGAAGGGAAAAAAAGATATTTGGAATCTTCTAGACATACTTGGTGCTTGGTAGTTAAAAAATGAATGAACGTAATTCCCTTCACAGTCCTTTTTAATTGGTAAATTCAGAAATCAGTAGTACTTTTTTTTTTTATCCATTTTCAGCCAAATGTAAATGGAAACTGGGAAACGTCTTCTCTACTCTAATATTGGAGGATATTCTGTAAAGTTACATTTTGCTTACCAACTAAAATGCAACTCTAGAGAGTAGTAGACTATATGCTGAAACCAGTATGTGAATAGAGTCTTATTTCTTCTTCTTCTTCTTTTTTTTTCCAGCCACAAATTTGAATAGATGGATTCATCTTACAGGAGACCCTTTGCCCTGTGACATATTTGCGGTTCCTCTTGGAGAAACCATGTTTTACTTATATGTGTTTGGGTTACATCCAAATTGATTCTACTTTACTGCATATCTTTGAAAATTATTAATAATATTGGGGGTTAGAAAACCTGGTTCAGAATTCATCCATATAAATCACATGGGGGGGGGGGCTAAGGTTTTATATGGCTGAAATCATATATTTTTTTTATTTGCATTTATATCCCGCCCTTCTCCAAAGACTCAGGGCGGCTTACACTATGTTAAGCAATAGTCTTCATCCTATTTGTATATTTATATACAAAGTCAACTTATTGCCCCCAACAATCTGGGTCCTCATTTTACCTACCTTATAAAGGATGGAAGGCTGAGTCAACCTTGGGCCTTGGTGGGACTAGAACCTGCAGTAATTGCAGGCAGCTGCTGTTAATAACAGACTGTCTTACCAGTCTGAGCCACAGAGGGTCATATGGCCTTTGTACCACTGCATTCCTTGGCCCAATATGAAACAGTCCTAAATAATTCAAGTTTGGCTTATTTGAAGGACGTCTGTGCTTCTATAAAGCTGTCCCTATTTTATAGACGTCTTTTGAAGATATTACCTACTTAGGCTCTTTTTAATGGTGGGCCCTTCCTCCCTCTCTATGTTCCTCTTAAGAAAATCTGCTTGACCTTTGCTTGTTTTAAAATGAAATCTGTCTTTTAATGGCTTTTTAATGGCATTTGCTCCTGATGGATACTTTGAAATGATATGCGATTGTCACCGGGTTGTGTACTTGTTTCTTTAAAGAGGATTCATGAGTGCACTTTGATGTTGAACTATATTGTTGTTGTTTTTTAATATATATCTCTGGCGTCTTGAAGGAAGGGAGATTGAGAAATAAATAAAATAAAATAGGATAGCCTCAGGGGAGAAAAAAATAAATAAATCTCCATGTAGTATCCACCCATTGTAAAAACAGATTAGTGGCTGATATCCTGTAGAGACAATCATTTTGGAAGTTACAAATCTGGTGTCAACTCGCAAAGCACCCCTTGCCAGCTCTCAAGTTGCCATAGGCCAGGAGGGGATGGAAACTGGCAAAACTGCACAGCAGCCAAAAACAGATGCACCTTCCACGCTTATCTTCCTCAAGGCTGTATCCCAGGGATACCTGCAGCAGTCAAAGGGGAGTGATCTCCACAACCCGCGAAATTGCTCCATTGGCGAATGTGATTGATGACACACCCCGGGGCGAGGGGGGAAACAGGGTCATAAGTGGAGGGTAAATTACGTAGGGTCAGAGCTGGCTTCACTGGGGAAAGTGCCGACATGAAGCTCCTAATAAAGACCTGGATTTCTTTTGGCTCAAGACTCATGATTTAATTAGGGCATCCATCGGAACCCAGACATCTGGCTTTATTCTTTTTTTCTAGTACTCTTCTAGAAAATATGTTGTTGTAAGGCTGTGTCATGAGACGTGTGCATTCACTAAAGTAGTAACATTGCGAGAGATAAAGTTATTTGGAGTCATCTTTTTTCCATAATGAAAATTATTTCTATAAGCTAGCCGGTCATATCTAGTTTAGCTGGATAAGTCTGGGACTTACCAAATACTTATCACCATGGGCAGGAAATGACTCAGATCCATTCTGCAGAGACAGCTTAGCCTCACCAGCCTATTTTTCCATCTAAAACTGCTTTTGCCAAAATGTCATCTATCAATCCTGTTCTGTTTGTTTGTTTGTTCGGAAATGTGCTTATGGTTCCCTTCTGATCAACGAATTAAACGGTGCCGTAAAACACGTAAATTGAAAATCCTGTCTGCTTCCAGTCACCGCTAGGCAGGGAAGGAGACGACTGACATAAAGAGCAAAATGATAATCTATTTATTTACATGGGGAGGGGAGAATCAAAAAGCTTTACAGGCTCAAACTGCATGCCTTAGGGACGCCTCTAAGGGAAGGAACTGTTGATAGTACTTATGCGTCACAGTTCTGCACCAAAGTATGCTTTGCCCTTCTTCATCTCTCTGTTCGTCTGTTGCACACCCATTGGTAAAAGTGTAGAGTGTCATAATATCACTGTACTTGTTCTGGGTGTTTGGGGAGAAAAAAAAAAGGAAACACCCCATCAGTAAATAAAAAAGTAAATTTTTGACTGTCAGTTGGGTCTGACTCTAGAGAATGGTGTTTCTCTATTTCTTGGCCAAGGGAGCCAGCATTGTCCGAAGACAATTTCTGTGGTCATGTGGCCAGCATGGCTATACACCAGAGGCACATGGAACACTGTTACCTTCCCACCAAAACGGTACCCAATAATCTACTTAAATTTGCAGGCTTTCCAACTGCTAGGTGTGCAGGAGCTAAAGCAAAGAATGGGAGCTCATGCCGTAGTGCAGAGCACGGTACTCGAACCCAGGCTGTCAGCTCTTCAGCTGGCAAGTTCAGAGTCTTTAACCACTGGGCCATCACTGCTCCCCCTCCCCATAAGTAAATAAAGCAACATAATTAAAGAATCAATATAGCTCTTAGACAGCTTGAAGGGTATCATTGTTTTAATCATTTGATTAGAGAAGCTTTCCTGAAAAGATGACTAACATGAAATTAGCGTTCTACCCTTAAAAATAATAATTTTTTTGAAACAGAATGTGAATAAAGAACAGAGACTGTATTCAGCTGGTTCAGACCAGTTCGGGAGAACCGGTAGTGGCGACCTGTGGGTAGGCCACCCAGGCACAATCCCATCCTATATCGCTGTGTTTTTGATGCCACATGTATGTGTGGATGGCGTGCACACAAGCAAATTGCCATGTTGTTTGATGTCGGATGCATATGCGGATGGCATGAGCAAATTGCCGTGTTTTGTGATGTTGCACACATGTGCAGATGGCACACACGTGTGCTCACATTTTCGGTGCTGGGTGAACTGGTTGCTACAGAATCCCAACTCTGATAAAGAAGCTTTAAAAGAAGTTTCAAGGGTGGGAATACCATAGGTGCCATATCCAAGAAGGTCCTTTCCTACTAGTAATTATGCCAAAAATATCCCCCCAAAAAACAAAAACCCAACCCAATTATTCTCTAAATGCTTTGGTGGCTTTTGAAGCTCCTGAAATAACAAAAATCCTTTTTCTAACTCTTCGTGGGAATAGAGGAAATAAATAGCTCACCTTCCTCTTTTCTATTTTTTGTTTTTCATTTGGACATTTTGCAAAGAAGACCTGAACTGTTGGCAGAAAGATGATTTAAGATCTCATTCCCCTTTCCTACTGAAAGCTAAGATGACACCATAGCATTGTAATTTTGCAGATGGGTGGTCAGCTGTGGTGCACAGTCTCTAAGCAAATCGCAAAATGGCAGTTTTGAGCTGCACTGCAGTTGATTCTGGAAACCTTGTCTCAGTTGCCCAGAGAGGACAATAGCTGTATAATCATAGAGTGGATTTTAACCTCCTAGGTAAAATGTTCCGTATTTGCTCAAATTGATATACAGCTCACTCACTGTCCTAAAGAAATCTCAGAACTGGGTGACTTCTGGAAGATGCATAACCTATTTTCTGAAGCACTAGAAGGCAAGACTTTATAAAGACTTGGTAAGACCACACTTGGAATACTGCATCCAACTTTGTTTGCCACGATGTAAAAAAAAAAAAAAAAAGATGTTGAGACTCTAGAAAGAATGCAGAGAAAAGCAACAAAGATGATTAGGGGACTGGAGGCTAAAACGTATGAAGAATGGTTGCAGGAACTGGGTATGTCGAGTTTAATGAAAAGAAGGAGTAGGGGAGACATGAAAGCAGTGTTCTGATATCTCAGGGGCTGCCCCAAAGAAGAGGGAGTCAAGCTATTCTCCAAAGCACCTGAGAGTAGAACAAGAAGCAATGGGTGGAAACTAATCAAGGAGAGATGCAACTTAGAACTAAGGAGAAATTTCCTGACAGTGAAAACAATTAATCAGTGGAACAACTTGCCTGCAGAAGTTGTGAATGCTCCAACACTGGAAGTTTTTAAGAAGATGTTGGATAACCATTTATCTGAAGTGGTGTAGGGTTTCCTGCCTAAGCAGGGGGTTGGACTAGAAGACCTCCAACCAGTAATAGTTAGGCAACCCTTCCTTCATCCCAACTCATCTTCACAGTGGAAAAATTTAACCAAACAATATATCCTCTGCTGTAGCCAATAGCAACCTTTTTATATTGAAATTATCTCTCTCTCATAACATAAAAACATCACTTCTAGCAAGCAAGCAAGCTTATAGCAGGACTCTCAAGAGGTTCAGTGAACACAATATAATGAGATTTAATCCTTTGAGAGATCATCAAGTAGGGAGGGAGGGAAAAATCATATCTTGGCTATATTCAGTTACCTCTAAATATAGTATGGATTTAGGTCTGGGGAAAATAATAGTTAGCAGTAGAGTAAGGTGGGAGGTAGAATGACTAACAAGATAAGGAGAGCTCAAAAGGAGGTTTAACAAAGCCTTCCACGAGATTTGGCAGATGCTTCTATGGTAGATTGTCAAACTTTACACTAATCTTTCTGTAAGAGTTTTAAGGGCTTGCATTCCTCCCTTTTGCTCTCTTTGCTGGGTTGGATGCTAGTATATTATAAATCAGGCTTTCTGAAAATGAGCAGAGACTTCTTAAATTACAGCTAAACCGAGGAAGAATATTATTACATGGTATTATGACGGAGCCCAGCAGGGCTCCCCTCTTCCTTCACTTTTCCACAGCAAAACATAATGTCAAGTAGGAGAAAGTCATTGTGCTGCGAAGAGGTTATCCACAATGCAGTTCAACTTAGAACTCTCTCCATTGGTGGATATTCCTGCAGCAGATTTTGTTTTTGTTTTAATATCACCATCAAATCCAAATTCTCATATACAGAGAAACCCAATCCAAGATCTACAACTACTTGGGAAAAAAGGAAAACACAGCATTTTAAAAAAAATATATGAATGTGTCACTTTATTATGTGATAAAAGGTAAAGGTAAAGGTTCCCCTCGAACATACGTGCTAGTCGTTCCCGACTCTAGGGGGCAGTGCTCATCTCCGTTTCAAAGCCAAAGAGCCAGCGCTGTCCGAAGACGTCTCCATGGTCATGTGACTGGCATGACTAAATGCCGAAGGTACATGGAACGCTGTTACCGTCCCACCAAAGGTGGTCCCTATTTTTCTACTTGCATTTTTTATGTGCTTTCGAACTGCTAGGTTGGCAGAAGCTGGGACAAACAATGGGAGCTCACCCTGTTACGTGGTGCTGGGGATTCGACCTTTTGATCGACAAGCTCAGTGTCTTAGACACTGAGCCACCACGTCCCTTAGTATTACGTGATAGAAGAAAGCATTTCTGGTCTGTTTATTTGTGTTTGACCACAAAATCACTCACTCACTCAATCAAATATATAACATTGCCAAAGGAGAAGATAACAGTAATGGACCTTTTTTTTCTCTGTCTCTTACATTGCATGTAAGGAAAAAAAATGTAATATAATCAAACAGAGATTCAAAGGGGACTACCAAATAACTTATTCCTATAAATACAGCAAGAATGAAGGAAGGATGGATGGATGGAAGGGAGGGAGGGAGGGAGGGAGAGAGGGAGGAATCATATGCTAACTCATAGCTAAGAGTAGACCAAGTTATCCAAATCTTCAGCATCTTTGTGCAATTTGTCTGAACTCTGTAATTATTTTCTATTTAGTTTGCAAATTAAAAAAAGGTAAAAATATCAAACCCATTTAAATCAGCGGGGAGCCCCAAACTATCATTTCTCTATCAGAACATGAAACACTTTTAATTCCCCTTTATACTTTCACCTGGTAATCGATAAAGAAATACAGGTCGTTCAACTATCAATACAAATGGGATTTTTTTAAAAAATAAAAATAAAAATAAAAGACCACTTCCCCACAAGTAAATATTGAGTTTTACATTTACATAGATTGGTTTTCTTTCGAATGGTATAATATTTCTTACATCATACATTGGATGCTGTTTACATAAACCTTTCTGCTCCTCACCTAGCTTCCTCCTGTGGCCTGTAAGCCACCGGCCCCTCCAGCAGCTGAATCAGAGAAGGAGGAGGAGGAGATGTGGGAGTCAAGGTCAGCATCCAGGCAACCTGAGAGCTCCAAAGGGGAAGAAGGAATGGAGCAGGCAGAGAGAGAGAGAGACAGAGGCAGAGCCTGGGCCATCCGTCAGCCCTCAGATGGACAGTCAACAGTCCCCAGGTCTGGAGGTGGCTGATGAGGAAGAGGAAGAACAGCTGGGTCCAGTGCCTGATGCACGGATACACAGAAGGCAGAGGAGAGGAGAGCAGTGGAAATCTGTGGGCCGATCCTTGGGAAGGAAAAGCAACCACTGCTAGTGAAGCCCCACCCTAGCTTTGGGGATAACAGGCAGAGGGTGAAGATGAATAGATGTAGCAGACAACAATTCATCTCTATGCTGGCCAGACTTGTTAGAAAGTCTGTGAGAAAGAAACATTTTGCCCGGACTGCCAGCGCTCCTAATAAAGGAATCTTTGAGTTCACTTCAGAGGGTTTGTCACGTTTGGGGAGCTAGGTCAGAATACTTCCATTCTGATTCTCAGCTTCACTTTTCCTTCCTTCCTTCCTTCCTTCCTTCCTTCCTTCCTTCCTTCCTTCCTTCCTTCCTTCCTTCCTTCCTTCCTTCCTTCCTTCCTTCCTTCCTCCCTCCCTCCCTCCCTCCCTCCCTCCCTCCCTCCCTCCCTCTTTCTTTCTTTCTTTCTTTCTTTCTTTCTTTCTTTCTTTCTTTCTTTCTTTCTTGGGATTCTTTGAACCATCACATTCTTCTCATTCTTCTTAAGTAGAACGTATACACTTTTCTCCTTTTGTGTGGAACCAAGTTCACTGCTACGTAATACGTCCAATGGAGGTTTGGAGTAAGATATTAAACTGGAAGGAATTCTAAAACGGACTGATGACCAAAATGGCACAAAACGAGTCCCATTTTCTCTCTTCCTTCCCCCTCCCCCTTGGATTATGTACATTTAACACCCCCTTTTTTTCCAGGGCTTTGCCTCAAGGCACAATCTGCTCCTAATATGTTTGGAAATTACTGTTCCATTATAGCCACACCAATATGCAATCAAATGAAAATTATAGGGGATGGAAAGTGATTTGTCTTCTTAATGAGAGTCACCTTGCTGATTTTCCCCAACAGCCTTAGGCAATCATTAGCCGAGCTAGTGAAATAAACAAGAGCTAGTTACTCTTTGGGTGGTATCAGCAGTCCACGGTGGGAGCAGATGGACAGCCCTCCCCATGAATCATTCTATTCAAAGCATAAAAAGTCTTTTGAAATCTTGACTTCTCCTGGCAAAGGCCCCCCAGTTCTGACAACGTGTATCCAAGCTTTCTATCAAAGCTCCCGAGCTGCCGTGAAAGACAGATCAAAGCTTGTGCCCTCGCAAGTAAATGCGAGGATGGGACTCCGTCTGGCAGTGAAGATTGAGGCTCCTGCTGGTTTAAATGGGTTTGATATATTGTTACTGCCTGCTACAAATAGAAAAAGAAAAAGAAAAAAGATCCCATGGGATCCATCAGCGACTATTCGGTTGGTAAGCATTCCATAAGCCTGATGTTGCTTGAAAAACTGAGAGCTAGCCAGACCAATCCACATCAACAACGACAATAAGAATTGGCAGAGGACACAGAAATAGGTTGGGGCAATCTGCTAAGCTTTCCAAAATCCCTCAATGCAAGGTGAAGGTAGAAGGACTCTTCCCAACCAGGTGATGGTGGTCTGTTCTTCAGAATGTGACAAGGTCACAAGTGCGAAGATAGGAAACCAATGAAATGAGATAAAGAATCAGAAAAGGACAGCATAACTTTGACCTTGTGTCTCCTCGCCCTTCAGTCAACATGCCTAGTCTAGAAGTTCCTCAAACAAGACTATATCCACGAGGCCTTTGGGCCAATTGACATTTGATCCCATGCCAAAAGAAGTCTGCAAAAGATGAGTTCAGACCTCTGGTTATCCGTCCCTCTTAGGAGAAAGAGAGAGAAAGTGTCAGAAAGACTAAAAAAAAGAGAGTAAGGGAGATAGGAGAACATTAGAATAAGAAGGCAGAGACATGAAAGAGTGCAGAGAAGAGCAACCAGGACGATTAGGGGATTGGAGGCTAAAACATATGAAGAACGGTTGTAGGAACTGGGCATAGCTAGTCTAGTGAAGAGAAGGACCAGGGGAGACATGCTAGCATTGCTCCAATATTTGAGGGGCTGCCACGGAGAGGAAGGGGTTAAGTTATTTTCCAAAGCACCTGAAGGTCAGTCAAGGAATAATGGATAGAAATTGATTAAGGAGAGATTCAACCTAGAAATAAGGATAAATTTTCTGACGGTGAGAACAATCAACCAATGGATCAGAAAAGTTGCCTTCAGAAGTTGTGGGAGCTTCATCACTGGAGGCTTTCAAGAAGAGACTGGGCTGCCACCTGTCGAAAATGGTGTAGATTCTCCTGCTTGGGCAGGGGGGTTGGACAAGCTCCTTCCTAACTCTGTAAATCTATATCTGTACATGTGCATGTATATGTGAGAGCTTATCTTGCAAAAGTTCCCATACTTCTTCAGTTGTTCTGAAACATCAGAGGTGATGCATCAGAAGATAGGAGATGATATATATACCCTTTCAAACTGGCAACTCAAAGGTATTTGTTGCTTTTTATACATGCCCGACATATCTTTTCAGGTGTATATAATGAAATGCTATAGTCTCTTGTTGCTGCCTTAAGATGTCTTCTATAAGTGCCAAAAGTGCTGGCCCTTATTAGTGTTTCACTAATTTGTTGGTATATTTGTCCACCAAATTGAAAGTTGGTAACAAGTAGTAATTAAAAGTAGGTAAACTCAGTGGCTAAGATGCTGAGCTTGTCGATCGAAAGGTCCACAGTTCAGCAGTTCGAATCCCTTGTGCCACGTAACGGGGTGAGCTCCTGTTACTTGTCCCAGCTTTTGCCAACCTAACAGTTTGAAAGCACCTAAACAATGCAAGTAGGAAAATAGGGACCACCTTTGGTGGGAAGGTAACAGCGTTCCGTGTGCCTTTGGCGTTGAGTCATGCCGGCCACATGACCACGGAGCTGTCTTTGGACAGCGCTGGCTCTTCAGCTTTGAAACAGAGATGAGCACCGCCCCCTAGTCTCGGGAATGACTTTTTTTTTAATTTATTTGCATTTATATCCCGCCTTTCTCAGAAGACTCAGGGCAGCTTACACTATGTCAAGCAATAGTCTTCATCCATTTGTATATTATATACAAAGTCAACTTTATTGCTCCCAACAATCTGGGTCCTCATTTTACCTACCTTATAAAGGATGGAAGGCTGAGTCAACCTTGGGCCTGGTGGGGCTTGAATCTGCAATAATTGCAAGCAGCTGCTGTTAATAACAGACTGCATTAGTCTGTTGAGCCACCAGAGGCCCTAGCATGTATGTGCAACCTTTACCTTTTTACCTTTCACAAGACAGAGGTTGATGAGACCATGATTCTAGGCATTTTGATCTTAGTGTATTTGTGCTATGACAAATAGCTTGCAGTAATACGCATACGGTATGCTCCATATTCACTAAATGTTGGAGTCCATGGTTGATTGATGCTATGGTTGATTCAAGCTTCCAACACAGACAGCAGATAGTTACAGAAGCATTCACGATACACAAAAACGGATTTAGGGAGAGTGGAATTAGGAAGGAAGGATGAACTGAGTCTTCTGTTGCAAAATGGGAGCAGGAAGAATGGCATTTAGAATCTGTTGACATACCAATTAGTGGCAAGGAAGTGTAAGTGGATCAGAGACACATCTATTGGATTAGTCAGTACTATGCTTATGAAACTAAGTCTGCATAAATTTGCGGCCTATAATCCATATGAAAATTATGGAGAGTTAGTTCTCACGCAAGCAAACATAAATAACATAATGTTATGTCAGGTCTTTACCCCAAAATAAGACAGATGGAAATCATATCCAGACTAAAAGAGAATTGTTTTTAGCCTTTTACGTATACTAAACGGGGGGAAAAAGGCATCCAAAAATGAACACCAATTATTTTAAATACAGCTAGGATTCTTGTAAGGTAAAGATAAATGTTCCCCTTGTACATATGTGCTAGTCGTTCCTGACTCTAGCGGGCGGTGTTCATCTCCGTTTCAAAGCCAAAGAGACAACGCTGTCTGAAGACATCTCGGTGGTCATGTGGTCAGCATGACTCAACGCCAAAGGCACATGGAACATTGTTACTTTCCCACCAAAGCTGGTCCCTATTTTTCTACTTGCAATTTTTTACATGCTTTCGAACTGCTAGGTTGGCAAAAGCTGGGACAAGTAACAGGAGCACACCCTGTTACACAGCGCTAGGGATTCAAACCGCTGAACTGCCGACCTTTCGATCGACAAGCTCAGCATCTTAGCCACTGAGCCACCCTTCATTCTTGTACTCAGCGACTAATGGAATTATTTTGTAACGGTGTCCTCGCTGTTCCGCATTAGGTCATGGAGATTTGTGTCTCTTTTCTAACCGCCCAATCTGCTCTGAAGAAGCTTCACAAGAGATGAGTAGGGCAGTCAGTGTTAAAGCAGATTTATTTTTAATGAAAACTGGTGTATCCCTTCAGAAGCCATCACACATTTGAGATATACCTATTTTCCAACCAAAAAGGTAGCTCAATTAATTTTATTTCTTGTTAATAGCCACTTATCTCTTTATTTCAAGTGATTGCATTTACTTTTGCATAAGTCCTTGCATAAATGTCAACTCTTTTGTTGGAAGGCATTCTGAAGTAGCCCAACGGATATTTTTTTAAAAAAGCACACACACACACATATTTATTCTCTTAAAATATAATAAAGCCTATTTTACGATTGTTTTCATAAGTGGTTACCCTGTTCTGCTCTTTTCCCTCATCTTTTACATCAAGGATATCAAAACTCAATTTCATTGAGGGCCGCATCAGGGTTGTGTTTGACCTGAGGGGTGCAGGGGGTGTGGCCAGCTCGATGTCACTCATGTCGGGGGTGCCTGTGGTGGCCAAAGCACTCTGCCAGCAAAAACAGGCTCCTGAGCTCCGTTTTCAGCTGCAATGGTGTCCTGCAACCCTCTGCCAGCAAAAATGGAACTCAGGAGGGCCGCCTGTAAATCGAAGCAGCTCGCAGGCCAGATCTGGCCCCCAGTCCTTGAGTTTGACACCCCTGGTTTTACATACCTGTATCGGCAATCTACTCATGTAAATTAGGGAGTGACCCTAACAGTTTGAGATCATGTATTTTCTTAACGGGGATATAATTATCCAATATCAATGTCATTATTATTATTATTATTATTAATAATAATAATAATAATAATAATAATAATAATAATAATAATAATAATAATAATAATAATAATAATAATAATAATAATAATAATAATATAATTGTATGTCTATTGCTGGTTGAGGACCATAATAAAGTGTATGTATGTATGTATGTATGTATATATGTATGTAAAGTGTGTATGTATTTATTTATTTTGTCACAACAGTATATATAAGCATAAGCATGAAATAACTATACAATATATAAGCAAATATATAAGCATAAGTATGTAATAACTATATTAATTGGATATAACGAAAGGAAACAATAGGACAGGAACAGTAGGCACGCTTGTGCTCTTATGCACGCCCCTTATGGTCCTCTGAGGAATGGGGTGAGGTCAATAGTAGACAGTTTTTGGTTGAAGCTTTGGGGATTTTGGGAACAGACCACAGAGTCAGGCAGTGTATTCCAAGTATTAACAACTCTGTTACTGAAGTCATATTTTCTGCAATCAAGATTGGAGCGGTTAACATTAAGGTTAAATCTATTGTGTGCTCGTGTATTCTTGCAATTGAAGCTGAAGTAGTCTTCAACAGGAAGGACATTGTAATAGATGATTCTATGAGTTAAACTCAGGTCATGTCGAAGGCGGCGGAGTCCTAAGTTTTCTAAACCCAGGATTTCAAGTTGGTGTCATAAGGTATTTTGTTGTATTCAGAGGAGTGGAGAACTCTTCTTGTAAAATATTTCTGGACACGTTCAATTGTATTGATGTCAGAAATGTGGTATGGGTTCCAGACAGGCAAGCTGTATTCAAGAATTGATCTAGCAAATGTTTTATAAGCTCTGTTTAGTAGTGTAGCGTTTCTGGAGAAGAATCTACACAAGATTAGGTTTACAACTCTTAAAGCCTTTTTTGCGATGTAGTTGCAGTGGGCTTTGGCACTTCGATCATTTGATGTGATCTATACAGTATATATTCCTGTTTGTGCAGGGGATTGGATTAGATGACCTCCAAGTTCTTTCCAACTCTGTTACTGTTATATTCTCCATAGCTAATCTCTTCATAACAGAGGCCCCATTTCCACAAGGGGACCAATATTTATCCATAATTTTATCCAATTTATCCATAAAATTGGGGTACAGCTATTCCCAGGCTGAACAATTCTGCAGATAGATATGGGCTTGTTTGCACCCACTGACAAGAAACCTGTATTTATGAACTGATGCATCGTTCTCATTTCCAAAGTTTCCTAGGTTTTCATCAAAACGTAAAGCGCGACCTTCATTTATCATTTAATCTGTTTAATATCAAATTCCCAAGGCAACTCTCTCTCTCTCTTTTTTCTCCTACCACACATGATATCTAATCCTCATCCTGATCTCTTGGAGAGAGAAGATGAAATTCAGAAGTGCCAAAAGTAATGGCTTCTTCTTGCATTACACAGGGGAAATCTAAGGTAGGAAATCTTTTTTTTTTTAAGCCTCTGCTATTAAAAAAAAATAATAATCAACTGAGGGATGCAGTGGCTCAGTGGCTAAGATGCTGAGCTTGTCGATCAGAAAGGTCGGCAGTTCAACGGTTCGAATCCCTAGTACTGCTGTGTAGCGGGGTGAGCTCCCGTTACTTGCCCCAGCTTCTGCCCACCTAGCAGTTCGAAAGCATGTAAAAAATGCAAGTAGAAAAAATAGGGACCACCTTTGGTGGGAAGGTACCAGCGTTCCGTGCGCCTTTGGCATTTAGTCATGCCGGCCACATGGCCACAGAGACGTCTTCGGACAGCGCTGGCTCTTCGGCTTTGAAACGGAGATGAGCACCGCCCCCTAGAGTCGGGAATGACTAGCATATATGTGTGAGGGAACCTTTACTTTTACCTATTAAAAAAAATAAGTTTCTAAAGTTTGTAGTAGCCTATATATCACCCTTTTAATTTGTTTGTTTTTATTTCACATGAATGAAAGATGTAGAGAAGTGTCACAAATTAACACATTCCTATTTTTTTTCAGAGGAGAACAATAACACCAGCTGGTTTTATGCTAGCATTTAAATTTTTGTGGAACGCAAAGAAAGGAAAATTGATAGATGAAATCAACTCACAGTTCTCAACTCAAAGCGGACAGGGCCAGATTCAAATTATTATATTTGGGATATATTTGTAAGAAGATCTAGTTCTCAAGGGAACTCTCTAATGCTGGAAAAAGTGGAAGGAAATAGAAGAAATGGGCTACCAGCAGCAAAGGCAGCAGATTCAATCATAGCAACAACGGTTTCAGAGTTGAAAATTTGAAAAGCCAGATTAAGAACACATCACTCTGTTTATGTGGTGGCTAAGAGTAAACCTTGATTTGATGGCCCATAAAGAAAATGGATTGATTTGTTCATTGATTTTTCAGGAAGGTTAGAATATTTAAAAAACATCTAAAAATATGTTGAGAATCTAGAAACAGTGCAGAGAAGAGGAACAAAGGTGATTAGGGGACTGAAGGCTAAAACATATGACAAACAGTTGCAGGAACTGGGTATGTCTAATTTAATGAAAAGAAGGACCAGGGGAGACATGATAGCAGTGTTCTGATATCTCAGGGGCTGCCACAAAGAAGAGGGAATCAAGCTGTTCTCCAAAGCTCCTGAGGGTAGAACAAGAAGCAATGGGTGGAAACAGATCAAGGAGAGAAGCAACTTAGAACTAAGGAGAAACTTCCTGACAGAACAGTTAATCAGTGGAACAACTTGCCTCCAGAAGTTGTAAATACTCCAACACTGGAAGTTTTTAAGAAGATGTTGGATAACCATTTAGGGTTTCCTGCCTAAGCAGGGGGTTGGACTAGAAGACCTCCAAGGTCCCTTCCAACTCTGTTATTCTATTCTATTCTATTTCCAGGGAGTTACTTACTGGGTAGGTTTAACTCCTTTTTTTTAAAAAAAACTTGACTTTGGTAAAATTTCAAGAAGTTCGAATTGCGCATAATCATCATACTACTTTAAACCAGTGATCCATGACAACATCAGAAGAGAATTTATTTGGGTAGCCTCTAATGCCGTTGAGTTTTGATTGGCATTTTCAGATGTGATTTGCAGCAGCTGTCCATCACTGTAGGATCATGGCTTTGCATCACTTTAAATGAGGAAGAGAAGAAAGTAACTGTCATAGGGACTGGATGCCAACTTGCATACAGCTCATTTAACTTGTAGGATTTCCACCGAAACTTATATGTAAAGTCCTGCTTATGTAGTTCCATAATCAGAATACATGGGGAAAAGAGTAAGGAATTAAGTCTCGCTCAGCAAGAAATGTAGTACATTTTTCAAGGGGAATGTGCATATAATTTACAGCATTGAATCCTGTCCATAAAGACTAACCAATAATACTGATTTTTTTTTCTTGTTATATTCCATGCAGCTTCTTATAATCATTGCTTATAAGGGGGGCTCTACTTATAAAGTTTTAGTTTGTCATTTCCTAAGAAGTTCTAGTACTGATTTGTCTTTCTTAAATTCCTTTTCACTAGATCTTTGGAATTAAGATAAACAATCCTATGAAAAAGATTAGAAAAGCACATCTACAGGTATTCCTTGACTTACAACCACAACTGAAGCCAGAATTTCTGTTGTTGAGTAGAGTAGAGTAGAGTAGAGTAGAGTAGAGTAGAGTAGAGTAGAATAGAATAGAATAGAATAGAATAGAATAGAATAGAATAGAATAGAATAGAATAGAATAGAATAGAATAGAATAGAATAGAATAGAATAGAATAGAATAGAAATTCTCTATTGGCCAAGTGTGATTGGACACACAAGGAATTTATCTCTGGTGCATAAGCTCTCAATGTACATACAAGCAACAAGTGATAAATCTTGATCATAATAATCATAAAACAGATTCATCATAAATCATAAGATAAGCAGAAGAGTCATCAAATGAATCATGTCCAAGACGACAACCGTTTTTTGCCAGGTCTGTTAAACAACTGTAGTTGTTAAGTGGTCATTAAGTGAATCCAGGTTCCTCCATTTGCTTATCCGAAACCAGCTGGGAAGTTTTCAAATGGCAATCCATTGACCCTGGGAGGCTGCAACCATCTCAGATATGAGCTCGTTGTCAAGCTATGTCATAAGTTGGTTGTAAGTCATTTTTTTTCGGGTCGTGTTGTAACTTTGAATGGCCATTAAACAAACCATTGTAAGACGAGGACTGCACCCTCTGTAGAATTCAGTAGGAATGGCTGAAAATTTCAGCTCTAGCTAAATGGTGAACCATTAATCTGTGTTATCCACAATCTTTATCATTTTTTTTTACTGTATAATTATACACCAATGCAGTGAAAAGAAACTACTACTTCTGGTTTGTTGTATGTTATCTTTTAAATATATCCCTCATTTGGGTCTAATTGCATCCCTTGTTTTCCTCTGCAAAACCAAAATGCATATGGCAAAGTTATGCAAACACTTGGTTATTTTCCTTCCTCTGTCATATGTCCATATATCATTGTGCTTTTTCGCACCTCTCTAAATCATGGTTTGCTTCCATTGGAAATAGAAAATAACATATGTGTGTGAAAGACAGAGAGAGAGAGCGATCATGTAGTGGGTTAGTACTGCTTTATAATATCTTGGTAAGGCCACATGTGGAATGCTACGTCCAGTTTTGGTTGCCACTGGAGGCTAAAATACATGAAGGACGATTGCAGGAATTGGGTTTGTCTAGTCTAGTGGGAAAAAAAAAGGACTAGGGGAGACATGGTAGCAGTGTTCCAATATCTCAGGGGCTGCCCCAAAGAAGAGGGAGTCAAGCTATTCTCCAAAGCATCTGAGGGCAGGACAAGAAGCAATGGGTGGAAACTAATCAAGGAGAGAAGCAATTTAGAACTAAGGAGAAATTTCCTGACAGTTAGAACAATCAAACAACTTGCCTCCAGAAGTTCTGAATGCTCCAACACCGGAAGTTTTCAAAGAGAGAGTGGACAGCCATTTGTTTGAAATGTGATAGGGTCTCCTGCTTGAGCAGGGGGTTAGATTAGAAGACCTCCAAGGTCCTTTCTAACTCTGTTATTCTGTCCTCTATAGCTGATCTTAACATCAAATTACATATATGAGCTTTTTTTTTTTTTAATTTACATTTATATCCCGCCCTTCTCCGAAAACTCAGGGCGGACATTATTTTAATATGGCCATTCAGTCAGTTATGGGACAAGTAGATGATTATAGCAGGAAGCTGAAATCTATCCAAACTTTTCCTGCAAAATCTGTTAGCTTTTCCTAAACTAATGTTGAGTCTAGTCACCATGCTAGAAACTGGGAAACAGTGAGTTCTAATCCTGCCTTAGGCATCAAAACCAGCTGGGTGACTTTAGGTCACTCCCTCTCTCTGAACCCCTAAACCACCCCACAGAGTTGTTGCTGGGAAAATAGGAGGATCAGAAAGGTCGGCAGTTCGGCGGTTCGAACCCCTAGTATAGGTCTCCTGCGTGAGCAGAGGGTTGGACTAGATAACCTCCAAGTTCCCTTCCAACTCTGTTCCTGTTATGCTTCAGAGCCTATTGCTGCATGTATTAGATCTGTTTTCAGATCCTTGAGTTGTTTACAAACAATAACAAATATGGGATATAAAGCAAATAAATCAAATGAAAATGTTTTGTTATATAGAAATTACCCATTTATTTGTTGAATGATTTGATTTGATTTGATTTCTATTACCTGTGTTTCCCCGAAAATAAGAGCCTGTCATATTTTTTTGAACCCCAAAATAAGCGTTTGGCCTTATTTTTGGGGAGGTCTTATTAGTTTGGGCCACGTGGAGCGAGACTGGGCTCCTCTTGCTGTATTACCTGATACTAGCTCTGCGTTTAAATATTTTCGGAGAGGGAAAATATTTTCAATGGGAGGCTTATTTTAGCGCATGCGCTCAAAAGCTCGATTGGGCTTATTATCAGGGGATGTCTTATTTACGGGGAAACAGGGTACTGCCCATCTAGCAAACAATTCTGGGTGGCTCACAATTTAAATTCCTCAAGGGGATCCCATCACACACACAATCCTGGAAAAAAGATATATTAAAGTTCGTTTAGCTGTTTGTTTCTATTTACTGAAGCAATCAAGCAGTATGCATCAGCTCCCTGATCAACATATGTATGTATGTATGTATGTATGTATTATTTAGATTTGGTCTGGTCCAGACCGCAGCTGCAACATTAGCCATTTCAAACCCCTCCAATCCATACATACAGCAGACAGACACCCACTATGAAGATGTAGCACAAACACAAACACGAAGCCAAACAACAGCAATGCAGCTCACCAGCTCAAATCCCCCTGCAACTCAGACTAATCTGAGCACAACCAAGCCCCCACCAACACAGGACACACCCCCATCCAATCAGAGCACAAAAAAACTCCCATCCAATCAGAGCACAGCCAAGCTCCTACCCAATCAGTTCAAACCCCACTAGCAGTATATATATATATATATATATATATATATATATATATATATATATATATATATATATATATATATATATATATATATATATATAGGCATTATCCTCAATGCCTGATCCCTGCCATATTTTTTTTAAATATAGGCTAAAGTGAAATTCTACAGCAGCAATGCTGTTTTCCTATTAAGAAATTGAGACAGAAAAAGCCCCCACACCATTTGCAGGACTTCACATTTCAGCTGTTCTGCTCTAATGAGATCCTTGGTGTTTGCAAAACATCCAGTTCATTAGCAAGCATTGTGCAGTGTACAGAACTCAGATGCCTCGACTTCGGAGATGAAATGAAGTTTACAACTCCAAACTGACACAACAATTCTCAGCGCCACCGTTGGAAGAAATGGCGTCATCACAAAGGCAATAAAACTTTATGCAGAGATATAGGCGGTTTGATAAAAGATCCTTCTTAGTCAACGACCACATGGCTCTGTAAAGTGGTGAATATATTACAGGTCCTAGGGCGAGGCTTGGAAATTAAAAGGAGATTCATGTGGGAAGATTGAAGGTCTTCATCCCCAAACATTTGCCTATGGGAGCCCTGACATTCTGGATGCAAATGGGAATATCGTAATTTGAGCCTTCAGGCCTGCCACAAATTCTACTGTGGGAAAATGGGAGGGGGGATTGGATGAGGTGAAGATGATATGTAGTCAAAATAACTCTCAGCTTCGGATGCCATATCAGGCCGGAAGCTTCCGTGTTGCCACCTTCTCGTGTGTGGAGAAGTAGGACCCCTTCCTACTTAGTAGGAAGGATTTAGTAGAGGGGTTGTCTTTAGACATAGCATTCTTCCTGTCGGTCAAGGTCAGGCCAATCCTGCATCTGGAGAAGGAGTGTTCGGAGGGCTGTCTCGAAATGGGATGGTTGGCGATTGGAGTGTGTGATCAACTGAGGAGTGAGGGAATGGTTTTGAGGGTTTTGATTTACTGAGGGAAAACCCGGACCTCTCAGATTCGGGTTTACCCAGATGTGCCAGTTTACCTATCCTAGTAAATAGAACTTTGAAAGATGCTTGTGTCAGCCTCCTGCACCATGCCAGGGGGAAGGGCATTTCCTTGAGCCTCAGGGAGGATGAAAACAGCCTCCCCAGGCTCCAGAGGCCCTCCTCCTGAACTTCTGGTAGGCCTGTTTTTCACCTTCTCCAAGCCTCCGTACGCACCCTGCACTTACCTGTATCCAAAATGGCGTGGGGACTCCTGGGATGGGCAGAATGGGGTGGACGGGGCCAGTCAGAAATGGGATTTGGGAGTTCTCTGAACGGCACAGAGCTAGAGGTTCTCCCGAACCCCTGCGAACCCCCAGCAGCCCAACCCTGGTTGAATTGTTTCCAAAGAGTATTCGAATGGAGGTATGGTTGTTACTTAGATAATTTGTAATACCCCTGTATTGCTATTTTGTCTCTTGCCTTGACTGAACAGAGGCAAAGCAAGCAACAAGGAAAGATCTCTTGGCATATGAACCCCACACTAATAAACTCTTTTACGTCCCCCTTTTTGTGCTACTAGGATTCTTGTAAACCTGGGCACATACTGGGGGTCTTCTCCACGCTGGAAACAATATCCTGTAAGAAGACCTGCAGCGTGACTAGACATATTTAATTACAAAGAAGCACTTCAGCCTGTTGAAACAGAATGGACACAAAGCTCTAAAAAGGAACGGGGAAAATAAAGCTGAGCTAAGGTTCATTTTTAATTTCAGGTTTTTATCAGGGTTTTCTGCTTGACATAAAGCAGCCATCTGTCCTGACAACCGGTTAAGAAGAAAGGGCTTTAAAGGGTGAAACAATGATCTTTGCTCATTCAAGCCATCCGGGCTCCAGGAAGCCACAATTTATACAGAGAGGTAGGCACAAAGTTCAGAATAACATGGCTGTGCAAAGCATTTAGAAGAGATGCTTCACTTGTGTATTTATTTTGCGGTATTTTTATAGCACCCATATCGATAAACTCCAGTGGTTCATACCACAATATGTATTAGCGTGAATGAGGCACTTCTCTTTCAAGTGTTAAAACACATATAATCCGTTGCAAGGCTCATAGAAGTCCTTGGAAAAAGTGCTTCCTCTCCAGTTGTGTTTGTTTGTGTGCAAAGAACAAAATTCTATTGGGATTTTTGAAGATGTAAGCCTTGCTTACAGTTCACACTGTCTTGGGAAACATCTCTTCCAAATGCTGTTCAGAACAATAACAATGTTCTCAAAATGACTGCAAATCCTGTGGTCATCGTGGTTAAGACAACTGGGCAGTTTTCTTGGCAACAGTATTGTTCGGACCTAGGCTTCCTTTATCTCCCTTGACATGCTGCCAAAGACCTAATGGGCAATTAGCTTGGCAAGGCCACACGGAGCACAGAGTCAAAAAGGAGCTTCAGAATTTAAACCCACCAGAATGAACAAAGTTGCTTCCTCCAAAGGCTCAGGTGCCTTTGCTTCTCCTTTATGTCTTATGGGAGCGGCCAATCATCTCCAAGCCCCTACTTCCGAGTTGTCCCTTTTAGCTTAACTATTCTTGCTCTCTGTCATCTCTGCGCATGCATGCCCTGGGAACAGGCTGCCCCTGTCTCTCAGCCTCGCTAATGTCCGACTGTGGAAGCTCCAGAGGCAGCATATAACTCCCAGATGGCCCTGACCCTCTCCCTGCCTCTGATGCAGAACCCTTGTCCAAGCCTTCTCCAGACTCCCCAACCTCCTCACTGTCCAACTCTACTGCCAGCTCCACAATTCCATAATATTACAACCAAAATATGACATATCCAAAAAAGATTATAGTTGAACAGACGAAAAAAAAATGATTTGAAATTGAAGGAAAGTCAGCCATAAAAAGTAGATTAAAAGAACTTTTAACTTTTAACCTAAACTTTTTAAAATAACGATATACCCTTGCAGTGTTATTCCCCTTAGGAAACTTTCAAGTTTCAGTAGGTTGTGCCTTGTGTTTTCCTCCACTTTTCTATACCTTATAGAATATTGATAACTATTAATAAATCATGGGAACTAACCTTCAGGATATGGTGCAAGCTACATCAATTTGCTCACAGTTTTCTCCACTCCCACATCGGTGTTTGTATGTGTGTGTGTGTGTGTGAAGATTTAATAGCAATTTTGTATTGTCTACTTCTCTACATATACCCAGAGGCAATATTATGAAAATGAAATAAGAAAATATATATCCTACCAACAGGCAATGTGAAACAACTGTTTTCATACCATTCCTCATAGCAAACTGTCAACTTCAGTAGGTAGCAATCTAAGGATTTCCCCCTTTCCGTTAACATTAACATAGTGCATAGACTAAATGACCATCCATAAATTAGAAGGCAGGCATATACAAAAATAGAAGAGACATTAGTAGGACTTTAATAAAATGGGTTTCATTTCTATACATTTACATTCTTTTCAGCTTCTCATAAACCAAGCATACGCAATAGTCCATCCTCAACTATAACAACTAGTTTCGTGTTTCAAAGACTGGCTCACACACCGTTGCAGCAATATCTCCCAGTTTACTCATCATGAGATAATAGCATGCTAAACAAAGTCTCAGACGCTTGCCAGAATTGTTTCAAATAGGACCATACAGATGAATAATCCAGAATCAGTCCAAAATTCTGAGATCTGGGTCAGGGTTTGCAAGCAATTCAAAGGTTTGTGCCTCAATATGTCTGACATGAACAGGGACATCAGAGCGAGAGGCGAAGGTCAAAAGTTGCTTCCAATGCAGATGAAAGCTGCTTCTTGAATCAGGCTGCAGGCAGCTTTCATCAATCAAGAAATTTGTTCTCTCGCTTGGCAAGTAGCCCGATAGAACAATGTTGCTTTGCACTTCACTCCACTCACTGAATATGGAAGCTAGGAAGCCTAACATCATCAAAATCATCTGATTTCTCCAGCTGCTCTTATGTTTGGTCAATATAAAGAGATTCTTGTCTTTGTCTCTTGAGACTGACATTCCATAGGTTTTGCCGGAGCCTCTTCTTCAAGATGAGTGTTGGACCATGATGACAGCTCACCAGGGCCATTCACCCTCAGCTTAATCTATCTCACATTGTCACTGTTGAGAGGGAGAAATGGCAGGATGGACGGAGCACTATATATATACAATTTTAACTCCTGAGCAAAACATTGTTTATATTAGCCAATATATCCCTAGTTCAGCTTGACCAAACACATGGAGGCTTCCTTTTGCAAGATACATTAAACATTTGTGGGGGGTTTTTAATTGCAGCTACTTAAAATTTCAGAATAACAGAGTTGGAAGGGACCTTGGAGGTCTTCTAGTCCAACCCCCTGCTTAGACAGGAAGCCCTATACCACTTCAGACAAATGGTTATCTAACATCTTCCTAAAAACTTCCAGTGTTGGAGCATTCACAACCACTGGAGGCAAGTTGTTCCATGGAATTTCACTGTCAGGAAATTTCTCTTTAGTTCTAAGTTGCTTCTCCCCTTGATTAGTTTCCACCCATTGCTTCTTGTCCTATCCTCAGGTGCTTTGGAGAATAGCTTGACTCCCTCTTCTTTCTGGCAGCCCCTGAGATCTTGGAACACTGCTATCATGACTCCCCTAGTCCTTTTTTACATTAAACTAGACATACCCAGTTCCTGCAACCGTTCTTCATATGTTTTAGCCTCCAGTCCCCTAATCATCTTTGTTGCTCTTCTCTGCCCTCTTTCCAGAGTCTCCACATCTTTTTTACATCGTGGCGACCAAAACTGGATGCAATATTCCAAGTGTGGCCTTACCAAGGCATTATAAAGTGGTATTAACACTTCACGTGATCTTGATTCTATCCCTCTGTTTATGCAGCCTAGAACCACGTTGGCTTTTTTGGCAGTTGCTGCACACTGCTGGCTCATATTTAAATGATTGTCTACTAGGACTCCAAGATCCCTCTCACAGTTACTACTATTGAGCAAGGTACCTCATATACTGTACCTGTGCATTTTGTTTTTTGCCTAAATGTAGAACCTTAATTTTGTAACATATTAGTCCTTCAAAGCATACATTAACAAATACATAGCACACTTAATACCAGAGGTTTGATACTTCCTAAAAGTACTCCAAATGAACAAAAAACTTTTAAAAGGGAAATTATGTGATTCTGACTCTTTTTTTTTCTTGCACACTTTTCTTTTTGTCATTGTTAAAAGCAACAAATGACTCATTTCTCCCTAGCCTCCAGAACATTTTATTTTTGTCTGGCATTTTGGTAGCTGGATGAATTCCCAGTTTTAAAATATGGGGAAGCATTTTATGTAGCGGTACTAATGTGGATCCAGGCATCTTCAATATGAAAATTGAAAATGTGGGCAGGTGCCGGGGGGGTGGGAGGCGAAGGTGAGTTTCCTTTTTGTGTGATTTTTAAAAAAAATTATTGGAATAGAATAGAATAGAATAGAATAGAATAGAATAGAATAGAATAGAATAGAATAGAATAGAATAGAATTCTTTATTGGCCAAGTGTGATTGGACACACAAGGAACTTGTCTTTGGTGCATATGCTCTCAGTGTACATAAAAAGACAAGATACACTCATCAAGAATCACAGGGCACAACACCCAGCGACAGTCATATGATACAAGCAATCAACTCCTACTAGGAAACAATATCAATATAAATCGCAATGATACAAGCAACAACGTTACAGTCATGGAGTCATAAGTGGGATGAGATGGATGATAGGGTGAGAAGATTCGTAATAATATTAATGTAGATTTAGTGAATAGTTTGACAGTGTTGAGGGAATTATTTGTTTAGCAGAGTGATGATACTACTCCCCCCAAAAAAAAGTGGTGCTATTTGCTAGTTTTAGAAAATACACTTTTCCCAAAAGGTTTCCACAATTCTGGCCACGACTGTATATGTTGGAAAGGACAAATCAGCTGATTCCTCCTCTTTCTCTATGACATTCAATGGTAAGAAAGTAAGGTTTTTTAAGATTTCTTTTAAAATGGGAAGATAATTTATTTTACACGTTGCAGTGGTGGAGGAAACTAGTATCTCTTTTATTTGTTAATTAAGCAATATCCAAGGGGTGTGTGTATTGTAAACATGCAAATAGCTTGTTTATATATTCTTTCTAAGAAGAGGAAGTCTTCTGGAAATAACAACTAACACAAGAATAGAATAACAGAATTGGAAGGGACCTTGGAGATCTTCTAGTCCAACCCCCTGCTTAGGCAGGAAACCTTACACCACTTCAGACAAATGATTATCCAACATTTTCTTAAAAACTTCCAGTGTTGAAGAATTTACAACTTCTGGAGGCAAGTTGTTCCATGGATGAATTGTCCTCATTGTCAGGAAATTTCTCCTTAGTTCTAAGTTGCTTCTCTCCTTGATTAGTTTCCACCCATTGCTTCTTGTCCTGCCCTCAGGTGCTTTGGAGAATAGTGTCAGGCTTGGAAACCATACTAGGCCATAGGTTTCCAGACACTGCCACATTTCTCCCCTGAGGGGAAGAAGGGGGGTTGATGGGTATGGTAACATTCTTCAAGGGGTCAAGGTCGGATTGTGTTCGCATCTGCAAAAGGAGTGGCAAGAAGAGGTTTCAAATAATGTGGAAGAATATTGGACCATGTGACCGGCAAAGGGGTCAGGGGGGTGGGACTCTTGGGGTTTATATAACTGGGAAAAGAATCCGGAAGTTTCAGTTTTGGAATTTCACTCATCGTGTGCCAGTTTCCTTATGCTAGTAAAGAACTTTGAAAGACAATGGCTTCAGAGTTTTTTTCATGCAGAAGAGGTTTTTCTGGAACCTTGTCAAAGAGCTTGACTCCCTCTTCTTTGTGGCAGCCCAGATCATTATTGGATACATAGCTAACATGTTTAGTTTTGCTTTAGAAAATGTATGCTGCTCACTAGGGAATTCATCCCAGGACTTACCTGAATAGGATGGCTAAATCAAAACTCAATGAAACCAATGAAGTCTCAGCTCCCGCCAGGTTTAAATATCTGGACAGGTTTGCTGAAGAGCATTAGTCATTTACATGTTTATTTATGGGTCCCCCAGGATACACACATTTTATTAAACAGCACAAAAAAAAAGGCAACCTTTTTTTTTTTTTTTTGCAAGGTAACGATGCATAAAATTTGCACGGTTTCCTACCGCAAATAAGAATACCTGACAAGGTAGGGCAAATGCTGAGGATTTTTGTTCATGATGACCCCGGGAAAAAGTTTGTGGGGTTCTAATGTTTCTAACGCGAAAAAGTGTGTTGCAAACTATTGAACTAAATCCAGTGGTGGGATTCAAATATTTTAACAACTGGTTCTCTGTCTAATGACCGGCTGGGTAGGCGTGGCCATGGTGGGCATCGCCTGGGGGTGTGACAGGCAGCATTTGGCCTCAAGCACACCCCTGGGAGCACAAACGGGCCATTGGGGGTGGGATGTGCTGCCCCCTCTTGCACCCCATTTTGGGCCTTGGAGGCCTCCGTGAAGCCTTCTGTAAGAAAAAATGGGCCACGGGGAGGTTACCGCACCCCCTGTGCCCCATTTTGGACCTAGGAGGCCTCCCTGCACTTACTTGGAAGCCAAAATGGGGCACATGGGGACTCCTGGAAGAGGCGGGGCAGGGAGGGCCAGAGTCAGAGAGCAATTTAACTACCGGTTCGTCCGAACTAGCCCGAACAGACTGAATCCCATCACTGACTAGATCACTAGAGTGATTTATAAGGTAAATAATATAATGGTGAGCAGAACTTTGGGGGCTACCTTGCAAAAGAGGAATGAGCTTCGGTGGCGTAGTGGTTAGAGTGCAGTACTGCAGGCTCCTTCTGCTGCCTGCCGGCTGCCTGCAATTTGGCAGTTCAAGTCTCACCAGGCTCAAAATTGGACTCAGCCTTCCTTCCTTCCAAGGTGGGTAAAATGAGGACCCAGATATGTTGGGGACAATAGGCTGACTCTGTAAATCGCTTAGAAAGGACTGTATTTATTTATTTATTTAAGATTTTTATACCGCCCTTCTCCCGAAGGATTCAGGGCGGTGCCGAAGGACTCAGGGCGGTGTAAAGCTGTAAAGCACTGTAAAACAATATACGAGTCTAAGGGCTATTGCTATTGCTAAACAGGACATTTTTTTAAAATTTGCATTTATATCCCGCCCTTCTCCGAAGACTCAGGGCGGCTTACACTATATTAGCAATAGTCTTCATCCATTTGTATATTATATACAAAGTCAACTTATTGCCCCCAACAATCTGGGTCCTCATTTTACCTACCTTATAAAGGATGGAAGACTGAGTCAACCTTGGGCCTGGTGGGACTTGAACCTGCAGTAATTGCAGGCAGCTGTGTTAATAACAGACTGTCTTAGCAGCCTGAGCCACCGGAGGCCCTTTTGCAGGAAAGAAAGAAAACAACACTGTGGATATCATTCAACAGGGCAGCATTCCTGATCCATCATTGGCATGGAAAACAAACCCCACAAAAACATTTCTGGTGTGTCAATCCCTTCCCGTCATGCTGCTAAATAAATAAATAAATATGCAGGTCTTCCTCAGACATGACTATTTCTGTTGTGTGTACTCAGCTTCAAATTCCAATAGTGAGGCAATGTCAGCACAATTGCCTGACTGCCCTGACAACAGTTCTGATTTCAGGGAGGAAACAACACAATTCAAGGTGTCGCTATACATCACTGTGAAGGGGCTGCAAAGCACACTTTCGATATTAGTTGCTGATTTGCTATTGACTTCTTCCTCCCTTCTTGCTTCTCTGCTCTGCTTTGGTTCTCACTGACTTAGCCTTCTACTGCTTGGCTTTATAAGCCAACAGAATAGAATAGAATAGAATAGAATAGAATAGAATAGAATAGAATAGAATAGAATAGAATAGAATAGAATGCATTGGAATGAAGAATAGAATGGAATGGAATGGAATGGAATGGAATGGAATAGAATAGAATAGAATAGAATAGAATAGAATAGAATAGAATAGAATGCATTGGAATGAAGAATAGAATAGAATAGAATGGAATGGAATAGAATAGAATAGAATAGAATAGAATAGAATAGAATAGAATGCATTGGAATGAAGAATAGAATAGAATAGAATAGAATAGAATGGATAGGAATGGAATAGAATAGAATAGAATAGAATAGAATGCATTGGAATGAAGAATAGAATAGAATAGAATAGAATAGAATAGAATAGAATAGAATAGAATAGAATAGAATAGAATAGAATAGAATAGAATAGAATGATAATTGGAAGGGACCTTAAGGGTTATCTAGTCCAACCTCCTGTTTAGGCAGGAAACCCTATACCACTTCAGGCAAATAGTTATCCAACATCTTCTTAGAAACTTCCAGTGTTGCAGTATTCACAACTTCTGGAGGCAAGTTGTTCCACTGATTCATTGTTCTAACTATCAGGGAATTTCTCCTTTGTTCTAGGTTGCTTCTCTCCTTGATCAATTTCCACCCATTGCTCCTTGTCCTGCCCTCAGGTGCTTTGAAGAATAGTTTGACTCCCTCTTCTTTGGGGCAGCCCCTGAGATATTGGAAGACTGCTATCATGTCTCCCCTAGTCCTTCTTTTCATTAAACGAAACATACCTAGTTCCTGTAACCGTTCTTCATAGGTTTTAGCCTCCAGTCCCCTAATCATCTTTGTTGCTCTTCTCTGTGCTCTTTCTAGAGTCTCCACATCTTTTTTACATTGTGGTGACCAAAACTGAATGCAGTATTTTTTTTGTACCTTAAGGGTCAATGCATTAGGCTTCTTGTCTTCCCTTTCTTTATGATAGCTTGTTGGTTACCGACCCTTCCCTGTTAGCCATGTGAGACTTTTTTTTTTGGACCAATAATCCTGTTGTGCAACATGTCTTACTTCAAACTGCTCTGCATTCCAAACACCTCTATTTTAAATGGCCCATTTTGTGTTCGCGATGGGCCTTTCTCCTTCGAACAAATTGGCTGTTCTCAAGCATGAAATGGGTTGCTTTGCACATATTGTGAGGCTCTTTAAGTCCAGAACCTGCTCTTTTGATCTTGGGGGAAAGTAACAGGGCACTCTCTGCCCACCCTAACAACTACCTGCTGCACTTCAGACAGAACGATTTCATACCTGAAGTGAGTTGTTTTGGAGTTTCAACAGTTAGTTCAGAATTAAACATGGTTGAATCGACAGGTTTTGCCACAAACCTACCATACTTTTCGGAGTATAAGACACAATTTTTCCCCCTAAAAGAGGGTGAAAATTTGGGTGTGTTTTATATACTGAATGTAGCCCCATCCACCTACCGGCTCCCACCCTTAGGTTGTTTTTGGCCTCCGCACACTGTTTTAGACCTGTTTCAGGCTGCGGGGATCGCCACAGCACATTGCCGCCTCCGTGCCTCACATTTTTGGCCACCGCACGTCAAATTTTCGGCCTACACACACTGTTTTAGACCTGTTCCAGGCTGTGGGGATCACCACAGCACATCACTGGCGATCACCGCCTCCATACATTCCGTTTTTCAGCCTCCATACATCACGTTCTCTGCCTCCACGCATCATGGTTTCAGCCTCCGCACATCACATTTTTGGCCTCCACACACCATGTTTTCAGTCTCGTCACACACTGTTTTTGGCCTCTGCGCGTTGTGTGTTTGGGCGGTTCCAGGCGGCGTGGATCCCTGCCACCTGAAACCACCCAAAAATGCAACACGCATAGGTCAAAAACAAGACATGCTGAAGGCGAAAAGCTAATGTGTGTCTTATACTCCAGAGCATCTTATACCCTGAAAAACACAGCACTTTGCAAAGGCTGAATTAGTATATCTAATGAATGAAATAACTTTTATCAAGGGTTCAGGCTAGTAAAATGCACATAAGATTCCTAATAATTTGCAAATTGAGTGGCGAAGGAGGATCCCAAAAGGAGCACAAAATAATCTAAGATTAAAATAAATAAATAAACAACATCCAGATCTCAAGCCCTGTTGGATGCTTGCTGCATGTTCACACAGCCTTTAAGTCAAATTTAACCTCATGATGGTCAAATACAGATAGTCCTTGACTTACGACCTTAGTTGAGCCCAGAATTTCTGTCATTTGTTAAGTGAATTTTGCTCCACTTTGCAACCTGTCTTGCCACAGTTCTTAAGTGAATCACTGCAGTAGGTAAGTGAATAACGTGGCCGTTAAGTGAACCTGGCTTCCCCGTCAACTTTGCTTGTCAGAAGGTTGCAAAAGGGGATCACGTGACCTTGGGACACTGCATAAGTACAAGTCAGTTGCCAAGCATTTGAATTTTGATCACGTGACCATGGGGATGCTGCAATGGTCATAAGTCTGAAAAATGGTCATAAGTCACTCTTTTCGGCCCCGTTGATATTATCAAAAGAAACCTTACATTGTCACTGTATGGGACATGGAAATTTAAAGATTCAGAGTTTGTTTGAGACTTGTTATGGTATGAAAATCAAAACAAAAATGTTTTCTTTTAGAGAGCCAGACCCAAAACAAAGGATTTTGAGTCTTGAAGGACCGGACCTATAGAATTGGACAAAATCCTACAAGGGGCAGATGTGTAGATGATTAGGAAATTATATAAATATTTACTAGATTATGACATGATAGAAGAGCAAGTGAAAGAGACCATGTTCACCTGGAGTAAAAATATTTGGTTATGGTATCGATCTAGATAGCTGGCAAAAACTATGGGAGAGGAACAGAAAGCTTACTCTAGCCACCGCATACAAAGAAAATCAATACAAGATGTTTTACAGGTGGCATCTCGCATCCACAAGACTGGCCAAGATGTGCAAAAATTGCTCACCGCAATGTTGGAAATGTAAAGCAACACTAGGCACCTATTATCATATGTGGTGGGGATGCCCAAAAGCCAAGGACTTTTGGCTTCAAATAAAACAATGGCTAGAAGAGATGTTAAACCAGACGATAGATATGACTCCAGAACTCTTCCTTTTGGGTATAGTAAGGGATAATTACAAAAAAGAAGAAATATGGTACACATATTAAAAGCAGCAAGGTTGACATTTGCACAAAATTGGAAATGCAGAGAGAACCCACAAGGGGCAGAAATAATCAACAAAATATTGACCTGTGCAGAAATGGACTGGTTAACAATGGTGCTCAAAGATAAAGAGGAATCGGAATTCTGTGTAACCTGGAATACATTTTATAAATGGCTAGAGAAAAGGAGGAATGCAGGGACAGAAAATTAGGAACAAAATGAAGAACCGGGGAGAAAACTAAATAAAATAATATAAGAAATATTAAATAGGAGTAAACAGGATTTTGAATAGATACGAAGGGAATATGTATGTAACTGGAGTGTGATTGTATAAAAAGTATAGATGGAATATGCATGATGTTATATTGTAATCAACACAAAAGAAAAAAGTGTTAGAAAAATTTGTACCAGACAAGTCGCACCATGTCTAATGTTTTTAAATTGTATGTTTAATAAAATTTTCAATAAATAAATAAATAAATACAAGTCAGTTGCCAAGCATTTGAATTTTGATCACGTGACCACGGGGGGATGTTACAATGGTCATAAGTCTGAAAAATGGTCATAAGTCACTTTTTTCAGTGCCATTGATATCATCAAAAGCAACCTTACATTTATTTATTTATTTATTTATTTATTTATTTATTTATTTATTTTGTCGCAACAATATATGTAGTTATCATACAAAAAGATTATATAGTATATAAACACATATATGAGTAAATATAAGGAGGTATAAGCATATATATATATATATATATATATATATATATATATATATATATAAATAAATAAATAAATAAATAAATACAAGTCAGTTGCCAAGCATTTGAATTTTTATCACGTGACCATGGGGATGCTGCAATGGTCATAAGTCTGAAAAATGGTCATAAGTCACTCTTTTCGGCCCGTTGATATCATCAAAAGCAACCTTACATTTATTTATTTTGTCGCAACAATATATATATATATATATATATATATATATATATATATATATATATATATATATATATATATATATATATATATATATATATATATATATATATATATATATATATATATATATATAAGAAGAAGAAGAAAAGAAAAAAACAATAGGACAGGAACGGTAGGCACGTTTGTGCGCTTATGCACGCCCCTTATGGTCCTCTTAGGAATGGGGTGAGGTCAATAGTAGAAAGTTTTTGGTTAAAGCTTTTAGGATTATGGGAAGAGACCACAGAGTCAGGTTAAGTATTCCAAGCACTGATGATTCTGTTACAGATGTCATCTTTTCTGCAATCTAGATTAAAGCGGTTGACATTAAGTTTAAATCTATTGGTTGCTCTAGTATTATTGCTATTAAAACTGAAGTAGTCTTTAACAGGAAGGACATTACAATAGAGGATTCTGTGAGTTAAACTTAGGTCTTGTTGAAGGCGACGGAGTTCCAAATTTTCTAAGCCTAGGATTTCAAGTCTGGTGGGATAAGGTATTTTGTCACTGTGTGGAACACGGAAATTTAAAAATTTAGAGTTTGGTTGAGACTTGTTATGGCATGAAAAACAAAACAAAAATGTTTTCTTTTAGAGAGCCAGACCCAAAACAAAGGATTTTCAGTCTTGAATAGAGAGAGCTTTTGCAGCCAAGATTTAAACTTTGTTATCTCACAAGTGTACTTTTCTGTAAAAATCTCCCGTTGTAATCTTCTTCTTTTTCCCCCCCCCTTTATGCATTTTAGCCCAACAGTAAGCTTTTATCGATGAATAATGGATAGGTTCCATTTAAATACAAGAAAAAAAAATGTTTGCTTTAACTGGAAAAAGTACCTTTGCCAATGTTCGGGCTACACTAGGTGTGTTTATTAGTACTTTAAGATTAACAGAAAAGTACAAGGATAAAATTGCCTGCTGAAACATTAGACTTTCTTGATAGCTTTTGTGAAAGAGAAAGAACAGATGTATTATAAACGTAGCATAATCAGAGGCCCTGAGGTGAAGAATAAAGATGGCTTAAGTTGAGGTCCATTGGAACTATCCTTTTAAAATCTGAAGAATTATTTTGTTACAATGAAGGATGTCTTCCTTTACATAAATCAGGAAAAATCAAAAGAAATTGTGCCTTTTTATGACAACAGAAACCATCTCATGCTTTAACAGTGGGAAAGGAATGATATATTACACTGTCTTCTAAGCTTGTTTTATCCATGATTTTCAAACATCAGTGGCTGACTTCACTCAATCTTGAAACAATTTTGAAATGAACCAGCTTGTGGTTTTGCGTGTTTTCTGAAATTAAAAGAGATGCAATCCTAAAGTTTTGTTGGGGGGAAAAAAATCACATTAAAGAGCTATGCCACACTGGCTTTGTGTTCAAAGCTGGATGTTTTCTTTTGCTGAATTCTATCAAGGAATCCATGCTTATAAGTATAGAATATGTTAGAATATAAAAGAATATAATTTAAAGTTATATTCAAGTGGTGAAGCACACTTACGATAATACCAATGAGGTTTTTATTTCTATTTTTCACTGTTATGAGTTGGAGAGGAAATTTAGGAAATTTAAACTATTGAATCTGTGTCCAAGAGGAACCTAGGTTCAGAAATCCCACACAGGTGGCTGTCCAGCCTTCGCTTCAAGTCATTCAATTAGTAGTTCATTCAATGTCTAGTCTGATGAAAAGAAGGACTAGGGGAGACATGATATCAGTGTACCAATATCTCAGGGGTTGCCACAAAGAAGAGGGAGTCAAGCTATTCTCCAAAGCACCTGAAGGCAGGAAAAGAAGCAGTGGGTGGAAACTAATCAAGGAGAGAAGCAACCTAGAACTAAGGAGAAATTTCCTGAAGGTTAGAACAATTAACCAGTGGAACAATTTGCCTCCAGAAGTTGTAAATTCTTCAACACTGGAAGTTTTTAAAGAAGAGATTGGATAACTATTTTTCGGAGGTGGTGTAGGGTTTCCTGCCTAAGCAGGGGGTTGGACTAAAAGACCTCCAATGTCCCTTCCAACTCTGGTATTTTAAATTCTAAATTAATCTTGCAAGCTTAAAAATCAATAAATAAAATAAAGTAATAAAATAAAGTAAAATAATAAACTAAACTAAAATAATACAATAATACAATAAAATAAAATATAAAATAAAACATAGCCTAATTTCAGGGGGGAAAAAACAGGAGGAAATAAAGTGATAAAATACAGATGTGCTAATACAAAGAGACAGTAATCATATATAAGAATCTCCCTTGCAAAATACTCTGATTTGTCCAATGTTTTAGGTTCACAGGGTGACTACCTTAGTTATAAACTTAGCACTTCTACATACAATCTGTACGTCTAAGTAAGGGGTGAAATCCAGCAGGTTCTGACAGGTTCTGGAGAACCAGTAGCGGAAATTTTGAGTAGTTCAGAGAACCAGTAGTGGAAATTTTGAGTAGTTCAGAGAACCGGTAGCGGAAATTTTGAGTATTTTGGAGAACAGGCCAATACCACCTCTGGCTGGCCTCAGAGTGGGTAGGGAATGGAGATTTTGCAGTATCCTTCCCCTGCCATGCCTACCAAGCCACGCCCACCAAGCCACACCATGCACACCAAGCCACGCCCACAGAATCTGTAGTAAAACAATTTGGGTTTCACCACTGGTTTAAGTCCAGGAGGAAATATGACAATCTGGGGTTGAGATCCCAGTATGTTGTTCTTTCTAACAGGGATGATAAGAATCTAAGCTTAATGGGAGTATATAACTGACAGTCGAATGAAATACGAAAAATATTTTCATTGAATTACTCGTGGTTGAACGGCACGGACAACAAACTGCTCCTAGATTTTCCAAGGCACAATTAAGTCAGCTGTTGCTACAACTTAGGTTGTCTGAGATGGCTCAATAAGGAAAACATATCAACAGCACACTGAGTGAAATGGGCTGCTGATATTATGACTGACATGGGCCCAAGAAACCCCTGTACACGACGGGAGTTATGCAGACTACTGGAGGGAAACATTAGATGATAGCTCTTTAGCCTCCCTTCCCAAACTGGTACGTTCCAGATAATGTATAGCTGCAAGGAAGTCAATTGAGCTTGAAAGTTTAACATCGCTGAAAATCACTGAACGCCAAATCCAGTTACTGACATTTGTCTTGCAACCAACTTTTGAAAGTCATTGCCAAACTATTCAGTTAATCCCTCTTCAGGCACATTTGCCTTTGCTGGGTCTCGGGGCTGGCAGCCATCCAAGGTGTCAAGTGAAAACTAGGGGACTTATAGGCTTCCCAGATAAGTACCGTTTTGACAGGTCATTAGAGTGCCGTTTTGCTGATGGATGTCATACTCTGGAATCTGGAATCATCTCCAGTAGTGAACTCAAGCAGTTAAAGCCCCCACCCCACCCCCTCAAAAAAATCTGAAATGAAGGCAATTTTCCTCACAGATGCGGGGTTTAAATGAACAACCATCAAATGTTCATTGACAAGATCATCTATCACAGCGATGGCTAACCTTTTTCTTGTCATGTGCCGAAAGTGCATGCAATACAATGCGCCCCCCTGCACATGCATGCATGACCCCCCCTGTGCACGCGCATGTGACCCCTGCCCCTCTGTTTTTGGCCTAGCAGGCCTCTCTGCAGCCTCCTGGGCCCAAAAATGGGCCATTGGGAGGGGAGCATCACACACCCGCATGCGTGTGACCCACCTCTGTGCATGCACAGACATCTCCCGCATGTGCTCTCCCCCGTGCATCCCAAAAATCAGCTAGCCAGCAGGAGGCATGTGTTTGTGCGAGGTGGAGCTGAGCTGGGCGACAACTCGTGTACCTGCAGAGCGGGCTCTGTGTGCCAACTGTGGCCCGTGTGCCATCGGTTCGCCATCATGGATCTATCATTTCATAGGCCGCCTTCTAAGCAATTATTAAACCATAGTTTTTCTGGTTTAGCCATTACAGGAAACTGCTAATTTTGGCTATAATAAAAACCGAGAAGAGAAGGAGAAAGAACCCAAACTGGACCCATACTGTTACACGTTGACAATTTTCACCCAGAGGCAGCAAAAACGGTTTGGTTTAAGAAAAACAAAGGAATTCAGAGATTAAATATAGGCTTGGTAGCAAAAAAATGTGGCTAATATTCTAAAAGAAGATGATATGAAATACATCACATTAGAAAGACAAAATCTTGTCAATTGAAAGAGCTTTTATGGAGCCTTACTTATGTTAATTTCTGGGGAGGGGGAATTCATATTTATAGTTGATACGATGAAGAAACCCAGAATAATTCATGATTTATATCCCATCTAAACCATAAAACATATTATCAGATTTATTTGTATATCAAGACACAAATCACACCTGAACAAGTCTTGTGAATATATATATATATGTGTGTTTGTGTGTGACAGTCCCTCAAGTATTGGAAGACTTCTATCATATCTCCTGTGGTCCTTTCTTCACTAGACTAGCCATGCCCAGTTCCTGGAACCATTCTTCATATGTTTTAGTCTCCAGTCCCCTAATCATCCTAGTTCTGTCCGCTACCCTTTTCTAGAGTTTTCTTTGAAGTATTCTTTTCTTTGAAGATGTTTTATTTCTCATCCAAGAAACTTCTTCAGTTCTGACTGAATAGTGGGGAATGGAAGGACTTAGGCAGTCAACTGGTCATTAGCAGACAGGTGATTCTTGGATAAGAAGCAAAACATCTTCAAACAAAGTCCAATTACCTCTTGGAAAAGCACCTTTGGGACAACCATGACCTGGATGACCGACAATCTCCATAGACATTTAGCTGTGGGAAGGTTTGTTGTCACTCTGAATGATTGCTAGGAGACCAGATCCTAAGTCAAGGATGTTGACCATTCATGATGTTTGATGTTGACTCAATGGTGAATCTTCTTTTCTTTCGAAGAGATTTTGACCTCCTGTTTCATTAGGCATCTGCTTATGGTACTTTAGCCAATGTGTCAACATTGACACTTTCCATTTGCAATATCCATTTTGGAAGACCTTTCAGCTTCTCCTATGACAGGGGTCTGCAAACTTGGCTCTTTTAAGACTTGTGGACTTCAACTTTGGGAGTTGAAGTCCACAAGTCTTAAAAGAGCCGAGTTTGTAGACCCCTATCCTATGAGATTATTGTCATATCCCAGGAACAGAAAAAGCAGGAGGAGGAGGAAGAGCAAAAAACAGCAGGTGAAACGTCAGTGCATTCTGACTAAAAATTAAGGTGTTTCAGGAAAGGGAGGGGAGAAAAAAAAAACAATTGCAGATTCCCAGAAACTGATTATTACAACGTTCCTAATGATGAGAATTGCCAAGCTACTAATGAATAGAGTCATAGTTTACAACTATTGCTGACATCTCCTGTTGTCATTTAGCAAACTAATTGCCTCTTTTGTCAGGTATGAATTTCTGATAGCAGCAACATTAAAAGGAAATTCTGTCTAGCCAAGAACACGTACTCATTGTGGATGGATGGTAGTTTCTATTTTTTTTTTTTTTAAGAGAGGAAAACAAAATAACCAAACAAAATCATACAGGGTTTTTTTTTTCAAGGTCTTTTTTGCACCATTTATTCAGAGCTTGGAAAACACTTAACACTTGTCCTTGTCCACCCAGCCCGCTTCAGAGGCAAAAGGAGGAAGGAAGACAAGCTATGTTGGGAAACAATTTCCCAGCCACTATATAATAAACCGAAGGACGTATTGTCTTTTAGGGAGGGGACAGTACCTTTTCCCACGGACCTTCCCTTCAAATGGTCCCCATTAGGACCAGCTGCTTCATACGAAGGGGTGGAAAAGATAGAACAAAGCTCAGCCCCACAAGGAGGACAAAAATAGGTTTGTGAGACAATCCTCACGACAATTGGACCATCACAAACTGAGGCAGTTGTGAAGTGAGTTGGCACCCCATTTTACAACCTTATTTGCTGAGGACATTAAGTGAATCTCACAGTGGTTAAGCGAAGCTGGCTTCTCCCTTCGACACTGCTCATTGGGAAGGTCACAGAGGGCCATCACCTGACACAGCGACCATTGAAAATACACAGCTGTCGTGCCAAGCATTGAGAGCCATCAACCAGTAGAACAGAAGTTGTCTTCAGAAGTTGTGGGAGCTTTGTCAGAGTATGGATATTCATAAACTGGAATAGGTCAGCCAATGAACAGGCACAGCAACTAAGTCAGCCAATGGGGACTTTGGATAGACCTGGTAACAGGTCAGCCAATGGGGACTGTTTAGAAACAGAAACTTAAGTAAGAAATCTGGGCATGGCTTAGCCCTCCAGCTTTAAGCGCTGAGCTCTGAAGCTGCAAACTTGTCTGTCTGCTGTAGTCTGCTTGTGTTTTGCTTGTAACTGCTACTACGTTGAAGAAGAATCTATATTGGTATTGCACATTTATCTTCCATATATTATTATGTATATAAAGAAGTTAATGAATCCTGCTGCATCAGTCTGCCCGATGTGTGTGCTTTCTGGATCTGATTTTTGCAATGAACTCTGACAAGCTTCATCACTGGAAGTTTTCAAGCAGAGACTGGACTGCCATTTGTCAGAATTGGTGTAGAGTATCCTGCTTGGGTGGGAGAGTTGGACTAGATAGACTAGATCAGGTGCCTCCAACCTTGGTCCCTTTAAGACTTGTGGACTTCAACTCCCAGCGTCCCTCAACCAGCAAAGTCCACAAGTCTTAAAGGGACCAAGGTTGGAGACCCCTGGACTAGATGACCTACAAGGTCCCTTCCAACTCTGTTAATCTGTTATTTTTTTTTTTTATCAGGTCCCGTAAAACCCTAAATATTCTCAAGTATGGTTTTGCTTCCTCAAGTAGGACAATTGGTTTCTCGGGTCCTAAGGGCAAGTTGTATTGAGTACCAAATCCATTAGAGATAATGGCCGTGATCAAGATCTCTCCTGCCTCAATCTAAATCTTAGCTTTCGGGTTACAGAAAATATACTAAGGAATGTTATCAGTCTTCTTTCTTTCCAGTTACAGCTGAAAGTCACTTCCTATTAAACTGGAAGGGAAGAGGTCAAGCAAAAATAAAAAGAGAGCAGCCACGGCTCTTAGACAAAGCTGCAACACAATCAGAAAAGACACCCAAGTTTACATTTGCACACATTAACTGTACCGCAGTGATGCCCATTAGAAGTATTTACTGTCATTTACACTAAAAAATTTTAAATCCTGTTCACCCACCTTGCTGATTTCTAGAATAGAGGCCTCAGTGCATTTTTCTTGAGGGCTATTCACGGCCTTGAACGCAACAGCAATTCTACTTCATTGGATATGCCTATCTTCACAACCTGGAGTGATTCCCACGAAATTTGGTGTTCACAACTTTATACAGCTCAAAGAACATTGATCTAGCTAGATCAGGGCTGTCCAACCTTGGCTCAGGAGTGGGCTGCTGGGGGTTTGCAGGGGTCCAGGAGAACCTCAAGCTAAGATTCTGTGCAGTTTGGAGTACCCCCAAATCCCACTCCTGTTGGCCTAGATCACAAGAATAAGAATATAATGATTCCAGACTGATTGCTCTCTTGACTCCAACCCCAGCCTCTGCCTGTTTGCCTACACCATGATCTTAATTCCAGCTAATAAAAAAGGAAGCCTGTTCAAATATTATTTCTGCTCGATTCGTTGACTATTACTCTCAAAAAGCTAAGCTACCCTGTTAGTTTGTTTGGTTTGGGCTTAGTCCATTGTGTGATCTGAGACGCTGTGCTTTGAGTGATATGGTTTATATGTTGAGAGTGTTAGGAAAGCCCGCCAAAACTGTGATTTTTTTTTTAAGAAACCAAAATTGAAGAAAGCATAACTTAGTGGGAACTCCAGTCAGCACATGAGATGGGATAGGGACATGGATAAAGAGCCTCCTTTACTGACATTCCTAACATGTCATCTGAACAAGCAAGCAGGCAAGGAGGCAGGAAGACAGGCAATAGCAATAGCACTTAAGACTTATATATTGCTTTACAGTGCTTTACAGCCCTCTGTATATATAAGACTTATATATTGCTTTACAGTGCTTTACAGCCCTCTCTAAGTGGTTTTACAGAGTCAGCATCTTGCCCCCAACAATTTTGGGGGTCCTCCTTTTACCCACCTCGGAAGGATGGAAGGCTGAGTCAACCTTGAGCCTGGTGAGATTTGAACTGCCAAATGGCAGTCAGCCGGCATTCAGCAGAAGTAGCCTGCAGTACTGCACTCTAACCACTGCGCCACCGAGGCTCATATGACATTCCATGCAGTCCACGCAATGCAAAATAAAACAGGATTAAAATGGAACATGTTACTTAAAATGCTGATAAATTACCATGCTTGATCGGAATGGACCATTCTAGGGTTTTCACTTAAGGTTTTCACGTTATAAGAGCTTAACTTTCATACATTTCAAAGATGAATTATCACAGTTAAAAGAGAATTACATGACAGGAAATGAAGGCTAATTAAACTGTTATGAAGTAGAGTTGATCTCAAACAATACGAACTGCGTTGACGGTTCTCTCACATTTTCAGCCTCCTGCATTTTCCACCATGAGACAGCTGGACTATTCCAGTTTAGGGACATTGCAGGATTCTGTCCAGCTTGCACTTCAGAGTAAAACCACACGATCCACACCCACCGTACTAAGAGGCAGATTGGAATGTAATTGTATTTGTAATTTCACAGGTTTTGAATGTTGTACTGCAATTCTCAGCTTCCCGCCCTTGAATAATCTTTTCTTTAGGGCTAAAATGCATTTTGAAATCTGCAACTTTGGAGGGGAAAACAACAACAACAAACTTTGTATACTTGTCTTTAAAAATACCCTGAATATTTACTAAGAAATTAATGCCGAAGTGCAATGAAATGGAATGATGAATGATTATATGTGAACCTGGTGTTCATCCATTCAACCGTACTCCATTAAAGATTGTACCAGCACAGTGGTTGAGCCATTAGTACAGTTTGATTATAGGCAGTAGGCCAGGTTGGTTCCACATCTAATTGCATTGAAAACTTGATGATAGAATACCCAATGAGATTTACCCCCAACCTGCCATCTTAAAACCTTTAGCTGGCGATCCCAGGAATATATTCCACACTCATTAAACTTCACTGCTATGGTTGGCCAATCACAATTTATAATAGATGATTGTAAGCTCAGCTACTGTGGCTAAGTCACAGTGTTTACGGTATGTTACGGTTGGCACAGTGGCTAGAATGCAATATTGCAGGCTGACTCTGCTCACTGCCAGGAGTTCGATCCTGACTGGCTCAAGGTTTGACTCTAGCCTTCCATCCTTCCAAGATCGGTAGAATGAGGACCCAGATTGTTGGGGACAATGTGCTGACCCGGTAAACTGTTTAGAGAGCGCTGTAAAACACTGTGAAGGGCTATATAAGTCTAAGTGCTATAGCTATTTATATAACCTTACCCTTTTGAAAATTGTAAAGGTCCAGTGAAATGCCTGAAATTTTCTTGGAAAAATAAAATCCCCATGCTTTGCTTCACATTTTTAAAGGTCAGTTGGTCTCTAATATTGGCTCATGCACTTGCATATTATAAGGACAATGGAGCGATAGAGCTAAATATTTAGAAATAGATATTTATCCTTCCCTTTTATCTCTTCTTTATGGACTTTTTCCCCCTCCTTTCCTGTTCTTATATTTTCCCCCCTAAAATGGTGTTTGTATATCTATGTGTCTGCGTATGAATGAAACACATATGCTATTTAGCATTAAGAAAATAATTACTTTGGATTCTTAGCGCACAGGCTTAATCCAGCTGTCACATGCATGGCGACACAATAGACTTCGCGATGGCTTTGAAAGAGCTGCTATGCTATATCAGTTTTATAATCCGCAAACTAAGGATTATAAATACAAGCTAGCCTGTATTCGCTCTCCCCTGTGGGTTTATTGCTTTTCTTTACCAAGATCCAGCTTTTCCAATAAATTTCTGCAACGTGTGCTTTTAATCTTAATGCAATAGAATACTAGTAAGGAGATAGCAAGGCTACTAGTATTGGTAACTGTCCCTATCTACTTTGCTATAATCTAAGAGTTGACTTCATATTTGCACTCCAGATAGTGCAAATAGTGCAAATAGTGCAAATCTGGATAGTGCAAATATAACTAAAAGATCATTTGCTAGAGTAGGAGAGGGGAATTTGTAATCCCCCAGGTGTTGAAACATAACTGATTGTTCTAGTCAGCATGGAAACAGATGTTGAGGGATATCCTTCAATGACATCTGGTGATCTTGTATATAGAATAGAATAGAATAGAATTTATTGGCCAAGTGTGATTGGACACACAAGGAATTTGTTTTGGTGCATATGCTCTCAGTGTACATAAAAGAAAAAGGAAAAAAAAAGAAAAAAGAAAAAAAATACATCAAAGGTATATCCCAGTTCTTCCGTTGTGTTTAGAATTCCATCTAAAACCACAAATCAAAACTTCCATGTGATGCTCCTGAAATAGGAGAATCAAAAGTTCTATCCCAAATTCTACCCCAGTTAAAGCACTAATGACTTACTCCATGCTTTTCCCGGCTCAAAGTAGTCATTTACACTTCCGTTCAGATTTTCCTAAGCCTTCATAATTAAGCAAGCAAATTGAAACAACAACAGCAAAGACACCATCTCACCTTTTATTTAAGGAAAACAGCATCAAGGAATTCATTATGGGCTCTATCCAATTTCTAATCTGATGCAATTGTTCAATCAAAAGAACATTTCTGGATGACTCTTATTTCAGGGAAAGCAAAGGTTGTAAAAAGGAAGAAAAAAAAAACTTGGCAGAACTATATTGAGCCCTGCTAAAAAAAATCTTTTTCAACTCTTTTTCAACCAGAAGGAAGCTCAAAACAATGATCTCAAACCTGGGGCCCTCATGTATGTTGGACTGCCGCTCCTATGATCTATACCTGTGCAATTAATGTACCAGAATGAGGAAGTCTGATACGGACAAAGAAAACTCATTAAAGCAAATCCAAGAGAGTTAGAGGAAAATGTGGACCCAGATTGTTGGGGGGGGCAATAAGTTGACTTTGTAAATATACAAATAGAATGAGACTATTGCCTTATACACTGTAAGCCGCCCTGAGTCTTCGGAGAAGGGCGGGATATAAATGTAAATTAAAAAAAAAATGCCAGTACAAATAAACACAACTGTAACTTATGGCATCTATTCTATAAGTGACTGTTTTCATAGAGTATACTAAACTAAACAACAACAAGCTGTATGATGCGTTAAGTACATTCGTCCTCATAGCCAGCACTGAAATGTGATCCATAATATATAGTTGAAGCCCAGTTTGCAGGATGCTGAGTTAGTTTAATTGATTTCTAAACTTAGTCCTAAAGACACAATCCTTCCTTCCTTCCTTCCTTCCTTCAATCCTTCCTCCTTCCCTCCCTCCCTCCCTCCCTCCCTCCCTTCCTTCCTTCCTATTGTTGGAAGAAATATCCATCTGGGTTCAGTTCCAAGTGGGGACAAAGACACTGGAAACATGGAGGCTGCTTGGAAAGATGGTTTAATGGTGGTCAGGATCACATGGCTTGAGATCCTGAACAGAAGAGGGCTGAGATCCTGTGTGCTCCCTGGTTTTATGCTTTTTCTGAGCTTTGAACTTTCTGGGGCACAGGAAGAGTACCCTGATTGGCTGTCAGACTCCCAGGTGGTCTAGGGGTCTTAGCTAACATTGTAGGTTGTCCCTCAAGCTTGCCTGAGCCTTGCCATGTGGTGAGTTTCTATTCTATTGTGTTGCAAATGATGGTCATTGACAAAGGTGGGGGGATTGAGTGAGCTTGGTTGAGGCTTTAATGGCCCATTGACAAAGGTGGGGGGTGAGTGAGTTTCTGTCTCTGACCCATTGACAAAGGTGGGGGGTGGCAGGAAGTTGCAGGGAGCTGCTTTGTCTTTAAAACATGTTTCTCCATTTCTCATCCAGGGAAATATATTCTGCCTTTTTAAATATTTTCTAAAATATTTCATTCTTCTAGGAGGGGGGTGGGTGCTAAATTCCTATACTTCCTTCCTTCCTTCCTTCCTTCCTTCCTTCCTTCCTTCCTTCCTTCGTCCCTTCCTTCCCTCCCTCCCTTACCTACCTGCTGCCTTCTGGGTTATTCAAACATGGCTATAATCAACAATGTTTTCTTTGGTTTTGCACTATTTGTAAATGTTATCCTTACAAGGCACTGTTTTTCAATAAATAAATAAATATTTTTTTAAAAACCATACCGTATTGAAAGAACTCCCTATAGACACGCACAAACACACACACACACACACACACACACACACACACACACACACACTAAGACAAACCATAGGAAGTCAGAGACAAAGAGGGAGGGGGAAAAAACTTGGGCTGTTGATTAAACTGCTGAATAAGAAGCTGATTGTGAGCAAGAAGGCAAAATAAATAGCACAAAGAACATTTGAGGGTTCATCAACAATGCATTTGTTCTCTTCTGGTTTACATTTAAAGTTTTCCTCCAGCGGAATTTCGATAGCGTGTATATTCTTCAAGCCACGTCCACTTGATTCAAAGAGGCAATCGCATCAAAATGTTTTCATCGAGGTAACTGAAGTTGGTGTTCCTTCAAGCCCAAAGGGACTTTTTAACAAATATCTCGCAGGATGGGTAAAACGCAGCGCTAAGCACGCTCGAGCGGAAGAGCGCAAGCCAACTTTTCTGCCAGCTTATTTTACTAGAGATCCCGAAAATTGGTGCACAAAGGGTCAGGGAGCATTTTCTGAATAGGATTGGCTATTCAGGACTAGATGACGGAACAAGGAGGTGTCTGAAAAGGGAACGGAAAAAAAAGAAAAGAAAAGATGTGTCCCAGATATTCCTGATCTTTTCATTCCAAATCGGTCCCATTTTGTTCTTTTTAAACCTTGTATAATTCGACTGTTTTCATCATCATGTAATATGCCAATTTTGTTCTCACCACCCATTACTACTACTTAAAAAAAAAAAAAAGCTTTTCAATGTCTTCATTAAGGCTTTAAGTCAAATTATTTGTTATGCAAACTACTGGATTCCATTTCACAGCTTTGGAACCTAATTTCTGGTTGCCAGGTTTCATTCTCTTATTACGGCTTTTATAAATCATTACTCTGTTATTTCCAAAGAGGCTCTGAAAGTTTTTGTTCTACTTCTGAGGGCATCAGTTCTCAAAGAGAGTCACAAGGAGATTGTTTACGTGTGTCCAGTCTTCTACAAATGGGCCATATTTCCTAAGAGAAAGGCGTTATCTTCTTTTTTTTTATTGAAAAAGTTTTAACAAACAAAAACATTTTCCCCCTTCCCCCCCCCCAGCAAAGCCCCCTTCCCCCCTCCCTTCCCCCCCCCCCGGCTTCCCGGGTCAATCACAAGGTATTGTTATACATAAACCAAGCATAGAATAAAATTTTCCCTTCTAATCCAATTAACCTCATCCAAATCTTTTCATTTCCTAACCCCCCCCCCATTATATAAAATAATACATCCTAATTAAAAGGCGTTATCTTTTAACATTCCCACTGGTGGTATTCAGGCGGTTCAGACCAGTTCGGGCGAACTGGTAACACCCCGATGCTATGCCGTCTTTTTTAGCCACGTTTTCTAAGCTGCGCATATGGGTGCAAGCCGCGTGCGTGAGCAAAGCACACACATGGAAGGCTGTGCACATGTGCGGAAGGTGCACACACATGCTCACATTTTCGGTGTGCAGCAAACCAGTGCTAAAATTATGTGAAACTCACCTCTGAACGTTCCCAAAACTCAGTGGTGCCTGCAGATGGCAGTGCTCCCATATTTGAGAGGCTGCCACAAAGAACAGGGGAGGTCAACTCATTTTCCAAAGCACCAGAAGGCAGGACAAGAAGCAATGGATGAAAACTAATCAAGGAGAAAAGCAACCTGGAACTAAGGAGAAATTTCTTAACAGTGAGAACAATGAAGCAGTGGAACGACTTGAATTCAGAAGTTGTGGGTGCTTCATCACTGGAGGCTTTTAAGAGAAAACTGGAAAGTCACGTGTCTGAAATGGTATAGGGTCTCCTGCTGAAACAGGGAGTTGGCATAGAAGACCTCCAAGATCCCTTCCAACCAGAGATGGTATTCATCTGGTTCAGACCAGTTCGGACGAACTAGTAGTAGTGCAGGTGGGTCCGCTTATCCGCTCCAGTGCTATGCTATCTTATTTAGCCACGTTTTTAGAACTGCAGAAAAAATAATTGCTACCAACCTGCCTTCCATTGAGGACCTGTATACTGCACGAATGAAGAAGAGGGCCATGAAAATATTTACAGACCCCTCACATCCAGGACATAAACTGTTTCAACTCCTACCCTCAAAACGACGCTATAGAGCACTGCACACCAGAACAACTAGACACAAGAACAGTTTTTTCCCGAAGGCCATCACTCTGCTAAACAAATAATTCCCTCAATACTGTCAAACTATTTACTAAATCTGCACTACTATTAATCTTCTCATAGTTCCCATCACCAATCTCTTTCCACTTATGACTGTATGACTGTAACTTTGTTGCTGGCAATCCTTATGATTTATATTGATATATTGACCATCATTTGTGTTGTAAATGTTGTAACTTGATGAACGTATCTTTTCTTTTATGTACACTGAGAGCATATGCACCAAGACAAATTCCTTGTGTGTCCAATCACACTTGGCCAATAAAAAATTCTATTCTATTCTATTCTATTTTCAAGCCATGCATATGCATGGAGGCCACACATGTACATGCAATGTACGTGCACACACCCACATTTTTAATGCTGGGCGAACTGGTAGGTAAATTATGTGAATCCCGCCCCTGCTTCCAACTCTGTTATTCTGCTATTCTGAGATACAATAATATTATAGAACCAAGACAGCACCTATCTCATGCAACTTTCCAAAACCTGACCCCAGACATATAAATATTCTCCTCAAGAGCTGGAGATGATACAGATTATAGAGACAGAGATTATAGAGACTGAGACTGAGATATGTTGTTTGTGTAGTTGAATCACTAAGGGTGGTTTCAGAAATAAAAACAACCTGATTAAACAAACTAAAAAAAGCAAACAAGGTTTCAAACAGGAACACAAACCAAACTTTTGAAAAATGCATGACTAGCTTGACCAAAATGTGTAACTACAAGCAGTCGACTTCTCCTCGGTCTTGTGTTACATAAATCTGACTTCAAAGAAAGAGGCACAAATATGGTGACTGTTATGTTGATACAGGCATGAGACACGAGATCCAATGCGTGCAAAAATCAGCCCATGAACTGCCTGTTATCTAGAAACATACCACATTTTTCAGAGTATAAGACGCTCCGGACTATAAGACGCACCTAACTTTTTTGGAGAGAGAGGAAAAAATCTGCCTCTGCCTCCTTGCAGCAATTTGCCTCCTTGCAGCAAACAGCCCATTTCAATTTCAGCTTCAGCACAGCCTGATTAGCACAAGCAGCTGATTGTCGGTTGGATCAGCCTCCCGAAGATCAGCTGTTTCAGGCTGCAGGGATTGCCTTAGCCTATTGCCGCCTCCACGCGCCCCATTTTCCAGGGGCCCGTGGGTGGCCGGGACTACATTTGGTATATAAGACACACCCAAATTTTCACCCTCTTTTATGGGGGAAAAAAGTGTGAAAAATACTCTGAAAAATACGGTAAGTGACGGACAATTATACTAAATTCACACATCACATCCATATCATGGTTTAAACACTGGTTCATTTAATGTTGATTGAACAACATGGGATACCAAGTTATAAATTGAAATTTGTGGGGGGAAAAAACCCAGCACATAAAGAACAGCATTATGGTTTACCATGATAATTTTCCTACTAGAAGAGCTAAAATGGCTTTTATTTTAAAAGTAAGGAAAGGGTTTCCCAGAAGTGATGGTGTATCTTCCAATTTCCTGGCCAATATCCCACCACAGACATCTGTTAGATAGGCATGATGCCTGTTTCACAATATGCATTGCCAGGTCAAAATAAGCACAGGTGCCAACCAAGTGGCAGCTTAATATGAAATAGTGTAGAATATGGGAAATGACACCTTTTCTATGAAAAGAAAAGAAAGGAAAGCAACCTAAACACTTGGCAATCAGCCGTGCCAAGTTGAAAGCACTTGCTTCATTACGAAAATGTCCCCTTTTCTTTTACTCATAACATTATCCTTTTACAAAATGCCTTTTACCCTGTATTTTGCCAGATTTACTTCTGCCGTTTCATTCACAAATGGACCTTTTTCTTAGCTTTTCGTGTTACCTAAAATGGCTTTCCTTTTTATCCCGGTGATCAAATCAATTCAGAAATTAGAATCTAGCAGGAGATTTGTTCTGATTTTTTTCTTTCTCTCTCCTCTGTGATTTCTCCATTTTGAAGAGCCAAGGATATCTCCCCGCAAAGCCATTCTATTCTTGAGTTTTCGGTGAGAGATTTTTTCAAATCTGCCTTCCATCTAATTGTTCTTCTGGTTCTTGGATTCTTCTCTGTTCCTGTGCTAATTTATGGCAATTTATGATAATGTAGAAAATGACTATTAATCTAAGTAGCTGGATAGCAATGTCAAAACTTCAGATTTTCTTCTCGTTTGGCAACAGTGTGGCCTCAAAAATAACAATAGCACTTAGATTTATATACCACTCAGTGGTGAAACCCATTTTTTTAAACTACCAGTTCTGTGGGCGTGGCTTGGGCTTGGTGGGCGTGGCTTGGTGGGCAGGGGAAGGATACTGCAAAATCTCCATTCCCACCCCACTCCAGGGGAAGGATATTGCAAAATCTCCATTCCCATCCCAATCTGGAACCAGCCAGAGGTGGCATTTGCCGGTTCTCCAAACTGCTCAAAATTTCCACTATCGGTTCTCCAGAACCAATCGGAACCTGCTGGATTTCACCCCAGATACTGCTTTACAGTGCTTTACAGCCCTCTCTAAGTGGTTTTACAGAGTCAGCATCTTGCCCCCAACAATTTGGGTCCTCATTTTACCCACCTTGGAAGGCTGAGTCAACCTTGAGCCTGGTGGGATTTGAACTGCCAAATTGCAGGCAGCTGGCAGTCAGCAGAAGTAGCCTGCAGTACTGCACTCTAACCACTGCGCCACCGAGGCTCGGGAACAATGGCATGAAGGAGAGATGTTTCCAACTCTTCCTTGTGATCATCACCAAGGTTGGTTGATCACTGCAAGTGATGTTGCAAGAGACAGGAAAAAGAATAGTCAGCACTGAAGAGTGACCATTCCTTCTAATGGGGATGGCATCCAAATTGGATCGATTTATGAAACCAAAAATATCTAAAACATCTGTTCTGTGTAATTGGGATTATTTATTTTTTTACTTGTGCAATAATTTCTTTTTTACTTTTGCCTGCAATGAAGGGGAAAGTGCTAAATAACTTTATCACCCTTCCACAATTTACTCTGCAAATAATAATAAAAATCCCTTCCTTCCTTCCTTCCTTCTCCTTTCTTCCCTCCCTCCCTCCTTCCCTCCTCTTCCTTCCTTCTTATCTTCCTTCCTTCCCTCCTTTTCCTTCCTTCCCTCCTTTTCCTTTCTTCCCTCCTTCTCCTTCCTTCCCTCCCTTTCTCCTTCCTTCCTTCTTTCCTTCCTTCCTTCCCTCCCTCCTTCTCCTTTCTTCCCTCCCTCCCTTCCTTCCCTCCCTCCTTCCCTCCCTCCTTCTCCTTTCTTCCCTCCCTCCCTCCTTCTGTCTCTTCCTTCCTTCCTATCTTCCTTCCTTCCCTCCTTTTCCTTTCTTCCCTCCTTCCTTCCTTCCTTCCTTCCTTCCTTCCTTCCTTCCTTCCTTCCTCCCTCCTCCCTCCTTCCTCCCTCCTCCCTCCTTCCTTCCTCCATCCTTCCTTCCCTCCTTCTCCTTTCTTCCCTCCCTCCCTCCTTCCGTCCTCTTCCTTCCTTCCTATCTTCCTTCCTTCCCTCCTTTTCCTTCCTTCCCTCCTTTTCCTTTCTTCCCTCCTTCTCCTTCCTTCCCTCCCTTTCTCCTTCCTTCCTTCTTTCCTTCCTTCCTTCCCTCCCTCTTCTCCCTTCTTCCCTCCCTCCCTTCCTTCCCTCCCTCCTTCCCTCCCTCCTTCTCCTTTCTTCCTCCTCCCTACTTCCGTCCTCTTCCTTCCTTCCTATCTTCCTTCCTTCCCTCCTTTTCCTTCCTTCCCTCCTTTTCCTTTCTTCCCTCCTTCTCCTTCTTTCCTTCCCTCTTTCCTTCCCTCCTTCTTCTTCCTTCCCTCCCTTTCTCCTTCTTTCCTTCTTTCCTTCCTTCCCTCCCTCCTTCCCTCCTTCTCCTTCCTTCCTTCCTTCCTTCCTTCCTTCCTTCCTTCCTTCCTTCCTTATATTAAATACATATATAGACAACCATCTGGCAAAATCTGTTCAATTTTTATAACTTTGAACATTTTTTACATTTTTTTTTAAAAAAAGTAGCATTTTGATGTTTGGATTTTTAATTTTTTTTAAAAAGCCAGATCTATGCCATCTTTAGAAAGTCAACATCTTCAAAGATACTAGTCAAAGTCGAGCCCTCTCTTTGATTAAGTACATCAGAAATCTGAAGGAATGTTTAATTTCATTATGACAACTGCATCTGCTTTGAATAAACATTCAAGAAGGCAAAGGTTTTAATCTAAAGTTAGCAGACCACACTATGTTTAATAATGAAGGAAATACAGCCAGATGAAAGTGTGATTTGTTTTTAAGGGGAAATGTTTACAAGAAGAAGGTGTGTTTATGTGTGAACTGCTCCAAGTTGAATTACATTCTATACAGATGGCTTCTTCAGAATGGAATTAGTATTACAAGCTTTATGTGGTTGGAAACGGCGATTGTTCACAAGGGAACAGTGTCAAGAAAAAGAAATATGTATTGTTACTCCTGGCTCCAACTATGCTGAAGATTTTTTTTTTAAAAAAACATTTTTAATAAAATAAGTTACCTTAAAAAAATAGTTGATCTGTAACACAATTATTTTTCCACACCAATCCACACCAGCTGACTCATGGAAGGGAAGAAAAATTAAACGAATTGTAATTAGCTTAAATCATTTCATTTTTAATTGGGGCTGCTATATATAATGCACCATGAAGAAGAAAAGGGGCATATAATAATGTATAATGTGGAGTGATCAAGTTCAGAGGAAGGATGAGAGAGAAAGAGAGAGAGGGAGGGAGGGAGAGAGAGGGAGAAAGAGAGGGAGGGAGGGAGGGAAGGAAGAAGAGAGAGAAACATTTTTTAGTGTTTCTCAACTCAAAATGCATCTAATGCAATCAAATTATCTAAGGATCAGATTTAACACAGTTTTTCATTTATTTTTTGGATGTCTCTGTGCATGTGTATATGGGACCGAGCAAGAATAAGTAATATAAATTTAATGTGTGCTGTGTTATCATAAGGCAAACTTCAGAAGTCCGGTTCATGGCTCCTGATTAAAATCAGATAAATTAATTGATAGATAGGCAATCTGTATGGATTTACTCTGTATTTGGGATGGTCCCTTATTTTTGGATCTCTCTCTCTCTCTCCCTGCCTCCCTCCCTCCCTCCCTCCCTTTCTCTCTCCCTCCCTCCCTCCTCTCTCTATGTAGTGGAATGTGTGTGTAAGTGTGTGTGTGTGTGTGTGTGTGTGTGTGTGTATGTGTGTGTGTGTGTAATACCATGTTTTCCGGAAAATAAGATCCTGTCTTACATTTTTTTGAACCCCAAAATAAGCGTTTGGCCTTATTTTCGAGGAGGCCTTATAATTTTGCGGGCTCCTCTTACCATTTTACCAGATTTCCAGCTCTGTCTCCCTAACCCTCACTAGCGAAACTGGCCGGTGCTGCACATGCATTTAAATATTTTCAGGGAGCGTTTATTTTCGGGGCAGGGGAGGGTGCTTATTTTAGCGCATGCGCTCAAAAGCCCGATTGGGCTTATTATATGGGGAGATCTTATTTTTCAGGGAAACAGGGTATTTACCTGCCAGCCTTAAATACTCTACGCTCAGTAAGCATCATTCTATGTGCTAACTTTATTTATTTATTTTTATTTATTTATTTTGTCACAACGGTATATAGAAGCATAAGCATAAAATAACTACGACATATAATCGTATATATAAGTATAAGTATGAAATAATTATACGAGTTAGATACGATCAAGGGGAACATTAGGACAGGAACGGTAGGCATGTTGGTGCTCTTATGCACGCCTCTTACAGACCTCTTAGGAATGGGGTGAGGTCAATAGTAGACAGTTTTTGGTTAAAGCTTTGGGGATTTTGGGAAGAGACCACAGAGTCAGGTAGTGCATTCCAGGCATTAACAACTCTGTTACTGAAGTCATACTTTCTGCAATCAAGATTGGAGTGGTTCATATTAAGCTTAAATCTATTTTGTGCTCGTGTATTGTTGCGATTGAAACTGAAGTAGTCTTCGACAGGAAGGACATTGTAACAGATGATTCTATAAGTTAAGCTCAGGTCATGCCGAAGGCGGCGGAGTTCTAAATTTTCTAAGCCCAGGATTTCAAGTCTGGTGGCATAAGGTATTTTGTTGTATTCAGAGGATTGGAGAACTCTTCTTGTAAAATATTTCTGGACACGCTCAATTGTATTAATGTCCGAAATGAGATGTGTGTTCCAGACAGGCGACCTGTATTCAAGAATTGGTCTTACAAATGTTTTGTATGCTCTGGTTAGTAGTGTAATATTTCTGGAGAAGAAGCTACGCAAGATTAAGTTTACAACTCTTAAAGCCTTTTTTGCGATGTAGTTGCAGTGGGCTTTGGCACTTAGATCATTTGATATGAAAACTCCAAGGTCTTTAACGGGATGGGGTCATCTACAAGGTAATGTCCATCAAGCTTGTATTTAGTGTTCTGATTCTTTTTTCCAATGTGTAAACAATGTGTAAACTGAACACGTAGGCAACTGGATTGTCTTTCATTCTATTGTTGAGTGTCATTTCCCGCACAATTGAAAAAAAGAAAAGAAAAAGAAAAAAGAATCCAGCCGAGCGACGCCACTCTCTCTTCCAGTACTTTGCAGTCTCCTCCCAACTGTTCGATGTGGGACAATCACGTCAAGGAGGTGTTCCACTCTGGATCAAAACCTTCTTATTTTGCTCTTACTTTATATAGAGCATACGGATAATAGTAAGCTCTAAGGATCTGAGACAGTCTTGCAAGGTTTGCACCCGTTTTTAAGCTGCTTTTCCTTTCTAAGTTAATACATATATGCATCTCTTTGGCTAAACTCGAGCAATCTGACAGAGGCTTTGCTCTATTTTTGTCTAATTCTCTCTAGAAAAGGGTGGCGGTGTGCGTTTTTCTTCTTCTTTTTCCTCCAGAGCTGGATAGCCTCCTTTAAAGATAGCACATTTGAGCTCAATCAAAAATTAAATAAATAAAGGTGAAAGCCAAATCCGCAAAGAAGTATCACGTGCGGAGTGAAAGATGGACCTGCTGGCTGAGAGAGATTGGCTACTTGGCAAAAAAAAAAAAAAAATGTCCTCGCAAAGCAAGAAGGAAACAAATCCAAATCTTTTCATACCCTGTTCCAGTTGCACTTCAAGTTATATATAGAGAAAACAGAGCTCCCACTGCATATCCAAAATAAATAGTGTCTTCAAACGCTGGTGGAATAATAGCAACAGCACTTACGCTTGTACACCACTTCGTAGTGTTTTACAGCCCTCTCTAAATGGTTAACAGAGTCAGCCTATGGCCCCCAACAATCTAAGTCCTCATTTTACAGAACTCCGAAGGATGGAAGGCTGAGTCAACCTTGAGCCAGTCAGGGTCGAACTGCTGGCAGTTTTTGCCACAGTTGGGTTGAGGAATTGTACAGCAGCTGTCCAGATGAAGTCAGACACTCTAACCCAAACTCTGGACCTTCAAACGCGAGCTTAAGACCTTTTTGTTCTATCGTGCAGGGCTGGCCTAACGTAATTTTAATGTGGGGGTTTTATTAGGGTTTTATGACAGTTTTAACTTATTTTGGCCAAATTAGAATCAGATTTTTAAAATGTTTTAATTTTTGTCTATGTTGTTTTATTCTGGCTGTAAACCGCCCTGAGTCCTTCAGGAGAAGGGCGGTATAGAAAATAAATAAATAAATAAATAAATAAATAAATAAATAAATAAATAAATAAATAAATAAATAAATAAATAAATAAATAAATAAATAAATAAATAAATAAATAGTTATATAGCTGTATATCTATAGCTGTATATCTATCTATCTATCATCTATCTATCTATCTATCTATCTATCTATCCATCCATCCATCCATCCATCCATCCATCCATCCATCGATTATCTATCTATCATCTATCTATCCATTTGTCATCTATCTATCCATTTATCATCTACAGTATCTATCCATCCATCCATCCATCCATCCATCCATCCATCCATCCATCTAATTCAAACTTATAGCAGTCTTTGTTATCATCCAGAAAGAAAGAACATAAAATAGTCAGGAACACAAGACTATCATGAGGTAAATTAAATAGTATACCAAACCCAGAGAAGAAAAAGACAGGAGAAAGGGATACTCCTCCTTTATACTTACGGCAACCAACCAAAGGTAGATTGCCAGTTTCCAAGTACCCAAATTTTGATCAAGTGTCCACTGGGATGCTGCAATGGTCGTACATGTCCAGTCACAAGTGACTGTTTTCAAGTTCAAGTTGCAAGTTCGAATGAAACAAATGGTTGTAAGTCAAGGACTATCTGTGTTCCTCTCCCAAAGAGCCTATTAGCTAAGAATGGATAAGCTCAGTGGTGGGATTCAGCCAGTTCGCACCACTTCGGGAGAACCGGTTGTTAACTTTCTGAGCAGTTTGGTAAACTGATTGTTGGAAGAAATCATGAGAGCAGAGAACCGGTTGTTAAATTACTTGAATCCCACTACTGGATAAGCTGGTATTCATTGAGTTCATTGTTGAACCAGAATGCTTGTTCTTTGCAACATACTGTTTTGGATATGTTAAGTTTTATGTTGAATTGTTGCTACAGTAGACTTTTAAGGTCCACGTGCAAGGAGACGTACCCAATAATGTATACAGATTGTCTAACTGCAGACTTTAGTAACATTGGAACATGACCTTTTTAGTCTTATGAACATCTGAAAGTTCTTTCAAAACATGACAGCATTTTCAAACTAGAAAGAAAGAAACTCATCTTGGAATATGGTTTAGAGACTCACTTTTCTAAATTAAAGAGTGTCCTTGGTCAACACAAATGAGGGTTTAATAATCTCTTAACATAGAGCTTTGTTTTCCACTCCACTTTAATAAACTAAGTACCTCGTCTCATTCTTGTGCACAGATGCTGATCCAGCTATTGGTCTAAACAAAAAATCATGTAATACTACAAGATCTGACTGTTAAATGTTTCCAGTCTTAACAGCCAAGATACACACTGAAAAATGTGATAATGCTGAAAAATGGGATAATAATGAGAAATTGCTATGGTCCTCAGGAATAGTTTATTCCTATTCCTCTATTTATAAAAGCCTGGAACAATTTCATAGCAAAATGATGAAACTATCGTATCAAAATGGATGGTATCGTTAGAAATCAAATAATTCCTCCTTATTTGTAACTCTTACACACTCTATTATTGGAGCATGATCAAAAGATCATGATTGCCAGGTATAACTTAATAATTACCAAGTATTATTTATGTAATTTATCTTTGGGAATATATTGGCTAAAACTTGGCAAGATTTTTAGCTGCTATAATTAATTCCATGGGCATATTATTGCTTATATTTGTCTAAAAATATATCAGCTCCAAAGGTGAATATCTAAAATATATTAGTGTTAGCTCCTGGTGTTAAGGTCAGCTTTTCAAACTAAGTGTCACAAATAACTGATCAATTTAATACCAACTAACAACATATTTTGCAAATGCACGTTTTTTTTAAGTGACTTGGTTAAGCAAGTCGTATAATACAGTTCATAAGTTTCTGCCAGATCTTTGGCACAGCTTTTCATTCTCATTTTTTCCCCACCCCTATATAGTAAAGAAAATAAAGTCAAATAACACAAAAATACTGTTGCATTTTAAAATACTTGTTCAAAAATACACTTCTGTTCAATGTTATTTATAGGAAGTAATAAAAATAATAGCAGGGATATTTTGCTTGAAAATTAAAATCAGGAACCAAATGCCTATATTTCTGAACTTGCAAAAGTTTGCAAGTATATTTCATATATCATTGTATTGAAAAGGCCCATGAGTACCTAGAACAAAATATTGTGTACATACATCTTAATAATCCTTTCTTTGAAACATATGTCTTGCGCTATTTTGTTCAGGGACTTTCTTCATTATAATACTGTTGAAAAGAAAACTTTTCACAGTAATTTAGCATCTTTTTAAAAAAAGTGTAGAGCAGTATAGAGAAAGGTCGTGCACTTGTAAAGAAAGTGAATTAAGGAACATATTTGAGCACACACAAACACACACAAATTCCTGTCTAAGCTCAGCTGTTTCACCAGCAAGGTAGTAATCACACTCATTATCCACAAAACCTGTATGCTACGAAACATCAATCAAGATAATGATCATAAAAGAATAAAATGCCCTGGCACAGGAATATATATATATATATATATATATATATATATATATATATTAGAAGGTGGATGGAATAAAGAATACACCTTCTGTTAATTATCAAATTACTTCAACAATGGCTGTAAAGAATTCAAATAACCCTGAAGGTAGTTTACAGCGACTGGTGGCCAGTATTAACTTGTTTGCTTTCAGGTGATTTTTTCACCCTGTCATCGAAGTGTTAATCCTGAAAAGTGTAATATGATTTCTTTGAAAGAAGCTACTACCATTTTGAAAATTAGTTAATCTTTGTGGGACAGAAATCAACTTCCCCCTATCACACTAAATTAGGGTTCATCTAATCTATGTGTGAGAACAGCTCTAAAGTGTTACTAAAACGACAGGGTACAAATCAGATCAATCAATATATTCTAACTGGTGACACTCAAAACTAAAGTTGTGATGTATGTGTGATCCATTCTATCTAGTATAGTTTTAGTGAAAACTCACATGCACTTTACATTAGTTGTTTCATACAACAACTGAATGAAAAACTGCTGGTGGTCCTCTACCGCTGCACCATAGAGAGTATTTTAACTTACTGCATCTGTGTATGGCAGTGGTTCTCAACCTGTGGGTCGGGACCACGTTGGGGGTCGAATGACAATTTGCCAGGGGTCGCCTAAGACCATTGGAAATATGGGAAATATACTTGCGTGTCAAAGAATCGCGCTCCAATGGTTGACTCCACAAGCCAGCTGCAGGCTCTTCAAATCACTAGCCGAATTTGGCTTCGGGCGCGATGAATTAAAAAAACAGAGACATCTTTGCTCTGATGTCTCCCTCTCAAGCCAGCTGCAATCACTCCCAATCGCTAGCCTAATCTGGATTCAGGCGCGATAAATTTAATAGGGGAGGAGTCTCCGCTTTAATGCCTCAATCCTCAAGGCAATTGCAAGCAGTTCAGATCGCTAGCCAATATGGCTTCAGGAGCGATAAATTCAAAACGAAAATAATTTTATGGTTGGGGTTGCCACATCGTGGGGAATTGTATTAAAGGGGTCGCAGCACTATAAAGGTTGAGAACCACTGGTGTACGGTTTGCCGATGGCATAGTGGCAGATAGGACAACACTCCAAAGGGTCAACATCATTGCCCAGAGGACCATTGGCTGCCCTCTCCCCTCCTTGAAAGAGTTTTATAGCTTCCACTGCCTTAAGAAAGTTCAAAACATTCTTAAAAGATCCATCTCATCCTGGGCACCCCCCCCTTTTTTTTTTGAACTATTACCATCTGGCAGATGGTACAGGTCAATAAAAACAAAAACAAATAGGCTGAAAAACAGTTTCTATCCCAGGGCAATAACCAAAATGAATTCTACGTTATAGTGCAATATCGGGTTTTCAATTTCAATTATATAGAATGTGAAGGATGTATGTTTGTGTTTTTATTTTTATAGTTATAATATAGACTGAAGACGGCATTTAATTTCTTTGTACCATGTGCGATGACAATAAAGTAAACTACCCTGTTTCCCCCAAAATAAGACATCCTCTGATAATAAGCCCAATTGGGCTTTTGAGCACATGGCAATAAGGCCAAGTGCTTATTTCAGGGTTCAAAATAATAATATAATAATATAATAATAATAATATAATAATAATAATAATATAATAATATAATAATATAAAACAGAGTCTTATTTTCAGGGAAATATAGTAACTACTATAACTATCATTAAATATCATTATCAATAGCCCAAACTATTGGATTATGAAAGAACTCAAATGAGTATGGGAAATAAATCAATGAAATATATCATGTGACCAAAATGTTATATTTAAACACACCCTGTGAAGAAGTTTCATATCAGATGGTTGTAAACTGGGTCTCAGTATATACTTTCTTTGCATTATTTAGAAGAGAAAGGTTATGTATGTATACACACACATACACACACATTATAAAGTTATTTTTTTAAAAAAAGACTATGCAAAAAAAAATATCACAATATAAAAGCTCAATGCCTGGATGCACTACCTGACTCTCTGGTTTCATCCCAAAACCCCCAAAATTTTAACCTTACACTGTCTACTGTCGACCTCACCCCATTCCTAAGAGCTCTGTAAGGGGCGTGCATAAGAGCACCAACGTGCCTACTGTTCCTGTCCTAATGTTCCCTTTAATTGTATTCATTTTATGTATTCAATTCATGCTTATACTTATATATATATTATCTAACACATACTCAACAAATAAATAAATAAATAAAAGTTAAATTTGTTGATTTTCTTTGTTCTTTAAGATGAAACTTCACTGATGAACTTTAAATTAAAACAAAGGGCGAAAAGAAGTTAATTAAATACAAAAGCCACTGATACATTATCTGGTAAGATACTGCATTTAAAATTCAGATAATTAAACAAATTAATCATTAAAGTGAAAAGAGCTTCCATAAAATAGAATGCAATACAATTAGTTATGATTGCCATTCACTTCTAAATTTTCTCCGTTTATCTGGGTCAACTAACCTGATGAGAGAGATCTTAACATTGAATTTTGCTTCCATCAAAACAGCTCCCCTAATTTTATTTCATTGAAAGAAAAGCCAAAAAAACAAGTTGCATTTTTTTGAAAAAAAAATTAATATCTGTTGTTTTCTTCTCAGACGAATCCCTGCCTCCTTCTCTCCATTGTTCCCAAGGAACTTGGCAATCTGTCTTTTGCCCATACATCAGTGCCTTTAAAACTACAAGAGGGATTAGCGTCTCCCTCCTGAGATATTCCCCTGTCTCATCACACCCTGTTTGTCTCAATGAAGAATTAATTAAGTGCATTCTTCTTATTTGAAGGAGAAGCAAATAGTTGAATTCCTTTCTTGACTTGAGCGTGCAAGTCCTTCCATGTCCCTTTCACAACTCAGCCTCGGCTCTGCATCTCAGAGCCCTGGGGACAGCTCAAGGCCTTGATGTGTTGTGAAGCCAGTGACTCTAAAACACCTTCTCCTCCCTTTTCCAGTCCCTTTTACTGTTCACTGCGATGGTTGGATGAATAAGTCCCTACAGATTCAAGGGACTCATGCTCCAGGCTGGGCGCTGAACCAAACATCATTCTGTTCTCTTTAATCATCCAATTTTCTTCATTTCTTCTTTCATCCCCCACCTCTCTTAATTCCAAATGAACCAAAATGGAGCATCAAAGCCCCAGTAAGTGGCTTTGAAAAGTGCTCGCATAGAAGGACTCTGAGATGTCAAGTTGATTTTCAAGGTAATGGCAGCTACGGGTTTATTGTGTCAGCAAAACAAAAGGTCAAAGAGGTGCAGCTGACTCTCTCACACACACATTGGCATTTTGCAGGGAGAAATCCAAGGAAGAAACTTTATTTTTATTTATTTATTTTTGTCACAACATTATATACAAGCACATATAACGAAAGAAAAACAATAGGATAGGAACGGTAGGCACTTTTGTGCACTTATGCACGCCCCTTATAGTCCTCTTAGGAATGGGGTGAGGTCAGTGGTAGACAGTTTTTGGTCAAAGCATTTGGGAGTTTGAGAAGAGACCACAGAGTCAGGTAGTGTGTTCCAAGCGTTAATAACTCTGTTACAGAAGTCATATTTTCTGCAATCAAGATTGAAGCGGTTAACATTAAGTTTGAATCTATTGTTTGCTCTTGTATTATTGTGATTGAAGCTGAAGTTGTCTTTTTGTTCCGTGAAAGCAGCACCCGTCCTCCTATCTGAACAGAGCAACAGAGCTCAAGAGGAGGGCAGGACTAGATAAGGACTCAGTTTTTTCCTTGCAAGAATAGCCACACACAAGGGTTGGCTGCTGGGGGTTCGCAGGGGTTCAGGAGAACCTCTAGCTAAGATTCTGTGCAGTTTGGAGAACCCCCAAATCCCACTCCTGGCTGGCCCCGCCCACCCCTCCCCTCCCAGGAGTCCCCACGCAGCCTGTTTTAGATGCAGGTAAGTGCAAGGTGTGCATGGAGACTCGGGGAGGGCAAAAAACAGGCCTACCAGAAGTTTGGGAAGACCAGAAAAGGGGCCAATTCCGGCCTCCAGAGGGCCTCTGCAGCCTGTTGAGGGCATTTTCGCCCTCCTGGAGGCTTGAGGAAAACCTACCGGAGCCCAGGGAAGGCCTCTGGGCCTCTGTGGCTCAGACTGGTAAGACAGTCTGTTATTAACAGCAGCTGCTTGCAATTACTGCAGGTTCAAGCCCCACCAGGCCCAAGGTTGACTCAGCCTTCCATCCTTTATAAGGTAGGTAAAATGAGGACCCAGATTGTTGGGGGGGTAATAAGTTGACTTTGTATATAAATATACAAATAGGATGAAGACTATTGCTTAACATAGTGTAAGACGCCCTGAGTCTTCGGAGAAGGGCGGGATATAAATGCAAATAAAAAAAAAGAAGTCCCCCTGCCATGGTGCAGGAGGCTGACTAGGCCACGCCCACTGTGGCCACGCCCACCCAGAAACCAGGCAGAGACCCCCCTTGCTAAAAAAAATTTGAAGGCCCACCCCTGGCCACATGCATTTGCCTTCCCAGTGGATTGTGGAAGAAGTGATAACGAGTGTTTACCGATAAGCAACATTTCACTTGCTGATTAGTTGGTGAGCTGAATTGGCAAACAGGGAATTATGACAAAGGAAACTTATTTTTTTTTCCCCCACCTGAATCTTACTGAATGCAGATGCATCCCTATCTCAGGAGTTTTTTTTCTTGCTTGGCGAGGACTTAAAGGGGTGCATCAGTGAAAGGTCTTCCTTCCTTCCCTCCCTCCCTCCCTCCCTCTCTCTCTGTCTCTCTCTTTTAACAGAATAGTTTATGTAATTAACATCCAAGGGAAAGAGTGAACTATTGTTCCTGCACAGTCTCTGCACCGATTGCCTGCCAAGTCACTGTCATTACCAGTATTTAACTCATTACTTTGTCAATCCCTTTGCCATCCATTGAAGAAAGAAAAGAGCTCTTTTTGTACAGCCGAATTCTTTTTTTAGCATTTAAAAGGCCGACCCCTTTCAGTCCAGATGTGGCTAGGCCTCTTTGCTTTAACTCAGCACCCAGAAAAAATTACAAAAATGGCTACTTCCCTCACCCACCCACCCTTTTTTTTTGCTTTTATCCATAGGCAGATTCATGCCAGACAGATTATTAAAAACAAAAGAAAAGCTCTCTTTTCAATTTCAACAAAAGAAATAGATGGGACATGGAGTGTGAAGATATCGCCTAAAAACCGGGCAGGTCAGTGGTGGGATTCAAACCGGTGTCACAACTGGTTTGCTGAGCACGCGCTCAGCAAATAGCTCTACAACTTACCTTCTACTGCAGCGCCAGTGTGTAAAACAGCTGAGGCACAGCAATCCGCTCTGCCCTGCCTATCTGCTGGGCTTCAAACAAAGGAAATATAGGTTGGTGTAGCACAGGGATGGACAGGCGGGCCCAGCTGATCGTTGGAGTAAACCAATTCACTCAAGGCTGATCATCGGAGCTACCGGTTCACTCAAACCAGTCCAAACTAGCTGAATCCCATCACTGGGTCAGTTACGAGAGAGAGAGCATAGCCCTCGGCTGCATATTGAATAGGGCCTGATTCACCAGTTGCGTCCCTTCCTGGACTGGGATGCACTATGCACGGTCACTCATGCTCTCGTTACCTCTCGCTTGGACTACTGCAATGCTCTCTACATGGGGCTCCCCTTGAAGAGCACTCGGAGACTCCAGCTAGTCCAGAATGCGGCTGCGCGGGTTATTGAGGGAGCGGTTCGGAGCTCCCATGTAACACCTATCCTGCGCAGACTGCACTGGCTACCTGTTGTCTTCTGGGTGCACTTCAAGGTATTGGTTACCACCTTCAAAGTGCTCCATGGCTTAGGACTGGGATACTTACGGGACCGTCTACTGCCGTCTTCTACCTCCCAGCGACCGGTGCGTTCCCACAGAGAGGTGCCGTCAGCCAAACAATGTCGGCTGGCGGCCCTCAGGGGGAGGGCCTTCTCTGTGGGGGCTCCTACCCTGTGGAACGAGCTTCCCCCTGGACTTCGACAATTACCTGACCTTAGGACCTTTCGCCGCGAACTTAAAACCTATTTGTTTCACATGGCTGGATTGGCTTGATTGTTAAAATTTTAATTTAATTTAATGGGTTTTAAATTTCTGTAATTTTATAGGGTGTAATTTGAATTTTAAATTTCTTTGGCCAATTGAATAAGTTTTTTAAGGGTTGTTCTTAATATTGTATGTGTTTGTGTTTGTATTTTATTTGGTTGTTCACCGCCCTGAGTCCTTCGGGAGAAGGGCGGTATACAAATTAAAATATTATTATTATTATTATTATTATTATTATTATTATTATTATTATTATTATTATTATTATTATTATTATTATTATTATTATTATTATTATTATTATTTAGGGCAAGAGACTCAGAAGGGAAACACCCCCCTAGTTTCTCAGACTGTAAAGGAAACAGTGGGAGAACTGTATTTTCAGACTTGAAAGACTGATCTTAGTTTTGCCATGGAGACCAGACTGCAACAATGGCCTGATAAACAACTTCTACTTTATTATAAAGTTGTGTCAACAGAACCTTGCAAGAGTCTAGTTACCTTCACACTTACAGTAATGGCCAAAATTGTGGAAACCTTTTGAAAAAAAGTGTATTTTCTAAAACTAGCTAATAGGACCACTTTTTTTTGAGTAGTACAGTAAAATTATATATCGATGGAAAGATAATTTAATCAAGAATGTAATGCAATAACTTTTTTTTTTTTTTTTTTTTTTTTTTTTTTTATTGAAAGAGTTTTAAAAAAAACAAAAACATTTTCCCCCTTTTTTCCCCCTCCCTCCCAAAAAAAAAAACAAAACACCCCCCTCCCTCCCCCACCCCCGGCTTCCCGGGTCAATCACAAGGTAAAGTCCAATCCAAATAACCACATCCAAAGCTTTTCGTCTCCCAACCCCCTCCCCATTACATAAAATAACTTTCTAATTATTCAAAGGCAATCTGATATTTCTTAATCTGATATCTGTTTTGTAGATAATCAATCCATTTTTCCATTCAATTAAATATCTTTCCTGCGTATTGTCTTTTAAAACGCTGAGATTTTAGCCATCTCAGCCAAATTAATAACTTTCAATATCCATTCTTCTATTGTAGGTATCTCTTCTTCTTCCAGTATTGTCCAATCAACAGTCTTGCTGCTGTTATTAAGTTCAAAATCAATTTAGTCTCAATCCCTGTACAATCCATTATAATTCCCAAAAGGAAAAATTGTGGCAGGAACTTTATCTTCTTCTTCAGTACATTTTGAATAATCCACCAAATTCTTATCCAAAAGACCTTAATTTTCTTGCAAGTCCACCAAATATGAAAATATGTAGCATCATCACAATCACACCTCCAACATTTCGCTTGGATATTAGGATACATACATGATAATTTTTTGGGATCTAAATGCCATCTATAAAACATCTTATAAAAAATTCCCTTAAATTCTGTGCTTGTGTAAACTTAACATTTCTAACCCAAATTTTCTCCCATGTTTCCAACATTATTGGTTCCTGAATATTCTGTGCCCATTTTATCATACAATCCTTTACCAAATCCTTTTCCGAATCTATTTCAAGCAACACATTATACAATCTCTTTATATGCTCCTGGGTCTGATTTCTAATTTGCTTTATTAAATTTTCCTCCCTTTGCATTATACCAATTTTTTGATCTTCTTTCCATCTAGCACTTATTTGCCCATATTGAAACCAAGTATAATTCCTCCCTTCTTCATTTAATACCTGTAATGATTTTAATTGCAATCTACCTCCTTCAGCATACAAAAGTTCTTTATATGTAATCATTTCCTGTTTCTGTTCTATATTTATATTCTCTATTGCATGTCTAGGGCTCGCCCATATAGGAATCTTATAATCTAATTTATAGGAATATTTATTCCAGACCATAAAGAGCACTTCTCAACACATGATTCTTAAAAGCCCTATCCACTTTTTTCCATAAAATAAGTACGCATGCCATCCATATAACAAGTCATAACCTTCTATATCCAAAGTTCTTTCCTCTGTTAGGTTGAAGCAGTCACTAATTACTGAAATGCTTACTGCTTCATAATATAGTTTAAAATTAGGCATTCTTAAACCACCTCTTTCCCGTGAATCCTGTATTATTTTCATTTTAACCCTCGCCTTTTTACCCTGCCATATAAATTTATTAATCCCACTCTGCCAATCTTCCAAATTTTTATCCTTTTTAATTATAGGTATCATCTGGAACAGAAACAAAAATCTAGGTAACACATTCATTTTAATAGCCGCAATCCTTCCCAATAGGGATAACTGCAATTTCTTCCAGCCATTCATATCATTCTGAACTTTTTGCCATAGCAAGTCATAATTATTCTTATAAAGTTTCTTGTTCGATGAGCTAATATAGACCCCTAAATATTTAACCTTTTTTACTACCTCAAATCCTGTCATTTCCTCTAGTTTTTGTTTCTGTTGTATAGACATATTTTTAATTATCACTTTTGTTTTATTCTGATTTATTTTAAATCCTGATACCTTTCCATATTTATCAATTACTTCCAACAAAAATCTACTTGAATTTATAGGATTCATTAACGTAACCACTACATCATCTGCAAAAGCTCTAACTTTGTACTCATATTGTCTAATCTTAATTCCTCTATTTTCATTAATTCTCGTATTTTATCTAATAATGGTTCCAGAGTCAAAACAAACAATAATGGTGATAAGGGACATCCCTGTCTTGTTCCTTTCGCAATCTTAATAACTTCTGTCAAACTACCATTTACTATAATCTGTGCTGTTTGCTCTCCATAAATCGCTTTAATTATTCTAATAAAACAGTCTCCAAATTGCATTTTCTCTATTAATTTAAATAAAAAATCCCAATGCAATCGATCAAAGGCTTTCTCTGCATCCAAAAAAATAAGTGCCGCTGAAGTATTCTTCTTTTCCAAATATTCCAATATATTAATAATCTGTCTAACATTATTCCTCATCTGCCTCCCTTTTATAAAACCAGATTGATCAGTATGAATTCTTTGTTGTAAAACTAACATTAATCTATTTGCTATTATTTTTACAAAAATCTTATAATCATTATTTAAAAGTGAAATCGGCCTATAGTTACCAGGTTTAGAGCAGTCTTGCTCCTCTTTGGTATCAGTGAAATAAAAGATGTTTTCCATGACGGGGTATTCCCACCCTAATTGTATCTGATTAAATAATTCTTTAAGTGGGCCTAATATTTCATCCTGTGTTTTTATAATAAGTTGCTGTAAGACCATCTGTACCAGGGTTTTCCCATTTTAATTGTTTAATTGCCTCCACTATTTCTCCAGTAGCTATCGGCCGTTCAGCTCCTCCTCTGTTCTAATGTTAGAATATTCACCTTATAATCTTTCAAATAATCATAAATGTCCCTATCCAATATTTTGTCTTTTGCATATAGTGCAGTATAAAATTCTGAGAATGCCTTTTAATTTTATCCTGTTGATATGTCTCTTTACCTTTATATTCTATTTTTGTATGACACGTGCTTTCTGTTTCTTCCTTAAATTATATGCCAACCATCTCCCAGGTTTATTTGCATTACAAAAGGTATTATGTTTAGCATATTGTATATTCATACACCTGGTCTGCCATTAACATATTAAATTGACTCTGTAATATTTTTATAGCCTCTTTAAGTTTATGATCTTGTGGGTTTTGAATTAATAACTGTTGCTTCCTTGAATTTCTTCTTCCAAATATCTACGCTGCCTTTGTTTATTATTCCTTTGCCTGTTGTCCAAATAAATCAATATCCTCTAATAAACGCTTTGCTCGCTTCCCACACAGTTCCTATAGGTGTCCCTTTGTACATATTAAAATCAAAAATTCTTTTAACTGTTTCTTACAATAAGTTACATTATCCTCATATCTAAACAGATTTTCATTCAACCTCCATGTTCTACCACCTTTTTCCCTTGTAATAATTCCATCCATACTGGGCTATGGTCAGTTAAACACCTCGAAATATCTTCGCTTTTCTTCACCCTAGAAAGCAAGTCATTAGAAATTAAAATAAAATCAATGCGTGAAAAGATTGATGCCTATCAGAAAAAAGTAAAATCTCTCTCATCTGGATTCCGTAACCTCCATATATCTCTAAACTCAAAGTCTTCCATCATTTCAAAAAGGATTTTGGTAATTTTGCATGTATAGGTATCTTCTTGGAGGAGTTCTCTTATCCTTCTTGTATCAATTACTCCATTCCAGTCTCCTAATAAAATAAACGAACTATAATCCCAGAGGGTCAACCTCTCATGTAACATTTTGTAAAACTTTTCTTGTTGCTGATTAGGTGCGTAAATACCTATCAACAAAGTCTTTTTTGCATCTATCACCAGTTCAATAGCAATAAATCTTCCTTGAATATCTGCCTCAATTAGCTTAGCTGGTATATCCTTCCTGATATATACAACAATTCCATGCTTCTTTTCCAAAGCTGATGCAACAAAATGGTTACCCAATTTTGAATTAATTAAATATTTTTGGTCTGATAATTTTATATGTGTCTCTTGCAAACAAATCACATCATTTTTAAATTGTTTCAAGTAGTGAAATATTTTCCTTCTTTTCTGAGCTGAATTCAAGCCATTAACATTCCATGACAAGATTCTATTTGCCATTACTGGCCTCCTGAAGCTTTGAAGCAGACAACGGAAGCTCCCCCTCCGGTATCTTCCGTCTAGCTCCTCCCACAGCTTCCATAATGGGATCCTGACTTTTACTTTGAGACTGTTGCTCTTCTTTACGCTTAAGGGCTCCTCTTGTCACCCTTTGCTCTTGTGGTTCCTCTAATACTGGCAGCAATAAAGGCTCTTGGGTCACCACGCCTTCTTGAGTCTCTTGAAGTTTTCTATCACTTCTATTTCGACTTTCAAAACTGTAGAAAGAAAATCCTTTGCCTTTAAAACAGTGTCAATTCTATATCTCCTTCCTTGATAGAATAGTGTCAGTCCAACTGGCACCTCCCATCTGAATTGAATCTGATGTTTTTTAGTTCATGTGTAAAAAGCAAATTCTTCCTGTCTCTTAACATCTTTGAAGGAATCTCTTTCAACACCTTCAACTCCTGTTCTCCAATTTTTAAAGTTGTCTGATATGAAACTTGCAGAATTTGATTTCTCATAGTCCTTTTCACAAAATAAACCACAATGTCCCGAGGAAGCTTTCTCTGTCTTGCAATCCAAGAATTAACTCTATATATTTTATCAATTTGGTAAGCTACCTCTTGGGGTCCACTTCAATAAATTCAGCCAATGCTTCTGATATAATTTTTCTTAAGTCTTCTCCACGCTCTTCTCGCATACCACGAATTCTAAGAGCTCCTTCCATAAGTTTATATTGTAATATCACAACCTGATCTTCATTTTGATCCACTTTTTTCTGAACACCTTTCATTTCATCTTCTAAATACTTATTTGACTGAGAGATCTGTTGCATTTCCACTTCCAATCCTTCAATTTTTTTACTCAGTCCTTGAACTGCCATAAGAATATCTTCTCTTATTTTTGCATTAAAATTCTCCATCATCTCTTTTTGCCTATCTTCAGAAAGTTTTAATTGTTCTTTCAATATTTCCTCAAGACTTGGTTCAGATCCCCTTCTTCCAGAAGGCTTTAAAGGTTTAGCTGCCATTCTGTCTTCAAAAGAATCAGAATTCAAACTTAATAACTCTCCTTCCCTCCTTTCAGTATAAAAAAAACTCCGTTTGTAACAATCCACAAGTAACGCTGCTTCATCGTACTAAAAAATTTTACTTTCACTTTTAGACGCCATTTTAAAAGTCAATTAATCAAAGACAAAGAAACGTTTCAAATTTCAAAAGGAGTCGGTACTTGCCGTGCTGATTCTACATCAAAGTTCGAACGCTTGTGAAATTCCCGTCTGCTTGGAATATCAATCAATTTAATAAGTTCTCTAGAGCAGAAGCAACATTCCTCTCCTTTTCCCTGATAAAAACAGGGGCGTGCTGAAGTTGGAAGGAGTGGAATTCGGTGGGGTCATAAATCCAGGAAAATTCGCTCTTAAGAGCAAACCCCCTGTCAGACCTGCCACTCTTCCACAATTCTGATAATCTCTTTCACCCAGAGATTATGCTAAGCTCAGTGAACAGTGATTTATTTTCTGTTTCACTGACTTTTACAATCTTCTAACACGGAGTGCTCTGTTTGAGCACCCAGCAGGAGGGTGACGTCACTGGAGCCTCGTAATGCAATAACTTTTATGAAGGATTTGCTATTAGAATAGCAGTTACAGTTTAAAGAAGAAAAGTGAAACATGTAGAAAAAAATGAGATATAAAAAAATGATCACCATAGAAAAAACAAGATATACAAAAATTATCACCATGTCAGTTAATACTTCATTGGGCAACCTTTATGATGAATTACAGCCTTGCAATGTCTTCCCATGGAGTGAACCAAGTCTTTTAGTTCTGCAGCTGTTATCATGTAAAACCAAGATTGAAGGATGGCTTCTATTAACTGGGTTTTATTGCTGGGTCGCTTCTGACTAACAAGTTTCTTTAGTCGGCTCCATAGATTTTCAATTGGGTTAAAGTCTGGGCTATTCCCAGGCCATTCCAGCAGTGGAATAGGATTATCTTGAAACTCAAAAAAGAAAATTGTGTTATTAGCCCACAAACCTCAAAAATACACTTTCCCCAAAAGGTTTCCACAATTTTGGCCACTACTGTATGTGAGAGACGAAGGTGACAGTGTATTGAATACATGAGTGGAGTATGGGTAGCAAACCAGTATTTCTCCAGCTATTGATAATGTATAAAACCTAGCATCTCTAACCATTTTAACTATCTGACTACCATTGCTGAGAATTACCATCTAATGGGTTACACATTCTCCAGCTCTAATACTGGGTATGTAGGAAAAGGTGGCTCTGGATCGTGTATAAGTTTTAAGGACCAATGGCAGCTCTCCTAGAGTGAGTGCTTGGTTTCAATGTGTCTCTTTTACTAAGATCTTAGAAGATCACAAGAGCTGACATTTCATCTGTGCCTGAATGCTAAGCAAGACTGGATCTAGTTAATATTTCAGTGGGAGACCAGTCAGGTTTATAGGCTAGTCTGAAAAACTAAATTTAGAATTTTTATTTTATTGGCCAAGTGTGATTGGACACACAAGGAATTTGTTTTGGTGCATATGCTCTCAGTGTACATAAAAGAAAAGAAAAAGAGAAAAAAAATACCTTCATCAAAGGTACAACATTTACAACACAAATGATGGTCATAAGTTGCAATTTAACCCTTAATGATAGCAACAAAAAGTTACAGTCATGCAGTCATAAGTGGAAAGAGATTGGTGATGAAAACGATGAGAAGATTAATAGTAGTATAGATTTAGTAAATAGTTTGACAGTGTTGAGGGGATTATTTGTTTAGCAGAGTGTTGTAACCTGAGAGCATATGCACCAAAACAAATTCCTTGTGTGTCCAAATTCTATTCTATTCTATTCTATTCTATTCTATTCTATTCTATTCTATTCTATTCTATTCTATTCTATTCTATTCTTAGTGGGGGTTTTGTTCCTTCAGGAAGTAAGATAGAAATATAATGTGATCCTCAAGAATGGTGTCTCTTCTTATAAGAAGCCGCTATCAGCTTGATATAGAAACTGATATCAAATTAACTACAACAAATCCAGTGAGGGTTATGTTTTCACAATGAAAAGTGAAAGTATTATTACTGGTGTTGTTGTTACTATTATTAAAACTATTCAATGAATCTGGGGAAAAAAACGCAAAAGATTTTTTATGAGAGACAGATTTCTCATCCATTTTAATCAAAGTTAAACCAATGGATGGGTGGTAAGGAATGTGCAAATCTTTTTATTCTGAAGATCTGATTTCATGCCTTGGGATCAATCAAATGCCTTCCAAATATTGAATTGATTCAATAAAACTACATGTGCTAAATCTCATCTTTTTAGCACATACACTTTGATCAATTGTTGAATGTATATATTTGACTCATTGTTGCAAACCAAAACTCAGAATTGACTTAGTTGCATGAACTGACGTGAATTTAAATCCACTCCCTGATTCATATGGGACCCCTGCTGTGAAGCTGCCTAATACCATTTCAAATTTCCTGATTGTGTAAAAGTTTTCTGTTCTCTACATTTAAGAATCCATGAATCCTGACTAGGAAATATATATTCCAAATTAATCATGGCCACTCCATGTCCAAATTTTAACTGAAATGAGCAATGCATTTATCTCCCCTGGTGTAAAACAAGCCATATCTAAAATATGCTTACTATGTTAAATAGGGTTAAAGTGAGAGGAATCTCATTCTTTACATTACAGCAGAATTAACTGATGTGTTTAATCAAAGAGATGCTACTTGGCAGCCACATAAAGCATCTATTCTCTTGAGATCCTCTGAACAATATTGGCAGACGGACTGCCTTTAAACAAACACAAAAGACACATTAACAGGCAAAACATACTTGGATCTGGTCTCCATCGGTATTATTTTTATGTTAAAATATATATACAATTTGCCACCCAAAACTGTCTTCTTTTGCATGGATTCTGAAAACCAACAGGGAATATACACATAGTATGTGATGCTGCAAATAGGAAAAATAAAGCAAAACTGAATATTTGCTACAGAAGAAATAGAACCATTAATGGTTCTATTCATTACTTAACTTTAAATCATTTATAGAGCAATCTTGCTGTATGGAATGAGAATAAATAATCATCTATCTATCTATCAACCTACCTACCTACCTAAAATCAATCAATCTATCTATCTATCTATCTATCTATCTATCTATCTATCTATCTATCTATCTATCTATCTATCTATCTATCTATCTATCTATCTACCTACCTACCTACCTACCTACCTACCTACCTACCTACCTACTGACCTATCACATCTATCTATCTATCTATCTATCTATTTATCTATCTTTCCTACCTAGTCTATCTGTCTGTACATTCTAATATTACAGACTGCAACTAGTAAAAAATATACTGTAAGTTGGGTTTGATTATTTTCTTTGTATTAAAGTTTCATTAAGTTGTTGTGTACATCTGTGTTTAAAATGATATAGAATAGAATAGAATAGAATAGAATAGAATAGAATAGAATAGAATAGAATTCTTTATTGACCAAGTGTGATTGGACACACAAGGAATTTATCTTTGGTGTATGCTCTCAGTGTACATAAGGAGAATAAAACACATTCATCAAGAATAAGAAGATACAACACTTAGGGATAGTCAAGGTTACTAATAAGCTATCAAATCATACTAATAAGCTATCAAATTGAAAGATACAAGCAACATGGTTATGCGTGGGAAGAGAGAGATACTAATAAGGAAGAGAAGAATAATAGGAAATTATTAGTAAATTATTTGACGACAATGTTGTGGGAATTAATGGTTAAGCAGAGTGATGGCATTCGGGAAAAAACTGTCCTTGTGTCTAGTTGTTTTGGTGTGCAGTGCTCTATAGCATCGTTTTGAGGGTAGAAGTTGAAACAATTTATGTCCAGGATGTGAGGGGGTCTGCAGATACTTTCACAGCCCTCTTTTTGACTTGTGCAGTATACAGATCCTCAGTGGAAAGCAGGTTGGTAGCAATTGTTTTTTCTACAGTTCTAATTATCCGTTGAAGCCTGTGCTTGTCTTGTTTGGTTGCAGAGCCAAACCAGACAGTTATGCAGGTGCAGATGACAGACTCAATAAATTTTACCTTTAATAAATTTTACCTTTAACATTGATACATTCGATGTTAAAGGTAAAATTTTACAGAAGAAAAATTCTTCTTTCGTGTAATAATATTGCCAGATTCACATTTATAGCAAGTACCTTTTATCTGGGATCAATTAAAGCATAACAGGGTTAAAAAATAGGGAAATGGCTCCCACTATCATTTGGTGCCTATTATATCCAGCTAGAATGAATCTGGGATATCTGTCAGCTAAATGGAAATGTTTCCTTTCCTGGCTATTACACTGGTAGTACTCCTCTGGCAAGGAACACGTCCAAGTGGTTAATCAATAATTTGAATAATTGTTCTGTTAGTAATGTGGGCGTACAGCTGTTGATATTGTAATTGAATTGACTTTGAGATGAACTATTGACAGCTTCCATTTTTAATTCTTTCCAATTCAACAGAATTGCTGGACACAAATTAAGAAAAGGGCTCAGGACTCTGTCCATCTGTTTGTCCATCAGCAGGATAACTCTTTAAAACAGCGGTTCTCAACCTGTGGGTCGCGAGCCCATTGGGGGTTGAATGATGATTTGCCAGGGGTCACCTAAGACCATCGGAAATATGGGAAGTATACTTGCGAGTCGAAGAATCGCGAATTCGGTTTCAGGCGTGATGAATTAAAAAAGAGAGAAATCTTTGCTCTGATGTCTCCCTCTCAAGCCAGCTGCAATCACTCCCAATCGCTAGCCTAATCTGGCTTCAGGCGCAATAAACTTAATAGGGGAGGAGTCTCCGCTTTAATGCCTCTGTCCTCAAGGCAATCGCAAGCAGTTCAGATCGCTAGCCAATACGGCTTCAGGCGCGATAAATTCAAAAAACAGTTTGCCGCTTTTTTCCCCCTTCTGCGGCTGCTGACGCACACTTAGATCGCTGCCTAAGAAAAAAAAATTACGGCTGGGGTCGCCACATCGTGGGGAATTGTATTAAAGGGGTCGCAGCACTATAAAGGTTGAAAACCCAGCTTTAAAAACTGAAACAGAATGGGATGGCATTTGGAGGGGACAAGCTGGAAAATGAAGGACTGTGTTTGAAAATGGACCAGAAGCAGGCTAAAATTCCCCAACGCCTCCTTATGTTAAAGACATTTTGCAGATTGTTCCTCATGAATAAAGATATACTGATCCCAAATAGTTCAGCAAAGTTCTTTCCTAATTACATTACTTGGAATTAGATTCTCTTTCCCAGGAAGAAATGGCATATGCTGAGTCATGAGTCATTTTAATAATTATTTATTGAAATATCTCTTTAGAGGCCTGGCTTGTTGGTTACATTAAGCTATGAAAACAGTTTTCAAATCAGAATTACTGGATTCACATATTAGAATAGAATAGAATAGAATAGAATAGAATAGAATAGAATAGAATAGAATAGAATAGAATAGAATAGAATTCTTTATGGGCCAAGTGTGATTGGACACACAAGGAATTTGTCTTGGTGCATATGCTTTCAATGTACATAAAAGAAAAGATACATTCATCAAGAATCATAAGGTACAACACTTAATGATAGTCATAGGGTACAAATAAGCAATCAGGAAACAATCAATGTCAATATAAATCGTAAGGATGCAAGCAACAAAGTTACAGTCATGCAGTCATAAGTGGGAGGAGATGGGTGATTGGAACGATGAGAAGAGTAATAGTAGTGCAGATTTAGTAAACAGTTTGACAGTGTTGAGGGAATTATTTGTTTAGCAGAGTGATGGTGTTCGGGAAGAAACTGTTCTTGTGTCTAGTTGTTCTGGTGTACAGTGCTCTATAGCGTCGTTTTGAGGGTAGGAGTTGAAACAGTTTATGTCCAGGATGTCAGGAGTCCATAGATATTTTCACAGCCCTCTTCTTGATTCGTGCAAGGTCCTCAATGGAAGGCAGGTTGGTAGCAATTATTTTTTCTGCAGTTCTAATTATCCTCTGAAGTCTGTGTTTTTCTTGTTGGGTTGCAGAACCAAACCAAACAGTTACGGAGGTGCAAATGACAGATTCAGTAATTCCTCTGTAGAACTGGATCAACAACTACTTGGGCAGTTTGAGCTTTCTGAGTTGGCACAGAAAGAACATTCTTTGTTGTGCTTATTCTAATCCAATTATTCTAAGCCAATTGAGCAATATAATCAAATAATATAGCTAGGCTGGGTTAACTTAGACAGTAGATTGTATGACAGCATCTCAGTAGGAAGAGAAAAAAAAATCCTATTTTTGAATGTTAATTTTGGTTGCGACACATACTTCCCACTCAGTTTACTATATTTTACTACCATGACTTAACACAGCTTTCACTATAGGTTGGTGATAGGATAGATCAGAATAAGCATGATAAATCAGACAGCTACTAGGATTAAGCGGGGGGGGGGAGCATAAGAAAATAAAATTATCTTAACCATTTTTAATTGAAATATAGCTAAGTGTTCATATCCTCCAAATCATGTTGGTGTCTGCAGTGATTAAACTGCTTCAACATGCTAATAACTGATATTATGCATTTATGCCCAAAGTATTGACTATTAAATTACCGTATGCATAAAAATCAGAATTCAATGTGCATTACAGCAAATCCTACCAAATATAAGTGCTCCGGAGAATTAATTCTGTGCATCTTTAACTGCACTGAATAAATTGCTAACAAGTATTAAATTAACTGCTACAATCAAATGGCCCCATTTACGCTAATGACAGATACAATGTTTGGCATTTCAATGTGAGCCGTTCGCACGAAGGAAATTGAGCACTCCAACTGTGTGTCTGGAAAATTTTTGCTAACAAAAAAGGTGGAGGGGGGAAATGCCATTGTAATGGGCAAGTTTTGCCTAGTCACATTTTAGACTTTTAAAATAAGCAAATTGCAGGCAAAGGACTGACTTGCTGAAGTTCCTTAACAAACTTCAGAGCCTCTTAAATATTCTTTGCCTATGCATAAACTTTAGGTAAAGAAGTCCCTGTGGATTTTACTCCGCTAGTCATTGTCGATTTTAGGGGTGGTGCTCATTTCCGCTTCAAGGCCACTGAGCCAGCGCTGTCTAAAGACATTTTTGCAGTCATGTGGCCAGCATGACATCACAGAGCACTGTTACTTTCCCACCAAAGTGGTACCTATTTATCTACTCACATTTGCATGCTTTCAAAATGCTAGGTTGGCAGGAACCGGAGCGAGGATGGGAGCTCACCCCATCGCATGGCGCTCGGGTCTTGAACCTAGAATGCCAGTTCCAGCTGACAAGACCAGGGTCTTAAGGGCAGAGCCATCCCGCCACCTTGCATAAACTATATATATATATATATATATATATATATATATATATATATATATATATTTACATATTTCAGAATGTCTTACAACCAAACTTCTTAAACTAAAATAATTTGTCCAATAATAAGTCCAACCCCTCTTGAATTCTGTCAAACAATTTCCTTTTGGGCTTTTTTTTTATATATACTTCATTTAAATGAAGTTGGGTAAGAAATAATTCTACCACTTCCTTCAGGATACGTATCCATCATACGGTCTTGATTTAAGCTTTAGCTTGCTTTTATCGATATAAATCACAGATTGATCTTCTGTAGCTTTCTTTTACCATCCCACAACAAAACCCTTTCCATTTAGAATTTAAATTAATTAAATACTACTGTTAACACTGCACTTCCTCAAGAACTCCAAGTAATATGTCAAGTTTTACCAGCCAAAAGAAAGCCATTTTGTCAAACACAGCAGTGCTATGATTGTCAAACTGTTTTCACAAATGACAAAACCCATGGGTTTCAACCGTCTCTCAAAACCTGTTCCTAGCAAATCCCGGTCCACTTTAGACCTGCCCAGCCTAAGCAAATATTAATTCTCATCATGTTTCCATTCTGTCTACTCAAGCCTGATCAATTTTCTTAAGTGACCTCTATTTGAATATTTAACAATCTCCAAGTGGGTCACAGCCAAGAAACTGAGAACCTCTTATAAGTAGAACAGAAGAACAGAGTTGGAAGGGACCTTGGAGGTCTTCTAGTCCAACCTCCTGCCTAGGTAGGAAACCTTACGTTAGCCAATATCTTCTTAAAAACTTCCAGTCTTGGAGCATTTACAACTTCTGGAGGCAAGTTGTTCCAATGATTAATTGTTCTAACTGTCAGGAAATTTCTCCTTAGTTCTAGGTTGCTTCTCTCCTTGATTAGTTTCCACCCATTGCTTCTTGTCCTGCCCTCATGGGCTTTGGAGAATAACTTGACTCCCTCTTCTTTGTGGCAGCCCCTGAGATATTGGAACACTGCTATCATGTCTCCCCTAGTTCTTAAACAAGACACACCCAGTTCCTGCAACTGTTCTTCATAAGTTTTAGCCTCCAGTCCCATAATCATCTTTTTGCTCTTCTCTGCACTCTTTCTAGAGTCTCCACATCTTTTTTACATCGTGGCAACCAAAACTGAATGCAGTATTTCCAAGTGTGGCCTTACCAAGGCATGATAAAGTAGCATTAACACTTCACGTGACTTAAGTGAGGAAATAAAATAACTTCTTGTAAGATTCTACTAAGAAAGGCATTTCTTAGTAAAAGGAAAAATCTGGATGCCAGCTACTTTTCTCCAGGTGATCTTGAAGGTCTTCTCAATTTTATTCTTCGGAGATTTATCGATGACCTTTAAAATGTGAATTTCACATTATATAATTACCAGGTCTGAGGGATTACAACTAAGCTTCATCAGAGAAGAAAGACATATCTGAAGGGTATGCTATCATAATATACCCTGAAACCTTCAGTGATAAATCTAAGATGTGAAAACAAAGTGGAATGTATTTAAAATAGAGATACTTAGAACTTTGGCCTTTTGTTGATTGCTTACTGTGCAATCGCTAACCGTGACCTCCCTATCAATATGGAGGAAGCGATAGGAGATAGTATACCGGCTTTTTCCATAAATCTCAATTATTCAAAAGGGGCCTCCAACAAATCCATTTTTCTAAAGCCTTTTTAAAAGACTAAGCTGCAAACTCCCAAAGGAAGAAGGATTCCAAACACAAATTGCTTAAGTCCAAAGTATCAGCACAGTGGTTTCTCTGCTAATTTAGAATGGGAAATCTACCATCAGACTGCTGTGCAAATGAAATCCAGTATCCTTTTGTGATATAAACCTGCATGAGTAACAGTTTGTGTGTGATACGTGATTTATCATGTTCTTCCAACATGGACAAGACCTTCAGTTGAATGCTAATTAAATGCACAAAGGTACACCTGAAATTGTCCACATTCACTGGCAATCAAAATAAAGGTGGGAATAGAAGCTGGGGGCCAAATGATTGGCAGCAAGATTATTGGTGGAATGATCTCAGCAATTTCAATTTTTTAAACAGTATACTTATAGGAGAAGGAGTGACAGAGCCTGGGAGTGGAGTTAAGAGGGGCATCAGCCTAGAATCATTATGCAGTCATAAATGGGCTAAGTTCAACCCCTCTTGAATTCTGTACCCTTACCTAGCACCAATTTAGTGGTGCTAGGTAAGTGCTAGGTGACCATTACTTGACTAGATTCCTGTGCATAGGCATGAACAATAAATCAATTTAATTGGAACAATGACTGGTCTTGGTCTTTGATGCCTGACAATTAGTGTGTTCATTGCCTATTATCTCCTAAGCACCATACAGAGACTGCCATTAAGTCTCTGAAAAGTCCAAAAATGGGATACACCAAGCAATGCTCTACCAGAAAGGCACTTATCTATCTTAACTTGGTCATTGAGACAGGTCCTGTTAATAGCAATAGCACTTAGACTTTTATACCGCTTCACAGTGCTTTCCAGCCCTCTCTAAGTGGTTTACAGAATCAGCCTATTGCCCACAACAATCTGGGTCCTCATTTTATCCACCTCAGAAGGATGGAAGGTTGAGTCAACCTTGAGCCTGGTGGTGAGATTCAAACTGCTAAATTGCAGGCAGCCAGCAGAAGTTGCCTGCAGTATCCCATTTTGACCACTGCACCACCACGGCTTTTAATATCTCCCTTCCCTTATAAATCTGAGGGATACAGATGGGATGGCAGGTATTTGGTGCAGCAGGTCCCTTATCATCTTAGATTATGTTCCAGAAATAAATATAGTCTCCCGCTTCCTGCAATTCCAGAAACTAGGAATTGAACAATGACAATTGTTGTTGTTTTTTAAATTCAACATTGTTTTGGTCCCAGCTGAGAGACTACAAGTGCTTGATATATATATATATATTATTTGAGGAATCTCTTAGCTTTTTAGGATAATGTTTTTGGGGTTTTTTAATTTTAACTTGTTATTGTTCTAACTGATTTTTTTGCCTTTTGGCCTTTGGGTGAAAATCAAGTGTGGTGTCTTGTGTGAACTTATTATGTTTTCATTTTCATTTTCGGAAATGTTGTTCACCACCAGTCCTATGGGATTGGAAGGAGTTATAAGTACTGTAAAATAAATAAAAGGAGAGACGGAGGGAGAGGGACTATTAATGGACCTAAACTGTATTAAATAACAGTATACGTCCTACATTTAATGCACCATGTGCCTGTCTTCAGAGGGTCTTAAGAGGAGGTGTTGCATACATGGAGTATTTCCAAACAAATCATATAAATAAGTTGCACGTAATTAAACACCTTTTGACTCCATCCCTAGAGAAAAGTTCTGGAGGACATTGCTTCATTTATCCATAGAAGAGAGTTGACTTGGTTTAATTAAGATTTTGCACGAACACAGTTACTGCAGTATCTCAATTAACACAGTAACACTGGTTAGATGTGCTATCTATTCTGGACTAGCTGGAGCCAGGAGGCTCCAGCTAGTCCAGAATGCGGCCGCGCGGGTGATAGAGGGAGCACCACATTGCTCCCATATAACACCCATCCTGCGCGGCCTACACTGGCTGCCGGTAGCCTTCCGGGTGCAATTCAAGGTTTTGGTCACCATCTTTAAAGCGCTCCATGGCTTAGGACCGGGATATCTACGAGACCGCCTTCTGCCGCCGATTGCCTCCCAACGACCCATGCGCTCCCACAGAGCGGGCCTCCTCAGGGTGCCGTCGACCAAACAATGTAGGTTGGCGACCCCCAGGGGGAGGGCCTTCTCTGTGGCAGCACCGACCCTGTGGAACGAGCTTCCTCCGGGGTTACGACAACTCCCCGACCTCCGGACCTTCAGACGTGAACTGAAGACTTTATTATTTCAGCGAGCTGGACTAGCCTAAGAATAAAATATTTTAGTTAAATTTTAATCGGTTTTTAATCGGTTTTTACCGTTTTAGTGATTTGGCTATTATAATATTTAGTTTTAATTGGGTTTTATATTGCTTATTTATTATATTGTTTTATTTTAATATGCCTGTGAACCACCCTGAGTCTTACAGGAGATGGTGCGGTATAAAAGTATGATAAATAAATAAATAAATAAATATTTGGAGACATCCCTGCAAAGATCTAATTCAGAAAAGGAGTCAAAGGTGTAAAACTCTGATGATTCTACTGTTCAACATTTATGCAAACTGTATGGGGACCAAAGGTGCTTTTGCAACAGGCAACTGGACTTTCTTGTTTTTCTCAATGGGGGTTGGCGGGAGATACAACATCATCTATCTCCAGTCTAGAACACAGCTCCTTTCAGCAGTTCCAAGAAGGCTCCATATCTAGTTGCACCACTCAGGTGACCCCGAGGACAAAGATAAACCTCCAAGTGGCCTCAATGACTCTCTAAAAGAATGCAAATGACCAGCTGTCTACAAGGAATATCAATCCTTCCATTTCCCCACCATCCAAAAGCAAAACGCCTTCAAAGAAAAACCAGAAAGTCTGGTTGCCTCTTGAAAATGCACCTTTGGGACAACCGTGACCGAGATGACTGAGAATCTCCATAGATATGTATGGTCACCACCTTAACAAAAACCAGAATGTCTCTCTCTCTCTCTCTCTCACACACACACACACACACACTCCTAACTTAACAATGGAAAACTGTGCTTCTTCGTGCTGATGATGTAACCACTCTGCTCTTAACTCAGCTTGGCCTTAGAAGAAGCCTACAGGTTAGATCTGTAGATCAGATTACTGCAGAGAAGTAAATGTATGATAAAATATTCTAAAACAAAAAAATATATGTTGTTGGCTTCCTTCTTTTGAGGGATTTAGCTGCCACTAACATCAGTGGTGGCTAGTGGCGAAGGCACTGAGCTTGTCGATCAGAAGATCGGCAGTTCAGCGGTTCAAATCCCTAGTGCTGCCGTGTAACGGGGTGAGCTCCCGTTATTTGTCCCAGCTTCTGCCAACCTAGCAGTTTGAAAACATGTAAAAAATGCAAGTAGAAAAACAAAGACCACCTTTGGTGGGAAGGTAACAGCGTTCCGTGCGCCTTTGGCGTTGAGTCATGCCAGCCACATGACCATGGAGACATCTTTGGACAGCGCTGGATCTTCGGTTTTGAAATGGAGATGAGCACCACCCCTAGAGCCGGGAACAACTAGCAAGCATGTGCGGGGGAACCTTTACCTTAACACCAATGGCAAATATAAGACAACAATAAATAAGGTAGATCTACCTTATTTATTCTACCAGGGTAAATAAATAATAAAAGAAAATACAGTAATAAAACACATTTGTGTTAAATCAGCATTCAGATAAGTACAGCACATTTACATGGTATCCAAACTGTTCAATATAACAAGTTTGTAGGGGAACTACCTTAACTATAAACTTAGCAGTTCAACTCACAATGAATACATTAGAGCCAGTGGTGGGATTCAGCCAGTTCGCACCACTTCGGGAGAACTGGTTGTTAACTTTCTCAGCAGTTTGGTGAACTGGTTGTTGGAAGAAATAATTATGGCAGAGAACCGGTTGTTAAATTATTTGAATCCCACCACTGATTAGAGCCCAGAAAGAAATAGGATAATCTGTGATTCAGATCCCAGCAGGCTATTCTTCCAAGAAGGGATTTTAAATATGGAAGCCTAAAAGGGGCCTAGAGTTGACGGCCAAATAAAACACGAGGAAAAGTCTTTGATAGCTGGGGCACCGCATATACTGTACACGTCCATTCATGATATAGCAGGTGATGGAGCCAGTCATATTTGGTCATGCACAATGTACAACACTAGATTCTTCCAACATGGTGAGCTCTTAATGTGTTCATCCTCCAGTTGAGAATTGTCAGCCACCAATGTTATCCCTAGAATTCATTACCAGGATGATCATGTCGTTATCCATTCAGTCAAGCCCGAGTCCTCATGATTCTATCTATCTATCTATCTATCTATCTATCTATCTATCTATCTATCTATCTATCTATCTATCTATCTATCTATCTATACATACATTCATCTATCATTCATCCTCTCTCTCTCTTCCTCTCTCTCTCTGTTCCTCTCTTTCACCAAGCAAGCTCATCTCGCTAATCTATCTACCTACCTACCTACCTACCTACCTACCTACCTACCTACCTACCTACCTACCTACCTACCTACCTACCTATCTATCTATCTATCTATCCATCCATCCATCCATCCATCCATCCATCCATCCATCCATCCATCTATTATACCATCCAGGGGTGGTATTCACTTACCTTCCCTACCACTTTGCAATGATGAAGCATGCATGTGCTTTTTTTTTTTTTTTTTACATTTATACCCTGCCCTTCTCCGAAGACTCAGGGCAGCTTACAGGCTTTGATCACATGTGCAGCTTGCATACATGTGTGCGGCTAAAAACGTGCCTAAATAGCATAGCCATGGAGTCAGGGTGGGTGAGTGGCCCGCGATTTCCCACCCACAATTTCCGCTACCGGTTCGAACGAACCGATCTGAACCAACTGAATACCACCTGTGGTCAGGTCTCTCCCACATCTTCTGATCTTGCCCTAATTCTTTGAGTTGTTCTATGTTCCGGCCACTGTCAGCTTTGAGGGTGTCCAGCCACTATGTTCTTTGATGGCTTGGTTTCCCTTTTACGGCTAACTCTTCCAGACATAATTGCTTTCTCCAGTGAATTCCTGACCAAAGTAAGTGAGAGAGACACCAGGAATCTTCAAGCATTCTAACTTTGCTTTTCTCTAGGAGTATATTTTTCAGGGGGAGGAAAAAAAATTCCTTCACAAATTCCATCAGCAGAACGTTTTGCATGAACTGTTAAGGAAGGAGCATCTCCCCTCCCTGACTTTCCATATTCCCCAGGTAGACAATTAATCATAAAGTATTAGAAAGATTCCCATTTATATACTTCACTCAGATGATTGATTTGCACTCTGAATTTTACAGGAACTGAAAGCCCTTGCGAAAAGAAGAAGAAAAGGCAAGTATGTGTTCTCCCTCCTTCCCTCTCCCTCTCCCTCTCCCTCTCTCACCAGGCTGTAAGCAAATTCAGTCTCTCTCTTTTTCTCTCTTTCTCTCTCTCTCTCCCTCCCTCCTTCCCTCCTTCCCTCTCCCTCTCTCACCAGGCTGTAAGCAAATTCAGTCTCTCTCTCTCTCTCTCTCTCTCCCTCCCTCCCTCCCTCCCTCCCTCTCTCTCTCCTTCTCTCTCCAGGTTGTAAGCAAATTCAGTCTCGCTATTCTATCTATCATCTGTGTGTCTGTCTGTCTGTCTGTCTGTCTGTCTGTCTATCTATCTATCTATCTATCTATCTATCTATCTATCTATCTCCATCCATCCATCCATCCATCCATCTATCATCCATCCTATCTCTCTCTTCCTCTCTCTCTCTCTCCTCTCTCTCACCAAGCAAATTCATCTCGCTAATCTATCTATCTATCTATCTATCTATCTATCTATCTATCTATCTATCCATCCATCCATCCATCCATTCATCTATCATCCATCCTCTCCCTCTCTCCCTCCCCCCTCTCTCCCTCCCTCCCTCCCTTCCTCTCTCTCTCTCTCTCTCTCTCTCTCTCTCTCTCTCACACACACACACACACACCAGGCTCACAGTCTCACTATTCTATCTATCTATCTATCTATCTATCTATCTATCTATCTATCTATCTATCTATCTATCTATCCATCCATCCATCCATCCATCCATCATTCATCCAATCTTTCTCCCTCTCCCTCTCCCCCTCTCTCTCCCTCTCTCTCACCAGGCTGTAAGCAAATTCACAGTCTCGCTATTCTTGAAAGCTACCCAGTTAAGAGCTTCAGAGGAAAACAGGAAAAAAAATGTACTATGCAAGAAACAGCAAACTGTAAGCAAAATTTCCAGGAAAGCACTATTGGATTTTAATTACAAGGGACAATTGCTGAACTGACAAGGCAGAGCCTCGTGATCACGCAGCTAAGAACGCCACGTGGATCTTTACCGCTTTCAAAATTGCCCATTGTGTGATGGTGCATGCCTGTAAAATAGAGAAGGGCAAAAGACGCCTCAGAGCCATTTTAAATAATAGCCTTAGTTCATCCTGGGGACCAAATATGCTGACTTGCTAAGTAGGTGGAGTGCTGAGATAATTAAGAGAACATTCAACGTATTCAAATGATTTAAACCCAGATCAAGATGTTTAAGGTTAGCAGAGGGCTTAAGTCTCACATTCTCAAAGCCCACAATGATCCCTGCCTTACCAAATATAGCAGAAAGAGCACTCAATTGAAAGCAGAGCTTCCGTAATCCCTCTTTAGTCAAATGAGTGAAACAGGCACGTGCTCAGAGAAGCTGCTCAGGGTGAAGCAAATGGGGAATCTAGGAACAAGGCACGTGCTTGTATCTTATCTTTAGCTTATATGTTGTATGTTAGGGTGCCCAGCCACAACCAGGATAAGACTCTTTTGAGGCATGGTTGTTAGGTGGTCTCCAAACAGGGTTAATAAGACATGGTTAGTGACAATTCAATATGGGAAGGAAGAAAGGAAGGAAGGAAGGAAGGAAGGAAGGAGGGAGGGAGGGAAGGAGGAAACGGAATGGAGGGACGGAAAGAGAAGGAAATAAGGAAGGCAAGGGAAAGAGAAAGAAAGAAAGAAAGAAAGAAAGAAAGAAAGAAAGAAAGAAAGAAAGAAAGAAAAGGAGGGAGGGAGGGAGGATAAAGAAAAAGGAAAAGAGGGAGGGAAAGAAGGAGAGAAGGAAGGGAGGGAGGGAGGAAGGATAAAGAAAAAAGGAAAAGAGGGAGAGAAAGAAAGAAGGAAGGAAGGAAAGGGAAAGGGAAAGAGAAGGGGAAGAGAGGAAGGAAGGAAGGAAGGAAGGAAGGAAGGAGGAGGAGGAGGAGGGAGGAGGGAGAAAGGGAGGATAAAGAAAAAAGGAAAAGAGGGAGAGAAAGAAAGAAGGAAGGAAGGAAAGGGAAAGGGAAAGAGAAGGGGAAGAGAGGAAGGAAGGAAGGGAAGAAAGAAAGAAAGAAAGAAAGAAAGAAAGAAAGAAAGGGAAGGAGAGAGGGAGGATAAAGAAAAAGGAAAAGAGGGAGAGAAAGAAGGAGAGAAGGAAGGGAGGGAGGGAGGGAGGGAGGAAGGAAGGAAGGAAGGAAGGAAGGAAGGAAGGAAGGAAGGAAGGAAGGAAGGAAGGAAGGAAAGAAAAGAAAGAAAGAAAGAGCATCCTAGTTACAAACTTGGCAAATTAAAGAAGTGTTGGATGCATCTAACAATAAAAGGAGGCAGGGGGATGAAGAACACCCAGCAGGAACTCCTGAATGAAGGAGGAGGCTGGGAGAAAAAACAGCAGGGTATCCAAGCAAGAGGGAGAAGAAGGGAGAAGACAGCAGGAGAGAGCAGGTGGGAAGGAAGTACGTGTGGCAAAAATCATGTGGGTGGCTTGAAGACAGAACAATCGGCGGTGTGGAGGAATAGAAGGAAAAGGAGGAAGAATAGTAATGGGCTCTCGTGCTCTCATCACAAGGAGCACTCAAGATCCTTTGACAACAAACAGACAAAGTCCGTTCACTAATATAATAAAAGGAACGGTAATTAAAATAACAATCATAATAATGGAATCCACCAGGATTCACCATTTGCTGACCCACAGCTGGGCATCCAGGACCTGAGGTTCAGAAAATATCTGCTCTGTCGTTTAAAGCCTTCAGCATCAGCCGCTCCTTTAAATTTGCACTGATACTTGAATTCATCCAGGGGCTTTTAACACTTCATTAATTCCTCACACTTTATGAAAGGAGCCACCACTGACCTAGCAAATGGTGGCGCACACTTCCACAAAAGAATGTCAAGAGAGCAACCACATTATTGCCTTTTAATATCGTTCTTCTACTATCCCTCCAACCTTACGTGGTTTAAACACACTTTCCAAACCACGCAAACAGCAGCAAAGAATAAAGGTAAAGGTAAAGGTTCCCTCGCACATACGTGCTAGTCGTTCCTGACTCTAGGGGGCGGTGCTCATCTCTGTTTCAAAGCCGAAGAGCCAGCGCTGTCCGAAGACGTCTCCGTGGTCATGTGGCCGGCATGACTCAATGCCAAAGGTGCACAGAACGCTGTTCCCTTCCCACCAAAGGTGGTCCCTACTTTTTCTACTTTTATTTTTTACCTGCTTTCGAACTGCTAGGTTGGCAGAAGCTGGGACAAGTAATGGGAGCTCACCCCGTTACACAGCAGCACCAGGGATTCGAACTGCTGAACTCCCGACCTTTTGATCGACAAGCTCAGCGGTCCTAGCCCCTTGAGCCACCGCGTCCCTCAGCAAAGAATAATGTGGTATAAAACAGGGCCAGCATAAATGTGGTTTCCCCCCCCCCTTTCTTTCTTTTTGTGCATGTAAAGAAATAAAACAGAAGTTCCGTACCCACAGATACATATTTCCAATATAGACGTTGCTTTTGTTCTCATTCATAATGAAGAGAGAACCCTGGATTGATTTTAGCGATGAAAATCTTCTGTACTTCCACCACGAAAAGTCATAACACCTGAATAATTGGCATATGGATGGCATTGATTAAAGATTTCTTTTCACAATATCTGCAGCCAATAAACTCCTTTTTTACAATTCTGTCATCTCTTCGCCATGCGTTCATATAACATGGGCAGCAAGAGCGAGTTAGTTTGGTTTAGTGCTTAAGGCATCAGACTAAAAAACTAAGAGACAATGAGTTCTAGAGATGAAACCAGCTGGATGAGTGTCTGCCAGTCAATGTTTCTCGGCCCTAGGAAGAAGGCAATGGCAAACTACTTCTGAAAATTTTGTCAAGAAAACTGCAGAGTAGGTATCAACACTGACTTGAATGCACCAAAAGCAAGATGATAGATAGATGCAGTAGATAGATACAGTAGATAGATAGATAGATAGATAGATAGATAGATAGATAGATAGATAGATAGATAGATAGATAGGAGAGAGAGAGAGAGAGAGAGAGAGAGAGAGAGAGAGAGAGAGAGAGAGAGAGAGAGAGAGAGAGATCTTTTATGACTCTGTAATCCCTTAATTCAGATAGAGTCAGGAGCTGAGTATTTACTGGCCGGATGTTCTTCTCTGGTGTTTGCAGCAGATATATATATTTTTTCTTTGCGCCCAAGGAGAGAAATATCTGCTGTCAGAATATTCATGAATTGGAATGGAGACATGATAACAAGGTCAGCCAATGAATAGGCATAGCAACTGGGTTAGCCAATGAGGACTGTTTGGAAACTGAAACTGGAAGGAGCCTGGGCATGGCTCTGTATTAAGCTCTGAGCTCTGAAGCTGCAAACAAGGATGGTCTAGTCTTTTCTGCTGAACTGAAACTGCTTCTCTCCTCTGCCTGGTTTTTGTTGTTGTTGTTGTAGTTGTTGTTTTGCCTGTAATTCACTACCACGTTGGAAGAATCTGCTGTTGGCATTGTATGTGTTATTATGTATATTAAGAGAAGTTAATGAAGCCTGCTGAATCAGTTACCCGTGTGTGCTTTCTGGATGTGATTTCTGCAACAAACTCTGACATCTGCCGCTACTTAGGATTGAACTCTTAGCCTTTCAAGTGGGAGGCAAGTGTCTTCACCACTGAATACATTCATTAGATAGATCCAATCCAATCAGAATAGAGCTAGAAGGGACCTTGGAAGTCTTCTAGTCCACCTCCTGCTCAAGCAGGAGGCCCTATATCATTTCAGACAGGTGGCTGTCCAGTCTTTACTTAAAAACCTCCAGTGATAAAGCACTTACAATCTCCAAAGGCGAGCTATTCCATTGGTTAATTGTCCTGTCTGTTAGGAAGTTTCTCCTTAATTCTAGGTTGCTTCTCTTCTTGAGTAGTCTCCATCCATTGCTTCTTCTCTTGCCTTCTGGTGCTTTGAAAAATAAGTTGACCCCCCCTTCTTTGTAGCAGCCCCTCAAATAGTGGAATACTGCTATCTTGTCACCCCTAGTCATTTTTTTTCCCTCTAGACTGGCCATACCCAATTCCTGCAACCGTTCTTCGTATGTTTTACATAAATAAATAAACATGCTGCAGGTTGATTCTCCTTACGAAAGGATTTCAAAGGCATTCTGAGCCAAAGTCACGCTGGGCCTCCCACACGTTAATTGAGAACACATTAACGATTGCATTTCTCGTTAACATGAATAATGCTCAGTCAAAACCTTAGGATCCTCACTAACACATGATCTGAATCAATAGGGAAAATGAGCATGAGAATTCACAACATGGGTTCTCCATCTTTTGGCAATCATGAAGGATAAAGAGCCGCAGTGGCGAAGTGGTTAGAGTGCACTACTGCAGGCTATTTCTGCTGATCACCGGCTGCCAGCAGTTTGGCAGATCGAATCTCACCAGGCTCAAGGTTGACTCAACCTTCCATCCTTCCAAGGTCAGTAAAATGAGGACCCAGATTGTTGGGGGCAAGAGGCTGACTCTGTAAACTGCTTAGAAAGGGCTGTAAAGCACTGTGAAGCGGTATATAAATATAAGTGCAATTGCTATTGCTATATTGTTCTCATTAACTCAAAAACTAGTTTTTCCCGAGCGCCATCACTCTGCTAAACAAATAATTCCCTCAACACTGTCAAACTAGGTACTAAGTCTGCATTACTATTAATCGTCTCATTGTTCCTGTCACCCATCTCCTCCCACTTATGACTGTATGACTGTAGCCTTGTTGCTGGTATCCTTACAATTTATATTGACTATTTCCCCATGACTATCATTAAGTGTTGTACCTTATGATTCTTGACGAATGTATCTTTTCTTTTATGTACTCAGAGAGTGTATTCCTTGTGTGTCCAATCACACTTGGCCAATAAAAAATTCTATTCTATTCTATTCTATTCTATTCTATTCTATTCTATTCTATTCTATTCTATTCTATTCTATTCTATTCCATTCCATTCCTGAACACTGATAAATTGACAGACTTTAGGGATACAGTAGCTATCCCATTAGTTTGCCTGAATTTTATAATAAGAACAGTAAGAATAATAGAGCAGTCACCACAGCTTTCCCTCAAAGAGCATGGGAATTATAGTCTGGTTATCATAAAAGATTCAGAATTTAATATGCTTTCTTTCAAAGAACTATAACTCCCAAAGTTTCATAGGCAAAAAAAAAAAAAGGAATAATAATTAAGCAGTTTCAGTCTGAAGTGCATCTACTCTGTCATATATAGAGAGAACATTTTAAACTGAAATCAGAAAAAAAAAATAGCTAACATTCTTTGTTCCTTTTCTGAAAAACACAACTGACATCTTTCAACTGCAAAGAGGTTATTCATTGTTTGAGAAAAACAGAAGAAGAAGAAAAATAAGCTCGGGACCACCGACATTGGAGACAATGAAAGCCATCGGGTTGACAATTTGCCTCCCCCTTCCATCCACCCCCATCCAAAAAATAAAATAAAAATCAAAGCACAAAATAGCACCGGGAACACGAAATGCATATTTACAGGACTGCAATCTTTTTTAGCAGGCTGCGAAGCAAACTCTGGAAACATCTGAGTCGAAAACAATTTAACCTTTCATCACCAAGTGAAAATGACTGAATTGCAGAAATTGCTGCCATTATAATGTGTCACAACGTTTTTCCAAGCCCATTTGGAACACTAATAATCGACGGTATTCTCCAAAAAAAAAAAAAGTTTGTGAAGAAAGTCAAGAAATTTAGTCAGGATGTCAAAACCGTGCATATCGCTCAGGCTAGAAATGACAACATTAGGCATTGAAGGTTTTTCCACCCCGTCCAATCGCTGTCAGACATGGAAGCCATTTTTTACATTTGGGCCTTCAGGTCTGCCACATTTTCTACTGTGGGAAAATGAGAGGGGGGGATTGCTTAGAGTGTGGGTGATATGTAGTCAAAGTAACATTCTTTTCTCAGAGAGTCAAGGCCACCTTGCCCTGCAGCTATGATGAGGTGACTGGGAGGCATCTCCAGTTTTGGATAGTGCCTGATTGGATCAAGTAGTGGACATGTGGGTGCTGGGCAGGGACTTTAACTTTCTTTAGGGTGGGGAAAACCTTGAAACTTTCAGATTCGGGTTTTCCCAGATGTGCCAATGTGACATCTCTAATAAAATGGAACTTTGAGGAAACTCAAGCCTCGGAGTCTTCTTTCATTGGGGGTGTTACTTGGAACCCTAACAATTGCTTGTTTTTGGCCAGCTGGATTACCCAATTATTTATTTATTTATTTATTTGATTTGATTTGTATACTGCCCTTCTCCCGAAGGACTCAGGGAGGTTGACCGACAGCCAAACCACTGAGAAGATGGAGCATCGGAATTCTAAACAGCTGAAACTCTTAAGAATGCAGTTGAGAGGTGAAAGTAGAAAATGAACATATCCCCTGTAATGGGGGAGGACTTCTGGCAAAAAGCAAATGAAAAGCAAGATGTTACAGATAATACAGGAAATCCTTGACTTACGACCACAATTGAGTCCAAGGTTTCTGTTGCTAAGTGAGTCATTTCTCCAGTCACATCTCATCGTGTGAACTTTCTGGACACTGTTGTTAAAACAAATCACATGGTTGTTAAGTGAATCTGGCTTCCCCGTTAACTTGGGCTTGTCAAGACAGTCACAAAAGGGGATCGCGTTCCGATCCCTGAACGCTGCAAACGCGTCGTAAATATGAGTCAGTTGCCAAGCATCTGAATTTGGATCCCATGACCATGGGGGAGGGGGATGCCTGCAACCATCATAAGGTCATAAGTCAGGTTTCTTTTTTCCAGTGCTGTTGTAACTTTGAACGGTCACTAAATGAACTGCTGTAAGTCAAGGACTACCTGTAACGAGGTTGCAAAATGCCCAACTAACTCCAGAATGAATTAAAGTTCCTTCACCTCTTAGGAAGCGCCGTAAATAGCGGAGACACTTAAGCACTTTGGCAGGAGTAGCTGGCATCTGGGGAATCATTTTGCATATGGCAAGTATGTAAACTACAAATCAAGGACACACTTTCGTTCTGTGTTTCTCCTCCTTATTTGGACTATGCAACATGGACCTGAAATGAAAGGCATTCGTTCTGTAGAAAGTTAGCACCCACTCGTCTCCTAAAAGAATGAAATATATTTTGAGAAATATTAAAAAGGCAGAATATTATATATTTCCCCAGATGAGAAATGGAGAAAGATGCTCTTGGATAGCAGCTCCTCACCTTCCTTAATAGCCCACAGCAGATGTCAGCACTTAAGAGATAAAGAGAGAGATAGCTCTATTCATTGGCAAATGCCCTCTCCCAAGATCCAGCAAGACCTCAGCCACAAAAGGAATTGTCCAACACCCCTTCATTGCATCACCCTCCAAGCTTCAACCAAGCTTAGCTCAGACAAACTCCTAGGATTTGTACAAGGCCCCGTGGGAGTCTGACAACAGCCAATAGAATACATGTTCTTGCACAGGAACAGGAAGCTCAAGTTCAAAGCCCAAGAGAAGATATAAAAACCCCTCATTCTCAACTCCATGTGGTCAGCTGCACCAGGACCACCCATGTGATTCTGCTTCATCATTAAACCATCTTTCCAATCAGCCTCCATGTTTCCAGTGTCTTTCTCCCGGATTGGAAGTGAACCAGATGGATATTTCTTCCAATGGTACCAAGGAAACACCAATGATCTGTGTAGGTAAACCCTTTCTCCCCCAAAGTCAAATGTTGCTCACTTTCTCTGAACATTAAATAGGGTCTAAAAGCTGAAATATCATCCTGAGGAATGGGAAACTGTATAAGAAGGAGGCCTCCTCTCATTTTAGACATCTCGGCAATTATTACAGAACAAGGAAACTCAAGAGTAGCTGGAAAGAAATGCCAACATTATATCCTTGTTTGTTTGTGTGCTTTAATGTGTGCTTTTGTTTGTGTGCTTTTAACCCCCCAATATCTCAGGGGTTGCCACAAAGAAGAGGGAGTCAAACTATTCTCCAAAGCACCTGAGGGTAGAACAAGAAGCAATGGGTGGAAACTAATCAAGGAGAGAAGCAACTTAGAACTAAGGAGAAATTTCCTGACAGTTAGAACAATTAATCAGTGGAACAACTTGCCTGCAGAAGTTGTAAATGTTCCAACACTGGAAATTTTTAAGAAAATGTTGGATAGCCATTTGTCTGAAATAGTGTAGGGTTTCCTGCCTGGGCAGGGGGTTGGACTAGAAGGCCTCCAAGGTCCCTTCCAACGCTGATATTATTATTATTATTATTATTATTATTATTATTATTATTATTATTATTCTAAACTCTTAATCCAATTTACATCTTTCAATGCTTTTCTTTTCTTTTCGAGAGAGACAAGAGAGAATCTTCATGGAATGGTGTGTCTTACAGCTCAGAAGCAGAGGTGGTATTCAGCTGGTTCTGACCGGTTCTAGTGAACCGGTAGTAGAAATTTTGAGTAGTTCGGAAAACCGGCAAATATCACCTCTGGCTGGCCCCAACCCCAATCTATTCACTGCCTCCTGAGTCCCAGCTGATCATCTGGGTCTTCTTTTGTTGCCTTGCATAGAAGAACGGAGCTGGAAAGCAGGTTACTGGGTTGGGAAGGGAATGGGGATTTTGCAGTATCATTCCCCCAGGAATGGGGAAGGAATGGAGATTTTGCAGTAACCTTCCCCCTGGAGTGGGGAGGGAATAGGGATTTTACAGTATCCTTCCCCCTGGAGTGGGGAGGGAATGGGGATTTTGCAGTATCCTTCCCCCTGGAGTGGAGAGGGAATGGGGATTTTGCAGTATCCTTCCCCCTGGAGTGGAGAGGGAATGGGGATTTTGCAGTATCCTTCCCCCTGGAGTGGGGAGGGAATGGGGATTTTGCAGTATCCTTCCCCTGGAGTGGAGAGGGAATGGGGATTTTGCAGTATCCTTCCCCTGGAGTGGAGAGGGAATGGGGATTTTGCAGTATCCTTCCCCTGGAGTGGAGAGGGAATGGGGATTTTGCAGTATCCTTCCCCTGGAGTGGGGAGGGAATGGGGATTTTGCAGTATCCTTCCCCCTGGAGTGGAGAGGGAATGGGGATTTTGCAGTATCCTTCCCCTGCTACGCCCACAAAGCCACGCCCACAAAGCCACGCCCACAAAGCCACGCCATGCTTACCATTAGAAGCCTAATTTTTTTGAAAGAGATTTTGGGAACTGGTGCACCACTGTCCAGAGATTTCCCTCTCTGACCTCTCTCCCATGCATATTCTCTCATAATGTAGGAAATATAAACATCAGAGGAATGGATTGGGATTCCTTTAGAATTCCTCTTGGAATTCAGTTGGAAACCCAGCTGAGAAGGCATGATATCTGATTTACAACACATCCCTTTTTATTCAACAGAGAGGCATCAAATTAGGATCTGATGATAATAATAATAATAAAAAAAAAGCAACAAGCAAACCTTCACCTTCTATAAATATCACGTTTTCACCTGCCTCATTGATCCAGTAAACCTATCTCAAACACAGTTTTGCCTATTGGTCAAGCACATAGTTGTTTGGAAAAAAAAACACCCACACACCCACACACCCATAAAGCAATATAATCATGGCCATTCTAGTTGGAGATCGTGTGACATTTCTTCAATTATTTATTGTAGTATTATTTATTACAGTTAGATTTAGGATTTTAGTTGTTTATCTTTTTTTGAATGTATATTTACACAGGAAAGTATGCATCTGTCTGTCTGTTTATCCCTCCCTCCCTCCCTCCATCATATCTATCTATCTATCTATCTATCTATCTATCTATCTATCTATCTATCTATCTATCTATCTATCTATCTATCTACATATCCATCCATCTACTATCCACCCACCCATGCATGCATCATATCCATCTATCTATCTATCTATCTATCTATCTATCTATCTATCTATCTATCTATCTATCTATCTAATCTACCTATCATATCCATCCATCTGTTATCCATCTATTATCCATCCATCCATCCATTCACCCATCTATCCATCCACCCATCCACCCATTATCTATCTATCTATCTATCTATCTATCTATCTATCTATCTATCTATCTATCTATCTTATCCATCCATCCATCCATTTTATCCATCCATCCATTCACCCATTATCTATCTATCTATCTATCCATCCATCCATCCATCCATTTTATCCATCCATCCATCTATCCTATCCTATCCTATCCTATCCTATCCTATCCTATCCTATCCTATCCATCCACCCACCCATTCATTCATTTATTGCTAAACTATTCATGAATCTTTAGTGGTGTTTTTTTTTTTTTTTAGAGTTAAGGCTGGAATTCCTAATGCTATCTCCTGTCGAGCACTAAAGCAGGCAAATTATATTGGTTTGCCTGTTGACATACCATCCAATTATCTTCCTAGAGAGCCTACCTGGGTTTCAGTGCTGAGGAGAAAAAAAAAATGCAAAGATAGACATATCTGACAACGCCAAAGACAAGAAGTCTGAAAACAAATCTATACTGGCAGACTCATCGAGGAAGGAAAATGGAACGTTGTGTACCGTCAAAACAATTGGGCTCCCCAACATTTTTCTCCTCTTTTGTAAGGGGATGTTTAACTGCGCCACCATTTAAATTGACTTTCTGTTTCAGCAGAAAGCGCTAAGCCACTTGATCCACTACAAGGGGAATATTTAAATAAAATAAAATATAATAAAATAAATCCCAGCCTCCCAGCCTATGACAGTGGCTCAATTTATTCAAGTGCTGATCAATGCTAAACAATCAGAGAAGTTCATGTATTATGTATTTCCCAAAAATGATGCTGGTGCTTTTTAGCGGGATGTCACAAGGTTAACCAAGTAGCAGAGACGGCCTCCCTGGAGCCCAATTGCAGCTCCTGCACTTGCTATCCACTCGGAAGAGAAACAATAAGCGGACTAAAGCATTGCTTGGCAGGCATAATGAACCGTTCTCATAAACCTCAACCTTCAGAAAACGTTATATTTTACAATTGGACAGAGCGGACAATTAACTGGACCTCCATTTGGAACCCTTTCCTTAACCATATCTCAGTAATTATTGATAACACAATTGCCTCCAATTGCCCTGTTAAGACGAGCGCATTAGCAATTAAAACCACTTGTTATGGTTTTATTTCCTGGTGGAAGAAGAACGACTCTCTTAAATCTATCCCCTTTGGGTAGGCTATTGAGGAAGGATAAGGATAAGCAAGGGGGAGGGGGGGAAGAAGAGAGATTTTACAGGAAAAGTGGGCAATTCTTTGCCGCCATTCTTATTCTTTTGATGACTTTCGTTTTAGAAGGTGAAATGCAAAACCATGGGATGCACTTGGGATCTGTGGTGTGAATGGTTGGAAGCAGGGGTGAAATCTAAAAATTTTCCCTACCGGTTCTGTGGGCGTGGCTTAATTGGTGGACATGGCTTGGTGATCAGATGGCTTGGTGGGCGTGGCCAATAACAATAAATAATAAAAATAAAAAAGTATAAAAAAACAATAAGAGGTACCAAAAACCAACTTTCACACTTTACACACACACAACACAACACAACTGACTCACACACAATGTAAAAGCAGCTGCACTTCACACTTCACATAGCCACAAAAAGCTCAAAAACCAACTTTCACACTTTACACACCAAATCTCAGAAAGCTGCACAAATTTTTATTTTTTTATTTTATTTTATTTTATTTTATTTTATTTTATTTTATTTTATTTTATTTTATTTTATTTTATTTTATTTTATTTTATTTTATTTTATTTTATTTTATTTTATTTTATTTTATTTTATTGTGGACTTCAAATCCCAGAGTTCCTCAGCTAGCAAAGCCAGCCAGTTGATCACCGAGGAAATAGATTAGCTGAGCGATTGATGCTGTCTGACTGAAAGTGAAACTGGAGCTTTCGGGCTGGAAAGAGAGCCACGCGTTCCTCAGTAATCAGGTAAGTGCCTTAGAATCTCTACTCTTACTTGTAGAAAACATGTTTTCTACAAGTAAGAGTACAAGTAAGGTTCTGCTGTTTTTTACTTTTAAAGGCCTGTTTCGGCTGAAGCAAAACCAGCTTTTAAAAGTAAAAAAAAACAAACCTCTGCAGATGGTGCGGCTCAGCAGAGGCAGGGGGGGCGGGGCCAGGGATTTTTGCTACCGGTCCTCCGAACCAGCAGCCGCCATCGCTACCAGATCGCGCGATCCCGTCTGATACGGGAGCATTTCACCCCTGGTTGGAAGAAGAGTTTATCTTTTCATCCCAGCTTGGATGAAGGTGAGGAAGGTTGTTTCTGAAGGCTGAGGGGACAACACATTCTGGAAGCCAAAAAATATCAGTCCTTAATTTCTAAAAAAGATGTGGAGACTCTAGAAAGAGTGCAGAGAAGAGCAACAAAGATGATGAGGGGACTGGAGGCTAAAATATACGAAGAATGGTTGCAGGAACTGGGTATGTCTAGTTTGATGAAAAAAAGGACTAGGAGTGACATGATAGCAGTGTTCCAATATCTCCGGGGATGCCAGAAAGAAGAGGGAGTCAAGCTATTCTCCAAAGCCCCTCACGGTAGGACAAGAAGCAATGGGTGGAAACTAATCAAGGAAAGAAGCAATTTAGAACTAAGGAAAAATTTCCTGACAGTAAGAACAATTAACCAGTGGAGCAACTTGCCTCCAGAAGTTGTGAATGCTCCAACACTGGAAGTTTTTAAGAAAATGTTGGATAACCATTTGTCTGAAGTGGTGTAGGGTTTCCTGCCTAAGCAGGGGGTTGGTCTAGAAGACCTCCAAGGTCCCTTCCAACACTGTTCTTCTATTCTAATTGCCTGGGAATTAGCCAGGGCTGGTTTTGCTTTCATTCCGTGCCGAAATGATGTACTCAATAAAGTTTTACATTAAGAGATTGGATCGTCTCAACAGTTGGTTGGGTTTGTCAGTCGGAACCTTGACATAGGATCACGAAGGAGTACGCTGAAGGAAATAAAGTTTTCAACAGGGAACCAAGAAGCAGGTAGCGATGGAATACTTGCAACAAACTCACCAATGTATGTGGTTCCTCTCTTAGAATCTTCTTCCTATAGCGTAAGTGATTACTGTATTTTTCAGAGTATAAGATGCACCTTAGGTTTTTTGGGCGAAAATAAGAAAAAAGTAGATTGGCAGGTGGATCGGCCTCCCAGAATACCCCCAATCAGCTGTTCCCAGAGGTGAATTTTAGCAACAGGTTCCTTGGTTGTCAGCTCTGTGCCTTGCTTTTTTTTCTTTTCTTTTTTTCCTGCCTCAAACTTCTGAAACTCTGTTTCAGAAAAAACTTTTTTTTCTGCCTCTGAAAGCCTCTGAAACAGCTTCAGAAAAAAAAAAGCCTCTGAAGCTCTGTGTGGAGGCTTCTTTTCTGAAGCTCTGTTTGGAAGCTTTTTTTTTCTGAAGCTGTTTGGAGGCTTTTTTCCCCCTGAAGCTTCTTTTCTGATGCTTTTTTCAGCCTGTGAAACCTCCGCTTGAGAAGCTGGGCGGGGCTACATTCGGCATATAAGACACACCCAGTTTTTCACCCTCTTTTTTGGGGGGGAAAAGGTGCATCTTATACTCTGAAAAATGCGGTACTTGAGCTTCCTTTTAGGGTAGAGCAACTCAGTGCTGAATCGCTGTTGGCTAAAGCTTGGCTCCCAAATCTCATGGTACAGTTCTAAATGTGAGCTTTATGGAACAGTCAAAGTTAGGGATCTTGTTTTATTCAAGATTCTGGCTCAATTAAGTTCCTCGCTGTTTTCTGGTTGCTAAACTCTTGGCATTAATTAATGTTTATGCTGCCATAATCTGGCAGGGCTTCTAGAGGTTATCAACATTTCTTTTTAAAAAAATGCAAAAAAAACACAACACATTAAAACATTCCACGGTAAGAAAATAATAAGGAACAATTAAGAAAGTGGTTGGCCTTGACTCTGTTCATGACCTTCCTCTTATTAATTTTATTGCTGAAATTTCGGGGGTTTTTTCCCCTGACATTGCTGAGACCTTTGTCCAGTTATGTCCTTTAGTGGACAGTTAAGGGGGAAACTGTGACTCATTCGACTGTTTTTATTTGTAACACAGAGATAATTATACCAGAGTTGACTTTAAAAAAATCCTCGTTCAGTCTCCTGAAACCGAACATTTCAGATATCCAGTACTGGAGGCTGTCTTCACATCAAGAGAAAACCAAAACTTATTATAGCAGAAATTATGTTCCCTTGGAAAAGGGGGAGAAAAAAAAAATTCTCACAGGAAACTCAAATCTAGTTCCCCGACTGTATTACCATTTAACCATGCAAAAGCAGCTTTCTATATGAATTTATTAGCGCTTTTCGCGTTTGGCAAATGTAAGTGCTTTAAATCTCCTCCAGTATTAAATTTATTTCACAGTGGAATTAAGAAGCTGGAAGTTGAGAAGATTATGTCGCCATCCATGCCCTGCTTAAAAACTCACAAAGATGGAAGATCTTGCAAAGAGCGCTTAACTTCGTGTCAGATTAGCGAGGGGGCTCAGTACGAAATTAAAATTGATGATAAGAAATTTAAATAATTTACAGATATTATGCTATAATGCTATCTCGGAGTTTCGGTTTGGTGCATGCTTAGAGCGAGTGCCTTTTCGGAAGGGAGATCAAATATAACAAGAAAGAGGGAAAAAGGGAGGAAGAAGGAGATGAGAAACTGTATGCCCAGAAAGGAACAACAGAACTCAACTAGAGAAGTCATTAAAAACACACGCTGCAGTTATTTATTTATTAATTGAAATCTTCTAAGAAAGAAGTCCTAGTTTGCTGCTTTTCTTTCCCAAAATACATTCTTATCTTGTGGACAAAAAGTGAGTTATTACCATTTTTTCACACTTATGATTGTCACAGCATCCCCATGGTCATAGAATAGAATAGAATAGAATAGAATAGAATAGAATAGAATGGAATGGAATGGAATGGAATGGAATGGAATGGAATGGAATAGAATTTTTTATTGGCTAAGTGTGATTGGAAACACAAGGAATTTGTCTTGGTGCATAGGCTCTCAGCGTACATAAAAGAAAAGATACGTTCATCAAGAATCGTTTGATCAAAATTGGATGCTTGGCAACTGACTCATATTTATGTCGGTTGCAGTGCAGGGGTGGGTTCTACGTACCTTTACTACCAGTTTGCAACAGAATTGCGTGCTCGCTGAGCTTCTGTGCATGCGCCTATGATGACATCCAAGTTGGTGAGTGGAACCTCCCACCGGTTTTACTACCAGTTCTATAGAACCAGTCCGAAACTGCATGCATTCGAACTGCTAGGTGGGCAGGAGCTGAGGCGAGGACGGGAGCTCACCCCATTATGTGGCATTCAGTTGGGTCTTGAACCTGGACTGCTGGCTTTCCAGCCAACAAATCCATCATCTTAACCATTGAGCCCCCACATTATGTGGATCAATTTGAAGAAAATCCAGCAGCCAACAGGGTTAAAAACAAATACGACTTCTTGGGGCAGAGCTGTGGTGCTTTTGCATGGGTAATTTTTGCATGGCTTCAAAAGCTTCCTGATGAGTAACGCATCATTAATTAAAACAAAAAAACAAAACAGATAATGATGATCAGACTTTGCTGATAATCCTTAAAATAGCTGTGTGTGTAAGACAGTAGATGGAAAAGATGTTTCTGTGATTGAAGATACATGGAGAAGTGGAAATGCTGAAGTAAACTGAAAGGTCAGAAGAATCTTCACCCCTGGGTGGAGAAAAAATAGGTCAAGACAAGAGAGAGAGTTGTGTGGTATAATCCTCCAGAGGGGCAATTATCTAAACCCAAGACATATGGAAATGAAAACTTTTGAAAGTTCTTCCCCCCCCCCCCCATAATGTTACATGTAAATAAATTATTCAAGTTGATTGCTTTGATCTTTGGAAATGGTTAGTTAGCATTTATAATATTTTCAACTTGGCAATATTCAATATTCACAGATCAGACTGTGTTGTACTAATGAGGGATATTTATACTGCCTGTATAATAATAATAATAATAATAATAATAATAATAATAATAATAATAATAATAATAATAATAATAATAATAATAATATTAATAATAATAATAATAATAATAATAATAATAATAATAATAATAATAATAATAATAATAATAATAATAATAGTAAGTAGTAGTAGTAGTAGTAATAGTAGTAGTAGTAGTAGTTTGAATGATTATGTGAACCAAAGTACAGAAAAATTGCTGCAGGCTGTGAAAACAGAGAATATTATAAAAACAACAGAAACAAAGGCAGAATATATTAAAAAAAACAGCTGGATGACAGATTAAATAGATGGAAAACCAAAGCTTTGCATAGACAGCACTTGAAAAGCATTGAAAGAAAATGTGATGACAACATGGCATGGCTTAAGATGGGAACCATCAAGAAAGAAACGGAAGGGTTAATACTCGCTTCTCAAGAACAAGCACTACAAACTAATGCCATGAAAGCAAAGATACAAAAATCCACCGACAATCCAAACTGCTGACTTTGCAACAACAAAGTCGAAACTGTTTCACATTTAATATGTGAATGCAGCAAAATCGCATAAACTGATTACAAAGCTAGATATGACCGAGTTGCTAAATTAATCCACTGATCGTAATGTAAAAAAATATGACTTGCCTGTATCCAAAAAGTCATGGGAACATAAAGTGGAAAAAGTTATAGAAAATGAGAAGGTGAAGTTCTTGTGGGACTTTCAAATACAGACGGATTGTCACTTGGAACACAACACACCAGATATCACAGTTGTTGAAAACAGAAACATACCATTTATTGACATCGCGGTACCAGGAGATGCCAGAGTTGAAGAAAAAGAACTGGAAAAAATCATGAAATATTGCAACCTGGCCATCAAAATACATGACTATGGATGAAACATGTAACAGTGATACCCATTATCATCGGGGCACTTGGTACCATGTCCAAGAATTTTGTAAGATACATCAACAAATTGCAGCTCCTGCAAAAACGCCAGTGGAACTGCAAAAAACTATGCTACTTGGAATATCGTACATCTTAAGAAGGTACTTGGTTGATACCTAGGGCACTGGCAGCAACCTGTATCAACCATTAGCACCAGTCAATAGTATTTGTGATGCCTTTTTGAATGTTCAGTTGACTGAGTTTCATGTTTAAATAATAATAATAATAATAATAATAATAATAATAATAATAATAATAATAATAATAATAATAATAATAATAATAATAGGCGCTGACAAGATCACCATTGGTCAGTTGCAGAAGGCCACCTTACTGGGATCTGCTCACATAATTCGCAGATACCTCACGCAGTCCTAAACGCTTGGGAAGTGTTCGACTAGTGATCTGTGATACGAAATCCAGCATAGCTATCTCGTTTGCTGTGTATACTGTCATTTTGTGTAAATAAAATAATAATGATGATGATGATGATGATGATGATGATGATGATGATAATTAGTAGTAGTAGTAGTGATCTAACATAGCAGAGATAGTCATGCCTCTTTCGAATGAAACTCTTGCAAGAATAATCAACTTGTTTTGTATATTGATGTACTCATCTGATGATGGTTAGTTATCTTGCATCTTGACTGATCTAAGTCTGAAAAGAATTGCTACAAATGTCTAAATTACTTCTCACAGACAATTGGTTATAATTTCATGTAGGTTTGTGAACGGTCCTTGGTTTTTCCCTGAGCTTGCTTGTTTTCTTGTTGACAATACATTACCCAAGCTAGATAACATCACCAATGCTAGTAGGTTTGTTTTTGCATGAATTACTGCAAAATTGTTGTGGCCCGCCAGCGGCCAGCAGAACTCGCAGCAGAGTCGGACACTGGGCCAGTCCTGGGGGCTGGGGAAAGTTCTCAAAGGGCTCTGCATTGGAGGCAGAGAGGGAGATAGACAGCAGTGAGGCGAATTCAAAGTGATTGACTCTTCTAGGAAACAACAGCAACAACAACAACAACAAATCCCGGATCAGACGCTGCAAGATACTTCCATAATACCTCTAAGAAAATTATGTTGATGCAGTCCTCAAGAGTCATTCTTCACTGAATTGTGTTTTTACTTTTACCACTCCCCGCTGAAACCCCCAAATTTATTCTACTCCCAAATCCCCCCCAAAAAAGTGGCAGGAACAGAAGCTGTAAATTACAGGAGACTAGAATCGTGGATGTCATTAACCAAGGCACAACTTGAGTATGTAGATATCAAATTGCTTGAAAACTATTTGTGAATTTGTATTCTATGTTGCAGCTTTGAAGCGTTGATGGGCAAATGATGTTTTTTTGTGTATGTATGTATGTATGTATGTATGTATGTATGTATGTATGTATGTATGTATGTCCTGGAGAATGAGTCTTTGTGTTATCAGCTTTACCCATGTTTATAATGGATATCTGCAGAGGTCTAGATCATAATGAAGAGATGTTCCAGCATCTGTGAACTAGCCCTCAGGAATACTTCTAATTCAGAGCACATAAAAACAAGCCTAGGTTTTTGTCCCAAGAGATAAAGTCTGGCAATACTATTAAGAGACAACATGAGGTTGTACTCTTGGGCTTCAAGAGGTCTCACAGATTTCTCTGTACTTTAAAAAAAAAACAACAACAGAGAAGTTGAACTCAAAACAGAATCCAGGATCAGGTTTTAAGACACTGGCAGTCTGACAGTTCCTTGCTCACTCGCCTGCCCTTTTGAAAATTCTAGATTATAACTGACACATTTAAAACCAGCACCTGCAAAAGGTGAAGTTAAGGGGGGGGGGAAATGCCAAAAAGAAAAAGAAAGAAAGAAAGCAGGAATGGATTTAGTGATGTTCTTGCTTTTATCTCTACACAATATGTGGTTTATCTATGCTAAAGAATCCAACAACCATGAGAAAATAATATCGGATTGGATGAGAGGAGAGGAGAGGAGAGGAGAGGAGAGGAGAGGAGAGGAGAGGAGAGGAGAGGAGAGGAGAGGAGAGGAGAGGAGAGGAAGGGGATAAAAGGAGGGGATGGGAGGAGAGGAGAGGAGGGGAGAGGAGAGGAGAGCAAAATTTAGTTCCTATGTTCCATTTGGGTTTCCACCAGCAGTGGTATTCAGCCGGTTCTATCCGGTTTGGGCAAACTGGTAGCAGCAACGGTCATGTTTTTGATGCTCCACGCATGCACAGAAGAAATGTGCATGTGCTCACATTTGCAAACCAGTAGCGAAGGCAAGTGAATACCACCCCTGGTTTCCACATTTTGTCAACTGTGATTGCATGTGAGAATGAGTACATCCCACAGCTTCCCAAATAGCAAGAATAAAAAACCTGCTTCTTTTAGGAGACTGTGAATTTCAACTTCCATCAGCCATAAACATGAAAGCCGATAGCAGAGGACAATGTTGAATTGGATGTTGGGTATGAAACCCACTCTGCGCTTGGTGCACAGGCCTGTTGTGTGCTGGCCAAGAGCTAGATAGGCCTTTCCAGGCTGAAGGTCCTACAAAGCCAGTGGCTCCATGTGGCCAAAAGCCCTGCTTTGCAGGGACCCTTGGAGTGCTAATCCTGGGCATTGATGCCAGTGCTGGGGTCCTTCCCTCTTTCCCTCTTGAGTTTCCTGCATTGCTCTCTTCTGCAGCTCCTACCTGGATTGAGGGCATCTTTGCGGCAGTCAGAATAACAGAATTAGAAAGGACCTTGGAGGTCTACTAGTTCAACCCCTTGCCCAAGCAGGAGACCTTACACCATTCCAGACAAATGGCTGTCCAATCTCTTCTTAAAAACTGCTGAGCCTAGTTTTCAAATTTCTAAAGGATTCCAGATTTCCCATCCTTGAAATGCAGTTGCATATTAATTTTGATTTCTCTGTAAAGATCCCCAATGTGAAAATGATAAACAAACAGAAGGAACTCATTAATTAGCCCTCCCCCCCATCAAAATGCAATATTGGACTTCATTAACCCATCTGCTGTTTTTAAAAAGATTTGGCCCCGTTATATATGATAACTCTCTTGACCAGTCTAATTTTTCTGAAGGAAATAGGAGGTATCCAAGTGGAAAGCTGGCCCAATGAAGCTTTGCTTTAACTACCAAGTCAAAATAATAAAGTTGTACTGTATGAGTGCAAATGAAAAGGCGAACCATTTTTCTATGCCATTCCCACCCCACTCTGGGGCCAGCCAGAGGTGGAATTTGCCCGTTCTCCGAACTACTCAAAATTTCCACTACTAGTTCTCCAGGACCTGTCAGAATCTGCTGAATAGCATCTCTGCTTTAGAGGTATTTTCATGCAGGAAACATCATGGAGGTCAGGGCATGAGTTCCTCTGAGGCAGAAAGCCTTTTGGAGTAAAAGTAATCCAGCCATATTCCTCATAGTTGTTGTGGCCTGCCAGCTACCAGTGAAGCTGGTGGCAGAGTTGGACAATGAGGAGGTTGGGGAGGAACTTGGACCACTGCTGGAGTTGGGGGAAGGTTCTGATGGATTGGACGCAGAGATAGAACCAAGGCCGTCCAGCATTTCCCAGCCACCGGAGAGGCAACTGCCTTTGGAGGCTGATATGAGTGAGGAGGAAGAACAGCTGGGGCCTGTTCCAGATGCACGTATGTGCAGAGCAGTTAGAAGAGGTGAGCAACAGAGGACTCAGGAAGCAAAGCACACTTGGATGATGAATGTCACTGGGGAATAAATAGAAGGAAAGGGGAGTGGTTGTCGTAGGAGACAACAGTTCATGTTTCTGAAGATTGGTGGGGAATCCAGTCAGAGCTGAAGAAGCTTCTGGGGTGAGAAGTGAAACATCTTCAAAGGAAAACCAGAAAGTCAAGTTGCCGCTTGAAAAAACACCTTTGGGACAACCATGACCTGGATGATTGAGAACCTCCATAGGCATCTATTATTCTATGTTCTATGGTTACCTGTAGGGAGTTCTTTTCCATTGCTAACCTCCTCTTGGAAGGATGGGAACTGCACAGCCACTCAAGAATGTGTTTTATACAATTCCTTACTTCACCTTGACCGTGGATCATTCAGCTGTGCAGAAAAGATCTACAAATAGGGCTGTGGTGGCTCAGGCTGTAAGAAGCCTGTTATTAAAATACAGCTGCCTGCAATTACTGCAGGTTCTAGTCCCACCAGGTCCAAGGTTGACTCAGCCTTCCATCCTTTATAAGGTAGGTAAAATGAGGACCCAGATTGTTGGGGGGGCAATAAGTTGACTTTGTAAATATACAAATAGAATGAGACTATTGCCTTACACACTGTAAGCCGCCCTGAGTCTTCGGAGAATGTAAATGTAAAACAATAATAATAAAATAATAAAAAATAGGACCAGATATTCAATGGGTCTCAGTGGCTTGTTTCCTAGCATCCCATTATCTATTCCCATATTAGCATACTCATTCGAAACTGTCATATTCCACCTTTCTGTCTTAGAAACCTTCCCTTCCATTCAACCTTTGAAAAGTGAAAGAAAGCCAACACCGATAGCAAAACGAACATGCCTATAAAGTCATGTATATGTTTTCCCCAAAACATATAAAAATTGTTAAAAACAACTACTAAGGGAAGGACTTTTGAAAGCTGGAATGGAAAGTTGCATTTCCACTGGGTCACCCAAAAGAACAGTTAAAGGAAATTCTACTTCTTCTGGTCAATAACATGAGGTGTCGTTGGGTAGATGTTCAGCGAATATGGATAAAATTATGCTTCTCCACTTGTCTACATCTATCTGTCTTGGCAGTGGTGAAATTCTTTTTTTTTACTACCAGTTCTGTGGGCGTGGCAGGGGAAGGATACTGCAAAATCCCCATTCCCTCCTCACTCCTGGGGGAAGTATATTGCAAAATCTCCATTCCCACCCAACTCTGGGACCAGTCAGAGGTGATATTTGCCAGTTCTCCGAACTACTCAACATTTCTGCTACCGGTTCTCTAGAACCTGTCAGAACCTGCTGGATTTCACCCTTGTGTCTTGGGTTTTGTCACGCACACCGTCTGAAACATTCTTCTTTAAAATAAAACATCAGAGTGCAAGCAACTAATCAAAACAGGGAAGACTTTTCTTTGGTTTATTTAATGTGATGCACAAGCTGGGAACTCTGGCTTATTTTTCCTCCTAACAAGGAAGAACACTGTGAATAAACCACCAATGGAGAGTTTGTGGTTTGCTGAGTTGCTTCCGTTGGCAGGAAGAGAGCCAATCTGGAGCCATCAAATTCCTGCTGTTTTTGCTAGCAGAAAGATCTGCCGGAATTCTGATTTCCCTTAGTGCTTATGTCACTAAGGATTAGAAGAACTAGACAGAGCATAAGAAGTTCTCCAATGTTGTTTCCAGCACTCTGCAGTAACCGAGTAAAATGACTATTTTTTAATTTATTTTTTATTTATTTGTTTATTTATTTATTTGTCACAACAGTATATATAAGCATAAGCATGAAATAACTATACGATATATAGGCATATATATATATAAGCATAAGCATGAAATAACTATACGAATTGTGTACAGTCAAAGGGAACATTAGGACAGAAACGGTAGGCACACTGGTGCTCTTATGCATGTCCCTTACAGAGCTCTTAGGAATGGGGTGAGGTCAATAGTCGATAGTCTTTGGTTAAAGCTTTGGGGATTTTGGGAAGAGACCACAGAGTCAGGTAATGCATTCCAGGCATTAACAACTCTGTTACTTCTCTGTTACTCTGAAGGAGAGGGGAATTGAGAGTGTGATTAAGTGTGGAGTGACTGGAGATTATAATTTAGGAATTATTTTAGATTAAGATTGTTAGTTTTGATACCCTGCATTTTGTTCTGGGAAGTCGGGGTGGGGGCTGGGGGGTAAGGGGGAGGGAAATTGGGGGGTTGAGGCTAGAGATGGAGTGATGGTGAATGTACAGGGATTATTGAAGATGTACAAATATAATTAATGTAGGATCGGGTCTGCCCAGTTACCATTTTAGAACGGTGGGGAGGGAGAAAAGAGAGAGTAGGAGGTAGGAAAGAGGAGAAGAGGAAGGAAGAGGGGTAGAAGAGGGAGAAGGAAGGTGGAGGGTGGAGGGAGGAGAGGATGTAGATAAGAGAAGGAGAGGAAGGTTAGGAAAGTAAAAGAAGGTAGAAGAGGGAAGAGTGTTAAAAAGGGGGGTGGTGACTGGGCAAGCCCGACTAATTGTATATAACTGTACATTGGATGAGCTGTTTGATATGATTGTAAAAATAAAACTTTTTTATGAAAAAAAAAAACTCTTGTTACTGAAGTCATATTTTCTGCAATCAAGATTGGAGCGGTTCACATTAAGCTTAAATCTATTGTGTGCTCGTGTATTGTTGCGATTGAAGCTGACGTAGTCTTCGACAGGAAGGACGTTGTAACAGATGATTCTATGAGTTAAACTCAGGTCATGTCAAAGGCGGCGGAGTTCTAAATTTTCTAAACCCAGGATTGCAAGTCTGGTGGCATAAAGTATTTTGTTGTAATTAGAAGAGTGGAGAACTCTTCTTGTAAAATATTTCTGGGCACACTAAGAATCACTCGTTAAATTCTGTCCTTTGCACAGGCCGCTTTCAGCTGATGCCAGTTCTTAATATCTTTGTAAAATTTATGTGGTTAAGTGAGACATTTGTTCAGCGAGTTTCCCTCCATTTTACAGCTTTTCTTGCCACATTTGTTCAGTGAACCACTGCAGTGGTTTCATTAGTAAGACGGTTCTTAAGTGAATCTGGCTTCCCTACTGACTTCGCTTGTCAAAAAAGGATCACGTTGTCGTAAAAATATTCCAATAAAAGAAACCGGAAACAGAAATACAATAATAATTCTTACTTGAAGATTCAGAAGTTTATTTCATGAGCAATTTGGAGCATGAAAAGCCATCATAACACAACGTATATCAATAACCATTTGTGTGAAGAGGTGTAGGGTTTCCTGCCTAAGCAAGGGGTTGGATTAGAAAACCTCCGAGGTCCCTTCCAACTCTGTTATTCTATTGTCTAAAATTCACTTAATTATCTAGTTTAGCTACCAAAATGTTGAGCTCAGTTGTGATTGTAAGTCTAAGGCTAACTGTAAATTCAATCCTTACTATTTCTGCTAGGAAATCTCTAGTGTTTACATAGAACGTTGCCTATCACTCAAATCTGCTTTAAACAGCAAGTATTATCTCCATAGTAAACAAATAAATTAAACAAACAAATACATACATATAATCCAAGAGAATTATGTGTATATAATGTATAATTATGTGTATATATGTATATACCTTATCCCACCAGACTTGAAATCCTAGGCTTAGAAAACGTAGAACCCCATCGCCTTCGACAAGACCTAAGTTTAACTCATAGAATCATCTATTGTAATGTCCTTCCTGTTAAAGACTACTTCAGCTTTAACTACAATAACACAAGAGCAACCAATAGATTTAAACTTAATGTCAACCGCTTTAATCTAGATTGCAGAAAATATGACTTCTGTAACAGAATCATCAGTGCTTGGAATACTTTAATTGACTCTGTGGTCTCTTCCTATAATCCTAAAAGCTTTAACCAAAAACTTTCTACTATTGACCTCACCCATTCCTAAGAGGACCATAAGGGGTGTGCATAAGCGCACAAACGTGCCTACCGTTCCTGTCCTATTGTTTTTCTTTTCTTCTTCCTATATATATATATGCTTATACCTCCTAATATTTACTCATATATATGTTTATATACTATATAATCTTTTTGTATGATACATATATTGTTGTGACAAAATAAATAAATAAATAAATAAAATAAATAGAATGTTAATTTCAAAAACATCATCCCTTTCTCTGAACAACTTATTTTCATTTTAGAGTTTAGGATCTATTATAAAATCATATCTAATGAAACTGATGGCAAGCAATAACCACTTAATTAAAAGTGGGCTTACTGATTTTTTTTTTAAAAAAGCAAGATGCAAATCACGGAAGCATAATTAAAATAATGTCAGTAATCCAGTCCAAAAATGTTTTCTTCCAGGATTTATCTGAACAGGGTTGTAAAATTGTGGCTTACTTTAAAAATTATAATACAGACATACCAGTTTGGAAATAATTTTCCAGCTTCGGTATTTATCTTTCTCCAAAGGCAACACCAAGGCATAATGAAAAATTTATTCTTTTAGCAGTTTCACATTTTATGGCATATTATATGAAATTTTAATATGAAAATGGATGGATAAGTGAGATAGAATGGATGAATCAAAGTTGCATTACAGCTATCACAAACTGAGACATTTTCAAACCAGGGAAGCCTGAAAAGATAACTTTCTTTTCATTTTTATTGTTGTTGCCAGAGAAGAACTCTACTGATTTGAAAGAATATACTGTTTGTGTGTATTTTCTGGATTGATGGATTCTAGGAAAAACAATGATAATAACAAATTATTTCTGCTTGACAGGTGCCTGATTTAAGTTTCTTCCTTAAACAATTTATAGGCAAATCAAGGCAAACCAACATAATTTATGCATATTCCTTCCTATCTGTTTAGGTTTCTCTATTCCTTTAATTTTATTTTCCCAAATATACAGCCCTGATGATCATTTTTGCCCAATTATTCTATTCACCCAAAGATAGATAGATAGATAGATAGATAGATAGATAGATAGATAGATAGATAGATAGATAGATAGATAGATAGACAGACAGACAGACAGACAGACAGACAGATATATAGATAGATAGGAATTCAAGAGAGAGAGAGAGAAATGGAGAGAGAGTGAGAAAGAGAGAGAGAGAGAGAGGGACATATTGAAATAGAGATGGAGAAAGAGAGACTTAGAGGGAGAGGAGAGGAGAGGAGAGGAGAGGAGAGGAGAGGAGAGGAGAGGAGAGATAGATCGATAGATAGATAGATAGATCGATCGATAGATAGATAGATAGATGATAGATAGATAGATAGATAGATAGATAGATAGATAGATAGATAGATAGACAGACAGATAGATAAGAATTCAAGAGAGAGAGAGAGAGAGAGAGAAATGGAGAGAGAGAGAGAAAGAAAGAAAGAAAGAGAGAGAGAGAGATAGGGACATATTGAAATAGAGATGGAGAAAGAGAGACTTAGAGGGAGAGGAGAGGAGAGGAGAGGAGAGGAGAGGAGAGGATAGATAGATAGATAGATAGATAGATAGATAGATAGATAGATAGATAGATAAATAGATAGATGATAGATAGATAGATAGATAGATAGATAGATAGATAGATAGATAGATAGGAAGGTAGATAGATAGATAGATATAGATAGAGAAATAGAGAGATAGATAGATGAGAGAGAGAGAGAGAGAGATGACGATGGTGATGATGATGGTGGTGATGATGATGATGATGATGATGATGATGGAAATTGACAAATAGTTCCAAAATCCAAGCTCAAATTTTGAGGATTTTGGTGCTGTTTAACAGCGGAAGGAACATCTTTGGACTTAGGCCTGACAGAAGCTTAATGAATTACTGTGTATCATTTTTTTTAAAAAGAATATCATCTAATAATCAAACACAGGGGGAAAAATGGTTCTGGAAGGATGGGAAGAAAAGGGAAAACAGATTTGAACCTTTATATGTGTCCATCTCATCAAAACGGCCATTGCTTCTAAAACGGAATAGCTTTGTGCTACCTTGGAAGCAAAGATACTGAGTCAGTAATATAAAATAAAGTGTTCAGTGTAATAGCTCTATTGTAATAGTATCAAGTATCAAGATCATTAAAGCACTCTGAAGTCTGTTTTAGGACTCTATTAATATGCACAGACCAGTAGTTGGAGTGTCAGTTTGCAGCCTTCTGACTGTCAGTACACCCAAGGTGTGGATTAATTAAGCAATAAAATATGCCTTGTCATCATTTGATGCTACCAGTGAACCCAAAATGAGTATTTTATTTCAAGAAGATATAATGAAACAATCTGAGCATATGGAGAACATTATGAGAGTATTATGTCTTTCCTAAAAAAAAAAAAGAAGGGGAAAATGGAAGGGGGAAAAAAACCCCTGTCAAAATATATAGTATTAATATATATATATATATATTTTAAAAAGAAAAGCATTTTATTAACCGCAATTTATACATTCGGCGGAACTTGGATCTGTGGAAAGAAGATGATCAAGAAATGGAGCAACAATGAAATAGCAGGAGGAGTGCTGAGACAAATACTAATGGCCTTTCAAAATGTCCTTCCAAATTTGTGGATAGAGAAATTGGATAGACAATTTTCTCTGGAATTCTCCAGAGGAACGAAAAAAAATAGACCATCCAGATCTTAATTGTTCCATGGATCATTGAAGGAAAAATTGTCCTTCAAATATCCAAAATGATTTTTTTTCCCATACAGTGCCATTTTTATAATGTCCCAAAATGATCTCTCTAATCATCTAAAATGGGTTTCCTACCTAAGCAGGAAATTGGACTAGAAGACCTCTAAAGACCCTTCCTTCTCTTCTCCTTTCCTCTCCTCTCCTCTCCTCTTTTCTTCTCTTCTCTATATAGAGCTGAGGTGGCACAGTGGTTAGAGTGCAATACTGCAGGCTACTTCAGCTGACTGCTAGCTGCAGTTCACAAATTTAAATCTCATCCGCTCAAGGTTGACTCAGCCTTCCATCATCCAAGGTGGGTAAAATGAGGACTCAGATTATTGGGGGCAAGAAACTGACTCTGTAAACCGCTTAGATGGGCTGTAAAAGCAATAAGTATGAACAAAGTATGAACAAATAAATATGAACTGGTGTATAAGTCTAAGCACCTTTGCTATTTCTATTCTATTCTATTCTATTCTATTCTATTCTATTCTATTCTATTCTATCCAAATTTGAGGGTCACGCTGATTAATTTTATATTTACCACTTTTTTAAACGACGCTAACTCCACATTTGCATATCACGTGGTCAAATACCTTCACTAAGTTATACAATTGTACAAAACTTGCAGCTAAATTATTTCATTCCCAAATCCCATTCTGAGGAAAATAACTGATTTGGGGGGGAGAAATGTATTTATTTCTCATCTTTAATTTAAAAAAAAAAAAAAAAAGTTGAGCTGATCCTGGCAAATCTAACTTTTAAAAGATAAAGAAACAGCCTACCACAGCTGTCTTGGCATTTCATACTGTTTTATTTATGGATCCTTTCTGCCTTAGAAGTTTAATGGAATTTTCACTGTGATTTTTATTCCTGTGTGATTTATTATACATCAAACAGGGTAAATCAATCAGTATTGGTTTAAATACCAGTCCAGGTTGATATTACCCTATTAAAACATATCCGAACGGTTGTTAGAACCACAAATGCTTGGGCAAAGGAAGTTATAAAAGGATTGGACAGACATATATGTGATTAACATATATCATTTTGCAGCCGTGTACTACCCAATTAGTTCTGAAACAGCATATCTAAATATTGGAAATAGAGTCGAATAGTTCAGTCTTATGAATGCTAAGAACTAGGCAGAAAACAAAGATATACTATAAAAGTTAATGCCTCCCTATCATTCCCAGGAGCAATGCCCTAATCTAATAACCTATTGTGAAAGAATAAGAAGGAGTGCAAAATATTTTGAGTTCTTAAGATTTTAAGCTTGAAAATACTCTATTTTGAAATCTGGAATTAATTATTTCATGTTTAATGCAGTATTTCTTCCAGCCAGTCTAGAATTTTTTTCCAGCTTCAAACAGCTTCATTCCATCTTTGCAACTGAGATGCAGAACTAGTGTTTAAGATTCAAAGCATGTTGTAAATCCCTAGAGAATATCTGTCTGTCTATGGAAACTCGGACATTCTATTCATCACCAGACACGTTCTAATGAATGTCAACTCTTCCAGTTGAAAAAAAGAAGGAGGGAATATTGCATGACGACTGTATTATCACAGCACATTCAACCACAGTGCACCTAACCATGATTTGTTAAATATCTCACAATTGTCTGGTTGCACACGACATGCTGGGTCAGATGCCATGGTTTACAAACTCCAACCTCTGTGCTAACCCAGCCCATTAAGTTACAATAATAATAATAAATATATATTATGATACGGCATGAAGTGTGAACTTAATTCTAGGGCACTTGCTGCTTGACTCAAAGGCCAACCCACGGTCTCTCAGCTTGAGGGATACAATATTAGACTAGAACAAATAGCAATAGCAATAACAATATCACTTAATTTATATACTGCTTTACACTGCTTTACAGCCCTCTCTAAGTGGTTTACAGAGTCAGTCTATTGCCCCCCCCAACAATTTTGGGTCCTCATTTTATTGATCTTGGAAGGATGGAAAGCTGAGTCAACCTTAAGCCTGGTGAGATTTGAACTGCCAAATTGCAGGCAGCCGGCAGGCAGCAGAAGTAGCCTGCAATACTGCACTCCAACCACTGCGCCACCGTGGCTCAAATAGTGTCACAATGTAAAATAAATAAATAAATAAAACCATAACGCTCCCTGCATGATTTGGGGCTAATTGTTGTCTTTCCATGAGAAAATAATAAATGGAGAGAGAGAATTTGCATTCTGTCTAGACCACTTAGATGATTATGTAAGAAGTCATTAGGAGCAAGAAATGACATTCTGCTGGTTCGTACCGGTTTAGGCGAACCGGTAGTGGAGATTGCTCGTGGGTGGGCCCAGCCACTGGCCCCAGCTCTATGCCGTTCTATTTAGGCACGTTTTCGAGGCTGGGCGCATGCACACGGGGAGCCAACTGGTGGTAAGTATATTGGAAACCCACCACTGATTAGGAGAGTGTGAGTTCTAATTCTTCTTAGGTACAAAGTCAACTGGGAGATTTGGAGCCAGCCCCTCTCACTCAGTCCAAGAAAGGAGCTCCAACAAAACGCAAACAAAATCTTACTCCAAAAATTGCAGGGATTTGACTAGGACCTTGCAAAGAAGTCAGCACTGACTTGAAAGAGCAAACTTTCTATGTATAAATAGGAATATATGAAGACAGCTAGGAAGATGAATCAAAAAAGATTTAACTAAACAAAAAGAGTGAGAAAAAAATGGAGAGTTAAGGAGAAGATAACAATTGAGAGAGAAAAAGAATGAATGTCTGAATTGCCAAGTTTTGGGAGTGTGGAACACTATTACAACAACTAACAGTAACCTGTTTTTGTCCCAAACGGTTCTCAATCAAGTTGATTTTCCCCCCCAGTTTGCTCCTTATCTTTTAGGAGGGGGAAAAGTGAGCACCTAACGATTGCAACTGCAGAGTTTTCTTAGCGGAAAGCTGTGCCATTTAATTGCCACAGCCTCCTTTTCCTGTTTAGATGAAGGAATCAGTCAACCAGTAACAACGTCACATTTCCAACTCCAGCGAATACTTGCAAATCTGGCACATCCAGCACAGATATGCATTATGTGACATTACAGTGGGATCGCTTCTTTCTGTTACTGCTACGCTGAAAACACAATGCCATCAGTTTTTGATGGGTAGCTTTCAATAGATTTCCCCTTTTCATTCTTTCACATTACTATTATTTCCATTCCATTTTCTTAGCCAAAGTTGTGCATGGCCAAATAGATTGTATTCAGGCTTGCACAGCATGACTCTAAAGGCAGAAGGTGAGTGTGCAGAAAAGAGCAAGGAAGGAAGGGAGGGAGGGAGGGAGGAAGGAAGGAAGGAAGGAAGGAAGGAAAGAAGGAGGGAAGGATATATATATTGCTCCCAGAAGCACGAAGCACGAAATTGCTCCCAGAAGCACGAAGCTGAAGCCTGAAGATGACGAATGAGACTTTGTCGAAACGTTGCCAAGACATTTCCAATTTTACACGGGAGAAAACCAGAAAACAAATATATATATATTTGTTTTCTGAGGTTTTCACGGGTGTTTGTATATAGGTCTTTGGTTGTTCGGGTTTTCTCCCGTGTAAAATTGGAAGTGTCTTGGCGGTTTCGAGTCTCATTCATCTTCAGGCTTCAGCTTCGTGCTTCTGGGAGCAATGTGTGATCGCAGCTGTTTCTTCCTTTTAACCCCACTAGCAGTTAAAAGGAAGAAACAGCTGCGATCACACATTGCTCCCAGAAGCACGAAGCTGAAGCCTGAAGATGACGAATGAGACTTTGTCGAAACGTTGCCAAGACATTTCCAATTTTACACGGGAGAAAACCAGAAAACAAATATATATATTTGTTTTCTGAGGTTTTCACGGGTGTTTGTATATAGGTCTTTGGTTGTTGGGTTTCTCCGTGTAAAATTGGAAGTGTCTTGGCGACATTTCGATGAAGTCTCATTCATCTTCAGGCTTCAGCTTCGTGCTTCTGGGAGCAATGTGTGATCGCAGCTGTTTCTTCCTTTTAACCCCCACTAGCAGTTAAAAGGAAGAAACAGCTGCGATCACACATTGCTCCCAGAAGCACGAAGCTGAAGCCTGAAGATGACGAATGAGACTTCGTCGAAACGTCGCCAAGACACTTCCAATTTTACACGGGAGAAAACCTGAATAACAAAAGACTTACATAGATATATATATCTTCATTCCTTAATATAAGAATGTTTATGTCTTCATTTTTGATTGCTTAATTATTCAGCACACTATATTCAGCTCAGGATGAATAAGAAATCTATAATGGATTTCTTTCTCTTGAAATTCTGCAACGAGTCAGAGAAAACACACTGTAACATAGGGAATACCAATGAGCAGTGTGTTTTGCTGTCTGCGATGGAAGACGGGAGTGGGTCAGGAGTTGTGTGTGAGTGAGATGAAAGAGCAAATCATCAAAACATGCAACATTTGCAGCATAAAATGCAGTACAAAGAGAGTTGGGTTTAAACCAACCACAATCAGGTAAGTTCCTTTGCCCAGCAGAGCTGCTGAGAATGTTGGCTAGAATCAGGCTAGGTTTACTCAGAATCAGAACCCATCCCATCCAATTCTTTCATTGCCTCCAAATTGTCAGGCATGAAAGATCCGGAGGGCCACAGATGAAGGTGAAGGTGAAGACGCCTAAGACACTGAGCTTGTCGATCGAAAGATTGGCTAGTTCAGTAGGTGCGAATCCCTGGTGCCCTGTAACGGGGCGAGCTCCCGTTCCTTGTCCCAGCTTTTGCCAACCTAGCAGTTTGAAAGCATGTAAAAGATGCAAGTAAAAAAATAGGGACCACCTTTGATGGGAAGGTAATAGCATTCCGTGCACCTTTGGCATTTAGTCATACTGGCCACATGATCACGAAAACATCTTCGGACAGCGCTGGCTCTTCGGCTTTGAAACAAAGATGTGCACCACCCCCTAGAGCAGGGAACGACTAACACATATGTGCGAGGAAAAACTTTACCTTTACCTTATTGCTACTCATGCCTACCATAGGAATATCAAAAAGGGCCTCTGTGGCTCAGACTGATAAGACAGTCTGTTATTAACAGCAGCTGCTTGCAATTACTGCAGGTTCAAGCCCCACCAGGCCCAAGGTTGACTCAGCCTTCCATCCTTTATAAGGTAGGTAAAATGAGGACCCAGATTGTTGGGGGCAATAAGTTGACTTTGTATATAATATACAAATGGATGAAGACTATTGCTTGACACAGTGTAAGCCGCCCTGAGTCTTCAGAGAAGGGTGGGATATAAATGCAAATAAAAATAAATAAATAGCAATAGCACTTAGGCTTATATACCGCTTTACAGTGCATTACATCCTACTCTGAGAGGTTTACAGAGTCAACATATTGGCCCCAACAATTTGGGACTTCATTTTACCGACCTTGGAAGGATGAATCTTGTCAACTAAGGGTTACCACTTGTTTGCAGTTAGAGAACGGTTAACAAAATTCAAGGGAGTTTGAACTTAGTTCACTTCTGGCTATGGAAGGATTCTTGGCTGATCCCTGTTTCCACCCTCAGGTTCTGCCTACAGAATTTGTTAGTAAGAACATCTCCAGTATTCCCTGCTTGGTCCATGAGAAAGGTACAAATGAATACTTCTCCCAAAACCAATGGATGACCTGCTTTCAAAACTTCAAACTGATATTAACACAACAAAGTGAAGAGTGGAGCCATGATTAAATAATCCTTAGTGGAGTCATTTACTTCTTCCTCCTACTCATTGGATAACGCCCACTTCAAAGTGGTAGAACTGCAGCAAAACCACAGCCACCAATTTCCAATCCTCACAAGTGGTCCAGCAGGCTGTGATGGTCTAGACCAGGGATCGGCAGCCTTAAATACTCAAAGAGCCATTTAGTCCCGTTTTCCAAAAAAAAAAGAAAACACCGGGAGCCACAAAACCCTTCCTGTGCCTGACTATTTCCTGAGCGGCCACAAAACTAGCATATATAGTTGAATTAAACATTCTGTTTTCTTCTGAAACTTTTCTTTTCTTGGATTTATCTGTGGCTGGCCTACTGGGAGTTGAAAAGCTCAATAAATTGTGTACCGGCGGGTGTCACACATTGGCGGTTGTGACACATATTTTGAGCGACAGGGAGCCACAGAAGAAGTATGAAAGAGCCACATGCTGTTGTGTCTGCGCCCCCCCCCCAAGCTGGGCCTCCTGCCAGAAAGTGACTTGGAAAGTGAGGGGGAAGGGCCATCAGGACTTACCTCGGGAGCACCGGCTTCCCTGGCTCAGCTCCAGGAGCCAGAGGCAGGCCAAGTGGAAGAGATAACAAGGCCTCCTTCCCCTGACTTCCTCCCCCCAGGCCATGCCTCCAGACCCAGCTGATGTCAATCAGGCCTGGCTGGACCCTAGGTTTTGTAGGCAGGAGAGGCGGGAACAACAGAAGCAGGAGTGGGGCAGGCCTAGGAAGTGCTGAGTCATGGAGCCACACCCCACAGGATATAAAAGCAGCAAGAGCTGCTGTGCCTCTTCGTAGCAGGCAAATCAACTGCTTAACTAAGAGCTAAAGTACTGTTTGTTCCTGGGTGATTTATCGGCGTCGAGGGAGATAACAGAGACAGTTGGCATATGCTTGCTATTTTGCTGCCAGAGCTGATAGTGCCCGCTAATTAAGCCATTGCTCGGATGGAGGCGAGGGGGGACAGAACACATGTGGCTCCAGAGCCACGGGTTGCTGACCCCTGGTCTAGAGGACCAAATGCCCCTTAGAGATGCATCAGGATCAGGATGGCCACAACAAAAGTCATCCACAATGGCCATCTACATGGCCATCTACCCATAACCATAATCTTGATTGCGAGAAAGCCAGATAAGTTACTTCCTATAGATTCCATTGCAGTTACAGCGAAGGCCTGTATATAAATCTTGGGAGTTTCTACATTTTTGTATTATTTTAGGCACTCCAAAAGGATGCAGTAAAGTCCTCCTCCTTCTAAATGCTCCCATGTTCTTTCACATTACTCCTGTAATTTTTGTCTTGTACTTCTAGGCAAAATTATGATTATCCTAAGAAGCAATTTGCACGGTTTAATTTTTGATTCTAATATTATTTCTGAAAAAAATAATCCTACCCCACGAAGAACACGCAGGCTCTTTGCTGGAAATTTGAAGAACGTTTACTGAAGATTGGTTTCCTCATTCAACCTAATTGTTGCTCTATTATACTTTCTGGTTACAGTAGAGAGGAAAAAACTGGGGGGGGGGGAGAGAAAAAGAAATAACATATAGTGCAGTCTAAAGTCCTAAATCGATTTGGCTTATGAATAAAGGGTTTCATTTAGTGGGCAGAATTCAAACTGGAGCTGATTGGCATATTTATTACCATAATCGTTCATAATTAAGAAACCACTGAAATTTATAAAAAGAAACATTCAGCCGTTTGAGCGCACAACTCTTCTCTTTTTCCCCTCAATTAAAAAGCTGATATTTCAGAAGATGATTGCCTTTAGAATTATGGATTCATAAAGTTGGATTCAACCATTCAGGCCAACCCCCTGCTTAGGGCAAAAATCCAACTTAAAGCTTCCATAACAGATGTCTGTCTACTTTCTGCTTGAACACATCCAATTTTAACCTGCAGGGAAAACTGCCTGCAGTGACATTCTGATTCCTGCCCCAAAGGTTTGCAAGTGATCTAGATGATCAATGCTTACAGCCTTGACTAGGGGCTATGTTTATGTTGGTACATCCAATAGCAAGACGAAACTAGAGATCGGTGGTCTTTTAAAAGCAACTGGAGAAATCCATTGCAAAATTGACCTCTTAGTCAATATAGTCACTGCAGTTAAAACTGGCATCAATGAAACCAGCTCCTATCCTTTAAAAATCTGTGGAAACTAAAGTCTTCAGGAAATGAATGGGAAGAGATATTTTAAGAAGTAATGGGAGGATATTGTCATGGAGAATGTATTGGCCTTTTCAAGGAAAAACCCATCCCTTAGGCTCACCCAGGGGCGGGCTTCAAATTTTTTAGCAAGGGGTTCCCTGCTCAGTTGCTGGGTCGGCATGACCTAGTTGGCTTCCTGCACCATGGTAGGAAGGGATGTTTTTGCCCTCCCCGGGCCCCAGAGGCTTTCCTTGAACCTCCTGGAGGGCAAAAACAGCATCCCTAAGCTCTGGAGGCCCTTCCTGAACTTCCAGTAGGCCCGTTTTTTGCCCTCCCCGAGCCTCCGTGCGCGCCCTGCACTTACCTGCATCCAAAACGGGCCGCATGGGGACTCCTGGGAGGGGAGGGGCATAGTAGGCAGGTCCAGCCAGGAATGGGATTTGGAGGGTTCTCTGAACTGCACAGAATCTTAGCTAGAGGTTCTCCCGAACCCCTGCGAACCCCCAGCAGCCCACCCTTGGGCTCATCCATTGCAGGAGAAGGAATGTCAGATGCTGGAGGTGGAGTCAAAAGAGGAATCAGCCCCCGGAATCTCTATGTTCCCACAAGTGGTTCAAGTCCAGCCCCTTTGAATTCTGTTAACGTTTATTTAGCTCCAAAATAGTGTTGACTGTTACCATAGCTGACTAGATCCCTGTACACAGGCATGAGCAATAAATCAATTTAATTTGGAACCTAACTGTGTAGCCCTGACTTTTTGCACCTGGCACCCACTGAATCTTCCAACGATCAGACCTGTGGTTTCTGTAACTAAACAGGGGGTTTAAAACCAGAAAAGTAACAGACAGCATCAACAAAGCTGTCAATGGCATAAAATCAACAATACTGAGTGGTGATAAAAGACAAAAGTTTGGCCACTAAGTTTCAAAGCAACAAAAGTTTGGGGGCCTCCGCAGATGTAGAGTTTCAGTCTTGGTTTATGGCTACCATCTTTGCCTTTTTTTTTTTTTTAAATCACCCTCTGTGGACCTCCCCTGCCCTATATGTAATTCCCCCTCTTTGATAGACATATTAAAATCCATACGTTATCCCCAGATTGCTCTTTATGTTGAAAGGAGAAGGGTAAATGAAACTATTTTATTTATTTATTTATTTATTTATTTTGTCACAACAATATATGTAAGTATCATACAAAAAGATTATATAATATATAAACACATATATGAGTAAATATAAGGAGGTATAAGCATATATGTATATAGGAAGAAGAAAAGAAAAACAATAGGACAGGAACGGTAGGCACGCTTGTGCTCTTATGCACGCCCCTTACGGACCTCTTAGGAATGGGGTGAGGTCAATAGTAGAGAGTTTTTGGTTCAAGCTTTTAGGATTATGGGAAGAGACCACAGAGTCAGGTAAAGTATTCCAAGCACTGATGATTCTGTTACAGAAGTCATATTTTCTGCAATCTAGATTAAAGCGGTTGACATTAAGTTTAAATCTATTAGTTGCTCTAGTATTATTGCAATTAAAGCTGAAGTAGTCTTTAACAGGAATGACATTACAATAGATGATTCTATGAGTTAAACTTAGATCTTGTCGAAGGTGGCGGAGTTCCAAGTTTTCTAAGCCTAGGATTTCAAGTCTGGTGGGATAAGGTATTTTGTTGTTTTCAGAGGAATGGAGAACTCTTCTTGTAAAATATTTCTGGACTCGCTCAATTGTATTGATGTCAGAGATGTGGTGAGGGTTCCAAACAGGCGAGCTGTATTCTAGAATTGATCTAGCAAATGTTTTATATGCTCTGGTTAGTAGTGTGGTGTTATTTATTTATTTATTAAACTATAAATTGTTTAATAAATAAAACCCTTCCCTGATCATCCCACCATCATTTGAAACTCACTCATTACAGTTCCTGGCACTTACAGGATTGGGGGATAGAGTTATGCCGCTGTCAGAATGAATTTGCCACTTTTTTTCCCCCTGAGATTTTCTTTCTCTTTCTTCCTTTGTCTCTTTTATTATATCTTTCGGGGAGAAGAGATTGGGGAAAACCTCTCCAAATCCTTCTGGATTTGAATAAATGATATCCTTCCTGTGTTCACAGAACATTAAATGGTTATTTTTTTTCCCTGCTACCTGTCGGTTCTGAAGAAAATGTGAGAAGACGGCTATATTTCTTAATGATATATTTTATTTATATTCCCATATTGAACAAAATCATACAGTGGGGGCATGTTGGTTTTGGCAGCTGCCTCTTCTTTGTTCAACCTATTCATCCTTTCCAAATGAAGAATTATAAGGAGCTGCCGGCATCCTAAATCTAAAGGAACTTTCCAAGTGAGTGGGAAGTCCAGATTTACTTGAAACAAAGTTTATTTTTGTAATCCATAAGCACTCGTTTTCCCTAGCAGGAATTAACACGTGTCCTGCTTAAGTCTGCTCCAGCAATGAATCTACAAGAGTAAGAATAGAAAGGACTTTCCAGATCTATGCTGTACCATAAGCTGGATTTTCCTATAAGATTTGTAACCCATACCTAATATGCAGAGATGGGATTCTACTGGTTCGGACTGGTTCGGGCGAATTGGTAGCTCCGATGATCAGCTGGGAGCAAATTCGCCCTGACGATCAGATGGGCCCACCTGTCTGCCTGCGCTATTTTCCTACCTTTATCTTTTCAGCTGATTCACGCTGATTGCCGCGCAAATCAGCTGTGTTACTCCTCCGAAGAAACCAGGAAGTGAAGATTTCTTCAAACTGCACACGCACTGCGCAAATCGCACGATCACCGAACCAGTTGTTAAACCGAGAGGATCCCACCGCTGCTTATGTGCATTCTTGCCCTACCTATTTCATTCCAAGAGTTCAGCCAAGCATACGGACCCAAAATTTGAACAATAACAATAATAAAACAGAAATAATTATTCTGTAATAAAAGACATTTTCGTAAGAGTCAAGTTAGACTGGAATTTTCCAAACTCTATTTGAGCTGGGACAGTTTACTTCCAGCATCATCACACTGCTATCAAAATTGGGGAAGGAGTAGCAACTTGTTTGTATCCTGAGTCATGACCCACCCACCGACACTGGGGCAATTTTTGATAAGCTCCTATTTCTTTCTGATATGTATTTATTTATTGCAATCTATCCATTCATCCATGCATGTATATAACTTTCCATTCATCAATTGTTGAATGCCATGTGGTGTCAAGGAAGGAAGGAAGGAAGGAAGGAAGGAAGGAAGGAAGGAAGGAAGGAAGGAAGGAAGGAAGGAAGGAAGGAAGAAAAGGGGAAGAAAGAAGGAAGAAAAGCAGGCAGGCAGGAAGGAATAAGGAAGGAAAAGGGGAAAGCTAGAAGGAAGGAAGGAAGGAAGGAAGGAAGGAAGGAAGGAAGGAAGGAAGGAAGGAAGGAGGAAAAGGGGAAGAAAGAGGGAAGAAAAGCAAGCAGGCAGGCAGGAAGGAATAAGGAAGGAAAAGGGGAAAGCTAGAAGGAAGGAAGGAAGGAAGGAAGGAAGGAAGGAAGGAAGGAAGGAAGGAAGGAAGGAAGGAAGGAGGAAAAGGGGAAGAAAGAAGGAAGAAAAGCAAGCAGGCAGGCAGGAAGGAATAAGGAAGGAAAAGGGGGAAGCTAGAAGGAAGGAAGGAAGGAAGGAAGGAAGGAAGGAAGGAAGGAAGGAAGGAAGGAAAAGGGGAAGGTGGAAGAGACGGAGGGAAGAAGGAAGGAAGGAAGAAAGGAAGGAAGGAAGGAAGGAAGGAAGGAAGGAAGGAAGGAAGGAAAAGGGGAAGGTGGAAGAGACGGAGGGAAGAAGGAAGGAAGGAAGGAAGGAAGGAAGGAAGGAAGGAGGAAAAGGGGAAGAAAGAAGGAAGAAAAGGAAGCAGGCAGGCAGGAAGGAATAAGGAAGTGTTAAGTTCGGGAAGTAATGAGGCTGGAGACCAGGGTAGTGACAACAGCTCTTTAATATAGGGTGAACCCAGCAACAGGCTGGGGCAAAAACCTCTCCTTTTATACAGTTCTGTTGGAGGCTTCGTCCAATCAGCAACGTGCTGATTTCCCGCTCAAATATTTAAAGGCACAACTGTTAATACATAACACTCCTCCCCTCCCAGAAAACACTTGGTCTTATTTACATATTTATTCACATGTTATTTTTCGACGTAGTCACGCAAATAACCTGGGCGTCTCCTAGTTCTTTCTGACCTGCGCGGTTCAGTTCTGGGTGGTGTTTTGAGCTGGTCGGAGGGGCTGTTTTCTCCTCCCAGCTCTTTCTCTAGGCCATCGGGCTCTGGATTATTGGCCGACTTTTTCTTGGCCATCCGCCTTGGATTAATTTTGGAATTTTCCTTGCTGTTTCCTCGGGACCTGATGGCGTCGCTGGAACTCTGGGACCTCAGCTAAGTCTTGCGCCTCCCCCGGGTCATTGTCGGCTGTGGATTCAAAGTGGTATTGGTCATTACCTGTCTCTGTTGGTTTGGTTTGGCCAGTTATTCGTTTCCTTAACTGATCTATGTGGCGCCGCCACATTCGGTTGTCTGGTAGCTCTACCACGTACGATTTTGGCCCTGTTACTTTTGTTACTTGTCCGGCGACCCAACTCGGGCCGTCCCCATAGTTTCGGGCCCACCCGGTCGCCTATGCTCATTTCCCTTGTTTTTTCTAGCTCCCCCTTGTAACCCTCGGGTGTGTAATGGGGGTTCAAACGGTCAAGTGGGCACCGGAGTTTTCGTCCCATTAGCAATTCGGCTGGGCTTTTTCCAGTGGCTGTGCTTGGGGTTCTGTGCTGGACGGCTAGGAAAAAGTCTATTTTTGTTTGCCAGTCACCTGGCTTGAGCCTGGACAATGCCTCCTTAGCGCCCGGACGGAACGCCTGCAAGGCCATTCGACGCAGGGTGGAAAGGTGCAGAGAGGGCATGTCGGATGCCTTCCTCTGCCAGGTACTCTTCAAACTGGGCTGCCGTGAATTGGGGCTCATTGTCGGACACCAGAGTGTCCGCAACCCGTGAGTTGCGAATAGGTGGCGAGGGTTGCGATTACTGCTTCGCTGTGGTGGACTTCATAAGTATGATCTCTAACCATTTGGAAAATGCGCCCACCACCACTAGGAACGCTTTGGCCGTGAAAGGGCCAGCAAAGTCAATGTGGATTCTTGACCAAGGCCCTTGGGGCTTTTCCCATTCTCTGACTGGGGCTGTTGGGGTAGCGGTCTGGACTCTTGGCAAGCTTGGCATTTCCCTACCCTCTCAGCAATCTCTGCGTCCATGAGTGGCCACCATACATAGCTTCTAGCTAACCCTTCATCCTTACGATGCCTGGGTGACCTCGTGGAGGAGGTCCAATACCTTGCCCCTTAACTTAACAGGAATTATTACACGATCACCCCATAACAGGCACCCCCCTTGAGCCGAGAGCTCATCACGTTTCTTAACAAATTCTTTGAACCGTTCGCCCGGCGCAGCGGGCCACCCTCTCTGTACCCAACCGAGTACAGTCCTTAACACAATGTCCCGGTATGATGCCCGAGCCACTTCCTTTGATGTGACTGGGCCAGAGTCCAACGAGTCAATAAGGAGGATGGGTGTCCCCGGAGTGGGGTCTTCGGTCGCCCCTGGCAGTGGGCATCGGCTCAATGCGTCTGCATGCCCCACTTCTTTCCCCGGTCGATGCTGCAGCTTGTATGAGTAAGCGGCTAAAAATATAGTCCATCGAGTCAAACGTGGCGAAAGTGCCACAGGCGTTGGCCGGTCGCCAGCCAGTAATCCCAGTAACGGTCTGTGGTCAGTCACGATTTCAAAATTCCGCCCAAAGACATACTCATGGAATTTCTTGACCCCTGATACAATGGCTAATGCTTCTTTGTCTAATTGGCTGTAGTTCCTCTCTGGGGAGGACATCGTTCTAGAGTAGAACGCTATAGGGGCTTCTGTGCCGTTTGGAAGTCTATGGCTGAGTACAGCCCCCACCCCATAAGGAGACGATCGCAAACCAGCACTAGGGGTAGTGAGTCGTGATATTGGATGAGCAGGCTATCACTTGAGAGCAGGTTCTTTACTGCTTCAAAAGCCCTATTTTCTGACTTTCCCAAGACCAAACAGTATTTTTCCTAAGAGCCTATGCAGCGGTTCCGCAACGGTTGCTTTGTTCTTCAAAAAAACCGCGTAAAAATTAACCAATCCCAGGAATGCCTGCAGCTCTGCTTTGTTTTTGGGCGCTGGAGCCTTCCTAATTGCCTTAACTTTGCTCTCAGTAGGGTGAATTCCTTTCTTGTCTATCCGGTAGCCCAAGAAATCGACCGATTCGACCCCTATCTGACATTTATTTGTCTTGACTTTTAATCCGGCTGTCCGGAAAATGCTCAAGACCTTTCTTAACCGCTCCCCCAATTCCTCCATGTTTTCCCCTGAAATTAGGACATCATCAGTAGGAACTACCCTGGGAGCCCTTGCAGTAGTCGTTCCATCAGGTTTTGGAACAGCCCTGGTGCCACACTAACCCCAAATTGCAATCGGTGCACTTGAATGCCCCCTGTGCGTCACAATCGTTTGGGCTTCGCTGTGCGGGCGTCTACTGGCAGTTGTTGGTAGGCTTGGGCCAAGTCTAACTTTGCAAAGACTTGCCCTTGCCCCAAGGAGTGCAATAAATGTTGCACCACGGAACCGGCACGCTTTTCTGTAAGGCTTTGTTAAGCGTCGCCTTGTAGTCAGCGCAAATTCTAATTGACCCGTCCGATTTGATGGGGTGACGATTGGCGTCTCCCACTTTGCGTGATCGACTGGCACCAAAACCCCTGATTTATGAGCTTGTCCAGCTCCTTATCAATTTTGGTTTTAGGGCAAAAGGGACTCTCCTCGCCTTAAGCCTAATGGGGGCTACCTGGGGTCTAAGTTGAAGGAAATAGGGGTCCCCTTGTACTTGCCCAGGCAGTCCTTGAAGACATCTTGAACTCGTTAAAGAGAATGTCTTTCAAATTGCAGTCACTTCTGTAGATGCCAGTCACTCCCATGCCCAGGGCACGAAACCAGTCTAGTCCCAACAGACTGGGCAGAGTTCCTTCGACGATCGTGATGGGCAGGGTCTTTTGTGAGGGCCGTACTCGACTCGGACGGAGGTGGTCCTCGAACAGGGATGCGATTCCCTGGTAGTCGTGGCACTCGTAGCCGCTGTGCTTGCAGATGGCGCTTGACGGACGGCAGCGACTTCGCCAGGGTGTCCCAGGACATGATGGTGATCGCTGATCCCGTGTCTACTTCAAGCCTGCACCGTACTCCCTCGATCTTGGGCTTTGTGAAAATCTTCTTTCCACTTTGGTTGAGGCGCGCCTATAATGACAGTCGTTTGGTTAGACTTCGCGCTTTCTTGTTTGAACCAATCGCGGGCCGCCTTTCCGGTTCCGCTTTGATTGGCCGATTTGAATTTTCGGCGGAAGGTTGGGCGCTCTGCAAACCTGAGCTAAGTGTCCTTTCTTCCCACACCGCCGGCATGTTGCGTCTTTAAACCTGCAGCGTTGGCGCTGATGCTGCCCTCCGCAGCTTCCGTGACTCGCCACGGTCCTCAGTGTCGCGTTTCTCGGTCCGGCAGACCCTTCCTCATCCTCGCCTCACCTTCGGATTCGGACTGAATCTCCTCCTGGTGTACTGGCGTTGGCTTTACGCTCGCCTTGGATTGAAGAGGCTTTTGCAGAGTCTCTGCTGCTTTAGTAGACATTTCGTGTGCTCTGGCCTCGTCCAGAGCGGTGGCTAGTGTCAGGTTGCTCCTGGCTAGCAGTCGTCGCCGTAGGCGGATGTCCTTGACCCCTCGGATGAGTTGCTCGAGTAGCACTTCGTCTAAGTCTCGGTATCCGCAGTCCTTGGACGCTCTTCTTATAGCGGCCATGTAGTCACCGATGGACTCGCCCTCCATCTGTCTACGTTCTCCGAATTCAAACCGCTGCACGTATTTGGACGGCGTCGGTGCGAAATGGTTCTTCAGCAAAGTCTGCAGAGTCGGCCACGATACCGATTGTATCGGCGTTGGCTCTGCCAGGGCTTCCGCAATCTCGATTACCTCCGGCCCGCAATGGCTTAGGAAGTAAGCCCGTTTGCGGTTATCAGGGATCCCCTGTAGTTCGTTGGCTTCTAGAAAGCTTTCGAAACGGGTCATATATGTTCCCCATTTCTCCTTGCCCGGGTTGTACGGTGCGGGTGGCGTGTTTGCCATTTCCGCGTTTCTGCCCTGAGTTTGCTGGGTTCGGGACTAGCGTGCTTCAGCTCGGTTCTGGTTCTCCTTAGCCTCGAGATCCCACCTTCGTCGCCAATGTTAAGTTCGGGAAGTAACGAGGCTGGAGACCAGGGTAGTGACAACAGCTCTTTAATATAGGGTGAACCCAGCAACAGGCTGGGGCAAAAACCTCTCCTTTTATACAGTTCTGTTGGAGGCTTCGTCCAATCAGCAACGTGCTGATTTCCCGCTCAAATATTTAAAGGCACAACTGTTAATACATAACAGGAAGGAAAAAGGGAAAGCTAGAAGGAAGGAAGGAAGGAAGGAAGGAAGAAAGGAAGGAGGAAAAGGGGAAGAAAGAAGGAAGAAAAGCAAGCAGACAGGCAGGAAGGAATAAGGAAGGAAAAGGGGGAAGCTAGAAGGAAGGAAGGAAGGAAGGAAGGAAGGAAGGAAGGAAGGAAGGAAGGAAGGAAGGAAGGAAGGAAGGAAAAGGGGAAGGTGGAAGAGACGGAGGGAAGAAGGAAGGAAGGAAGAAAGGAAGGAAGGAAGGAAGAAAGGAAGGAAGGAAAGGGGGAAGGTGGAAGAGACGGAGGGAAGAAGGAAGGAAGGAAGGAAGGAAGGAAGGAAGGAAGGAAGGAAGGAAGGAGGAAAAGGGGAAGAAAGAAGGAAGAAAACCAAGCAGGCAGGCAGGAAGGAATAAGGAAGGAAAAGGGGGAAACTGGAAGGAAGGAAGGAAGGAAGGAAGGAAGGAAGGAAGGAAGGAAGGAAGGAAGGAAGGAAGGAAGGAAAAGGGGAAGGTGGAAGAGACAGAGGGAAGAAGGAAGGAAGGAAGGAAGGAAGGAAGGAAGGAAGGAAGGAAGGAAGGAAGGAAGGAAGGAAGTTCTAACTCTCAAATTGCCACTTTGGGATTGTTCAAATTGCTACAGCCCACTTGGGTAGCCTTTATTCTATCTCCGTATCAAACCTAGCATCTTAAGACAGGAAGAAATCCCAGCAACCCCTCCCTCTATGCTGTCTGTCTTTCTACATAATTCAGCCTTCCACATCTAGTGAAGACTTTTATATGCATAACTTCTCCCTGCGCTAATGAAATTCATGTGGGTGCATCAAGGTGTGAATGCATCCCATTGTCTTTTTATGATGCCATCTATAATGAAGAATGGGATGAAGCCATAAATCCCTGAACTCTGAACTATAAAGTGGTCCATTAATTATTGCCCTTAACTTTTCTGCCAGATAAGATGTTTATGGGGCCTCTTCACCACCACAGCTCTACTTTAATGCCAACCTGACTAGGCACTGATGCTACATTAACGATGAGTTCCTAATTTAAGGGTTTATTTGGTATCTTTGGGTGATGAAGGGGACTATAGTTTACATCCTAGATTCCATGTTGTTTTTCACTGCTTTGTGTTGTAGTTGTGAATCTCTCATCTGTTGACCAAAAAAAAAACATACCGAAACAGTTTGCTGTTCATAATTTGTGCTGCAGCTGCCAAAAAAGCCAACACAGTTCTAGGCTGCATAAACAGAGGGATAGAATCAAGATCACGTGAAGTGTTAGTACCACTTTACAATGCCTTGGTAAGGCCACACTTGGAATACTACATCCAGTTTTGGTCGCCACAATATAAAAAAGATGTTGAGACTCTGGAAAGAGTGCAGAGAAGAGCAACTAAGATGATTAGGGGACTGGAGGCTAAAACGTATGAAGAACGGTTGCAGGAACTGGGTATGTCTAGTTTAATTAAAAGAAGGACTAGGGGAGACATGATAGCAGTGTTCCAATATCTCAGGGGTTGCCACAAAGAAGAGGGAGTCGGGCTGTTCTCCAAAGCACCTGAGGGCAGGACAAGAAGCAATGGGTGGAAACTAATCAAGGAGAGAAGCAACTTACAACTGAGGAGAAATTTCCTGACAGTTAGAACAATTAATCAGTGGAACAACTTGCCTCCAGAAGTTGTGAATGCTCCAACACTGGAAGTTTTTAAGAAGATGTTGGATAACCATTTGTCTGAAGTGGTGTAGGGTTTCCTGCCTAAGCAGGGGGTTGGACTAGAAGACCTCCAAGGTCCCTTCCAACTCTATTATGCTATTCTATAATGCCAGCCCTTCATTTCCTTATGGAAATCTCGCTCTCTTTTCCTACAGGAACGGCGTAAAATAAGAATCAGCCCACAGGATCGGTGAATCCTGTGTTTTCTCAAAGCTTCACATTTAGAATGCTTTCTGCATTTACCGCAACCACTTCTGGATGACCAAAGCAGGGCAAAAGTTCAACCCCCCCAATCCACAGGCTGCTCTGCTCGGAGAAGAGAACCAATTTGGAACTATTATGAGAAAATAACTTTCATTAAGCTTTCATCATTTTTTTTTTTTAGGACACACGAAAAGCCATCTTGCCTAGCTAACGTGTCAGCTTCTCAAAGTGGCATCATCCATTACTGCACTGTGGAGAAAAAGGAAGATCAAATGGATTTTTTTTTTTTTTAAAAATGGCCCTTTGACAGACTACCTTATCAAAGAACATGGCCACTCCAGTAAGCAGAGTTACCTATATTGGTAACTCTGGATATATCATGACAGCAAAAAATAAAAAATAAAAAATGCATATTTAGAGAAATTTTGAGGCCGTGCCTCAGTTTTAATCTTCTCTAAGAAAGTGTGCATCGTTCTTATAAATCGTAACTTACTTTATATTTATAAATCACACCGAAAACAGTTAGAAAATATATCTGTTTTTAACAAGTCCCCGGGATATTTAGCTATCTACATCTCACTTTCATTTGGTTAGAATTTTAAGGCAAACTTATCGACTCGTATTTTTCAAACATGAATGCATATCCAAACAGAATTATACAGTAAAATCTGCACTTTACTGAATTTTGTAACAGAGCTCACATCTATATGCAAAGAAAATTGCTTATATTAGGGTAGTGGGGGGGGGGGAGAGATGGCACAAAATGTATATGCTAGAAGATGCGCGTATCACAACACATTAGGGAAAATCTTCTGCTAGAAATGTATTCTTTAAAGAAAAAAGCTAATATAAATATATGCAAGGGGAAAAATGCACAGATATTGTCCATTAGATTTAAGAGCAAAAAAAAAAAAGCAGAAAACTTAACAGGAGAACGGAATGGATCAAATTCAAGGCTGAAATGAAAACGGAACTATTCAGGTAATACACAATTGAGTCTATATACATCTCACAAATGGATCTTAAATGGGTGCTATTTATTCTGCAACAAATTATTGCAGGCTTGTGAGTCGCAGGAGGCATTAAGCAAGCATAATAAAATTCCCAATCAATTACAATCTTATCCAGTTATTTAATGCACTTTCACCGTCATATGGACTAGAAACAAGCAAGCAAAGCGGAAGAAAATCAAGCAGAAGAGGAAGACCTACAATTCTCAGTAAGATAAATTAGGTGTCCTGCATTGTTGACTTCTTACAGAAAAGTCAAATTTAAACAGATCCAGACTATTCAATATAAGGGTAGCCGACTTCACTCTGAAAAAATATTAAATTGCAGGATGAAGACTTCAGTCTGATCTGTCTTCCTCCAAAATAACCACACGTAGTATTGGAAAAAATATATGGTGCTTTTTTCTTTCTTTTTTCTTACCAAAGTCAAATAAGAGGCCAGTTCAAAACCTTAGGCTTCATTTAGGAAGTGAGTGTCTCTTAGATGCAGGCCTTCATCAATCTGAATTCATTTTAAAAAACTTGGAGATAATTCTACTAGAAAGATTAATAATGGGGAAAAATTTCAGGTTCCCTAGATATACAAACATGTTAAACATAAGAAGATTTCATCTCTGTCATGGCTTGTTTCTATCTGTGCATTAAATGTCTTCTTCTATTAGATATAGGAGGGAAAGGGAAGGGAAGGGAAGGGAAGGGAAGGGAAGGGAAGGAAAGGAAAGGAAAGGAAAGGAAAGGAAAGGAAAGGAAAGGAAAGGAAAGGAAAGGAAAGGAAAGGAGAAAGCAGAGGTGTATATAACCAATTTGTCTAGCAACTAAGGCACCAGGCTAGAAACCAGGAGACTGTGAGTTCCAGTTCTCTTTAGGCTGAAAGTTATATAGATGACCTTGGGCTAGTTAGTCTCTCTAAGCTGAATCCACCTCACAGGTTATTGTTGGGAAAATAGGAGAAGGAAGAAGTAGAGTCCTTGGCGCTCTCTGAACTTGGTTGTTCTCTTGCAGACCTTTTATTACCCAACTAGGTATTTATTTTATTTTATTTATTTATTTATTTGATCATATTTATATACCGCCCTATCTCCCGAAGGACTCAGGGCGGTTTACAGGCACTTAAAAAACACATAAATACAATATAAAAACAATTAAGAAACTTATTCTAAAAGCCTGATAATTAAAAATATAGAAATAAAACCCAATTTAAAACCCATAAATTAAAATCTAACTCAGTCCTGCGCAATTAAATAAATATGTTTTAAACTCGCGGCGGAAGGTCCGAAGGTCCGGAAGCTGACGAAGTCCGGGGGGTAGTTCGTTCCAGAGGGTGGGAGCCCCCACAGAGAAGGCCCTTCCCCTGGGCATCGCCAGACGACATTGCCTCGCTGACGGCACCCTGAGGAGTCCCTCTCTGTGAGAGCGCACGGGTCGGTGAGAGGTATTCGGTAGCAGCAGGCGGTCCCGTAAATAACCCGGCCCTATGCCATGCATAGGTATCATCTTCAAAATGTTATCTAGTTGGGTAATGAAACATCTGCAAGGAAACAACTAACCTCAGAGATCACCAAGGACTCCTCAGTTCAACCCTGGGCCACAGATATTCTCTTCTATTGGAGGAAGGAGTATTAGGCATGTTCATCATTATACTTATTTATAAAAGTAATTAAATGCAGTAGAAAATCTAAGTAAAACCCCACAAATCTTACGGCACGTGGCTTTTTCCCAGCTTCTCAATCTAGGTGGCACAACAGAGACAACAGTATGAAGCAGGAACACTACAAGTTTTGTTAAGTAAAAACTCTACACTACTAACCAGAGCATACAAAACATTTGCTAGACCTCTTCTGTCATCTGTCTGGAACCCATACCACATCTCTGACATTAATACAATTGAATGAGTCCAGAAATATTTTACAAGAAGAGTTCTCTGCTCCTCTGAAAACAACAAAATACCTTATACCACCAGACTTGAAATCCTGGGATTAGAAAACTTAGAACTCCGCCGACTCCGACAAGACCTGTGTTTAACACACAGAATCATCTATTGCAATGTCCTTCCTGTTAAAGACTACGACAGCTTCAATCACAATAATACAAGAGCAAACAATAGATTCAAACTTAATGTTAACCGCTTCAATCTTGATTGCAGAAAATATGACTTTTGTAACAGAGTTGTTAATGCTTGGAATTCACTACCTGACTCTGTGGTCTCTTCTCAAACTCCCAAAAGCTTTAACCAAAAACTGTCTACCATTGACCTCACCCCATTCCTAAGAGGACTATAAGGGGCATGCATAAGTGCACAAAAGTGCCTACCGTTCCTGTCCTATTATTTCCTTTCAATGTATGTGCTTGTATATAATGTTGTGACAAAAAAAACAAAAAACGATAAAGGAATAAATGCTGAGGTGGTGCAGTAGTTAGAATGCAGTACTGCAGGCTACTCCTGCTGATTACCAGCTGCCTGCAATTTGGTGGTTCAAATCTCACCAGGCTCAAGGTTGACTCAGCCTTCCATCCTTCCGAGGTGGGTAAAATGGGGACTCAGATTGTTTGGGGGCAATAGGCTGACTTTGTAAACTGCTTAGAGAGGGCTGGAAAGCACTGTGAAGTGGTATAATAATAATAATAATAATAATAATAATAATAATAATAATAATAATAATAATAATAATAATAATAATAATAATAATAGCAACAACAACAACAACAACAATAATAATAATAATAATTTAATTTGTATACCGTCCTTCTCCCGAAGGACTCAGGGCGGTTCACAGCCAAGTAAAAAAGACAGTCAATAAATACAATACAATAAAAGCAATGATAAAAAACTTATTAAATTTGGCCCATAATTAAAATAAAACCATAAAACCCCAATTAAAATACTAATAATAAAAATTTATGCCAGTACAGCGCGGAAAAATAGAAAGGTCTTCAGCTCACGGTGAAAGGTCTGGAGATCAGGGAATTGACGAAGTCCTGGGGGAAGTTCGTTCCAGAGGGAAGGAGCCCCCACAGAGAAGGCCCTCCCCCTGGGGGCCGCCAGCCGACATTGTTTGGCAGACGGCACCCTGAGGAGACCCTCTCTGTGGGAGCGCAGTGAGTCAGTGGGGGGCAAATGGTGGTATACAAGTCTAAGTGCTATTGCTATGAACAACCTAAGCTTTGAGGAGAAGCCAACTTCATCCCAGCTTTGTCCTCCAACGGCCGTGGTATTATAGCAGATTAAGAAAAAAAGATGGGCCAATATGTTGGCACTAGCAATTCTTAAGTGCTCTTTGCCTTGATTTGATTTCATTCAAAAAACGTGCTGTCTGAGTTTGCTTCTCGCTTTTTGAATCCCAACATCTTTTCCTCTTGGGTCATGTCTTTGATATTATCAGGAACCCTGAAAATATGTTTGAAAGCCCCTTATTTTCAAACTTTAGAAGGAGTTCTGGGAGCATTTCCTGGTTGATGAGAATTAAATGGAGACTAAATAATTATGCAGCAGGAGTGCAAACTTCCCTCTGAGATCCCAGTGTTCTTCTTGTTTTATTGTTTTAATTGTGGCAAGCTGCTTCTTTGTTAGGTCACTTTGACACCAATTAATAAGTTACTGTAGACAAATCAATAACGCTGTTTTCCCCTTTCATTTTATCCCAGCCAGCAAAATAACTAAATAACATTAGTAAGGACCAATAATTAGCTTTTTTTTTGTTCTGACAGCAACTCATGTAAATAAGGGACCCGTTAGTTAGTCTCCATTCAATTCTTTTTACTCTTTAAACCAGCTCTGAAATAGAAAAGAGAAAATACTGCGATTTATGGAACTTCTGTCCGAAAAAATAAATGGCTCTTCTGCAAAGTTGCCTTTGCAACTTGATCATGCATCACACTCAGGTCAAAAGTACTGAGGTGCTTTCAGGTTGAAAGAATTAGCCAGTGACATATATGTTGCCTAAGAGATGTCCAGTTGGGGGTTTCTTTCATGTCCCCAGCAGAGCTGGAGTGAAGGATGAGAACTCACCCTGCCCCTCAGCAGGGTCTCGAACGATGGCTTGCTAACCTCCAACCCAGCATCCTAACAATGCGATCCACAATGCAACTTGATTAAAAAAAAGTGGGGGGGGGAATATAAATTAACATACACACTGCTCAAAAGCTGATCTGACTTTAATATTCTCTTTACAGAGTGTTCTCTTCTTGAGATATATACAGTACGTGTGTTCATTTGTTAAAACCGTTTGTAAGGCTGTCCAATGTGAAAAATGTAACTCTGCGTAACCAATAAAAAATATGTCAAAAGCAAATTAAGCAACACCAACTAAAAACAAATGTAAACAATTATTAGGCCCTCAGGTTTGCTACACTCTTTCAGACAGTCACACTAATTGTCCAGATTCAAGTGTCTGAGGAAAGAGACAAACAGCCATTGGTTTTTATTTTTTTTCTAAATGGCCTACAGAGTTCAACTCAACCATAGGTTGATGGAGGGAGGACAAAAATCTAGAGAAGATGTATCACCATGGAAAGCCACACCTCTTAGATTCCATAAGACAATACTGTTTTAAGAACAGGATGCAGAAGCATGCCCATTGGTGGGACAGGTAGATGCCATTAGGAGAAAGACAGTCTTCTCATTATTCTATTTTCTATTTTTGAATTCTTAAAAAATATTCTGATTGTTCCATGTTCGAAATTATTGCTATCTCTTCTACCAGTGGTAGGTTGCTACTAGTTTGCCCCGAATCAGGTGAACCGGTAGCAGCAGTGGTGGGAGGCTCCACCTTCCCACCCAGACGCATCTGTGCATGTGCAGAAGTGTCACACATGTGCACAAGCATGTGTGTGCCCACGAGTGAACAAGTAGCAATAGGTTTTGAAAACCGCCCCTGTCTTCTACCTAAAGATTCTTTTAAAATGCTGGAGGAACTGAGGATGGGTACTTTAAAGATCCAACAGCAAGAGACAGATGCTGTGGCAGCAGAAATATTTAAGCTAAATAAAAATGACAAAAGGAGTTACAAAATTCCAGAGGAGAAGCAAGACAGATTCACCAAAAAGCTAATAAGTGTTGAAATTCTAAAAACGGGCTAGAGATGATGGATAGACATAAAATACTTTTTAATATAGTGGTTATTCTAATATATGTTAGAAAAAAGAAGTAGAAAGTAGAAATTGGGAAAATAATACTATGTATAACTGAAATATAATAGAACATATTATGATTACTATGTATACAAAAACGTTAGAAGTGGAAGAAGTATGATTATGTATATTTAAATGGTAATGTCACTATCAGAATTGTATGCAAAATATATTGACCCAGATAATACACTGTCCACTAAACACTTATGGATGTTAAAGAAAAAGAAATATAAATAAAATTATAGATAGATAGATAGATAGATAGATAGATAGATAGATAGATAGATAGATAGATGATAGATAGATAGATAGATAGATAGATAGATAGATAGATAGATAGATAGATGATAGATAGATAGATAGATAGATAGATAGATAGATGATAGATAGATAGATAGATAGATAGATAGATAGATAGATGATAGATAGATAGATAGATAGATAGATAGATAGATAGATAGATAGATAGATAGATAGATAGATAGATAAAAGGAGAAGACAGCCTTGCAAATAACCCAGTTCTGTGCCACGAGGGCTTTAGAGATAATAACTATCACCTTGAATTGTACCCAGAAGCCTGAAAAAGCCACTGCAGCTCATGGAACAACGCTGATACATAGATGTATTGAGGAACATCCTTAGTTGCACCATTGCCTTCTGGATCTATTGTAGGTTCTGGATGGTCTTCAACTACAGTCCCATTGAAATTTTAAGTTTTCTCCAAATACTCTTTGAGAGATGGTGAACCTTTTCAGCACCGACTGCCCAAACCGGAACACGTGTGTGCATGTGCGTGTGCCGAAGCACCAGAAACCCAAAGACCAGCTGGCCGCCGTATGCATGCCTGTTTTTTGGCTGTTTTGGGGGCCATTTTTGGGGCCTTTTTCAGGCCGTTTTTCAGACCGTTTTCCGGCACTCCAGCATCCATGAAGACCAGCTGGCTGGTGTACTAGAAACAGAGGAGCAGCTGGCAATGGCACATGTGCCCACAGAGAGGGCTCTGCGTGCCACGTCTGGCAGGCGCGCCATAGATTCGCCATCACGGCTCTCTGACATAGAGTTTGCATTTATTGTTCCTGGTAATCTGCATTACATGGAGACAGGGGAGAACTTTTGAAGAGAAGCAGTGTGGCCTCTCTTTTAGACTTCAGCTACTCTCCTCGCTCGAGTATCTAAACGTTCAGTTGCATTAGGTAAAATTAGAAATGTATCCCCAGCTTCCCTACATGCATGAATGGCAGGACGCAGCCTGTTGTTTCCCTGTGTTACATCTGGTGTGATCAATTACGAACCACTGACAAGGTATTTAGGACAATTATGTTTCTCTAGGATACCTCTGACCAAAAGAACAAATGCCCACTTAGCTTTTAAATCAATAGAGGCAATGTTGTTGCAAAGTAAATGAACATAACAGCAGGTTGAAATATGTCTTAGCAACGTGCAGTAACAGTGGGAAGAGGGGTGGATACTTTCAAAGGGGGAAAAAAATAGCTTCTAAATGAAGTCACACAGCCACTGGTGGGATTCAGCCGGTTCACAGCTATTTGGGAGAACCGGTTGTTAACTTTCTAAGCAGTTCAGAGAACCGGTTGTGGGAAGAAATCTTATTTTGTTTTTTTTCCCCCACTTTACAGGGCTAATCCTGTATGGCAGGCAGGAAGGTAACATTCTGGTGGTGTTTCTAGCCTCATCTTTATTGCCCTGCTTACAGAAACTGCCTCTCCAGTTAACCCTTATTACATTGTAGCAGCTAAGGCGTTACAACGTGAATGATGTTGAGCTGGCCACACCCACACGGTCACATGACCACCGAGCCACACCTACCCATCATTAGGACAGAGAAACGGTTGTTAAATTATTCAAATCCCGCCACTGCACACAGCCTTATGTGGCATATGATGACTTGGGAAAACAAACACGCCAACTCTTCCAGGAGTGAAGGCAAATGCAATGGTTTTGATTGGTGAACCCGTCTTTCGTTGATCACTTTAGGTTACCCAACCATTAAATACCGGGATAAAAAAAAAATCCATGAAGTGTTAGTTAAATCAGATATATGTTCCATCTGCTTGGAGGTTACGAAGTCATGACCAGCTTAGCAGGTTTCTCTGAGCAAAATAAACTCTTCACATCTGTGCATAATTTATTTCACCACGTCCTTTATTTAAGACATCCTAGGAGTCTAAAATTATGATCCTTTTATTTCCATAATCCCTCTTACATTGAGGCTTTTGTCCTGGATTAGTGTACAACAGGGATTATCAAACTCTGTGTAGTGATCCCAAGAGAGCTGCAATGTGGTACCAAAAAAAAAAAAAAAAGTGTGTGCAAAATATTTTTATATATATATAAAAATGATCAAAGTTGCACAGATAAAGCAGGACTGCAATACAAACTTTTTTCCACTTCTTGCATGGTCAAATTAGAGAGCAAAGCACAAGTTTTAATATTGTTCTCGACATGCCTACCATCATCAGTTTTATTTGGAGTTCGGGGATACGGAAAAGACCCCAATGTTGGGAAAGATGGAAGGCAAAAAGAGAAGGGGACGGCAGAAGATGAGATGGTTAGATAGTTTCATTGAAGCAATGAACATAAATTTGAGCAAACTCTGGGAGACAGCAGAGGACAGGAGGCCTGGCGTGCTATGCTCCATGGGGTCGCGAAGAGAGATACAATTTGGCAACTGAACAACAACAAAAGGGGGATATGTCACACAAATGCATTTGTCACTCATGTCTCAGGGGCTGCCACAAAGAAGAGGGAGTCAAGCGATTCTCCAAAGCACCTGACAGACAGAACAAGAAGCAACGGTTGGAAACTCATCAAGGAGAGGAGCAACTTAGAACTACGGAAAAAATTCCTGACATTTAGAACAATTAATCAGTGGGACACCTTGCCTCCAGAAGTTGTGAATGCTCCAACACTGGAAGTTGTTAAGAAGAGATCGTACAACCATTTGTCTGAAGTGGTGTAGGGTTTCCAGCCTGGGCAGGGGGTTGGACTGGAAGACCTTCCAACTCTGTTATTCTATTCTATAATACCAGCCCTTCATTTCCTTATGAAAATTTCACTCTCTTTTCCTACAGGAATGGCGAAAAACAAGAATCCACCTCGGTGAATCCTGTGTTTTCTCAAAGCTTCACATTTAGAATGCTTTCTGCATTTACCGCAACCACTTCCGGATGACCAAAGCAGGGCAAAAGTTCAAACCCCCCCCCAATCCACAGGCTGCTCTGCTTGGAGAAGAAAACCAATTTGGAACTATTATGAGAAAATAACTTTCATTAAGCTTTCATCATTTCAACCTTCCAACTCTTGTTATTCTATTTCTATTTCTACTCTAAGGCAGGGGTGTCAAACTCAAGGTCTGCAGGCTGGATCCGGTCCATGGGATGCTTAGATTTGGCCCACTGGGCCACCCTGGAAACAGCAAAGTACTGGTCAACAGTGCCTCTGCCAGTGAAAATGGAGCTTGAGAGGGCTGCGTGTGGCCCTTCCGGGTTCCGTTTTCAGCCACGACGGCCTCCTGCAGCCCTCTCCTAATAAAAACAGAGCTGGGAGGGGGCGAGGAAGAAAGGAAGGAAGGAAGGAAGGAAGGAAAGAAGGAGATTATAATGAGAGGGAGGGAGAGTCTGAAGGAAGTTCTTGCCTTAGCAGTTGGCCATCATAGGTGCCCCTGACATGAGTGACATCAAGCTGGCCATGCCTCCCCAGTCAAACACAACCATGATACAGCCCTCAATAAAATTGAGCTTGGCACCCCTGCTCTAGGGAGTTGGGTTCCTGCAAATGTTGAGAAAAGCTGGTATAGATCACAGGTGCAGCCCAGAGAAGAATTAAATAGGTGAATTCAGCTTTTGGCAGTGCGGCTTACATCTCAAGTAGCGCGAGATTCATAACCATATACATTAGCTTAGTGGTTGGTAGCAATTAATGTGTAATTAGCAGTATGAGGCTACTCATAGCAGATTTGTGGAAAGAGTTAAATAAGTCAGAGCAAAGCTGCTACCAGCCAAGCTTGGACAATCAATATTATGAGAGGCATGTGAAATGAAGGAAGAGGACAAGATAAGAGAACAAGCCAATTTCCATGTGGAAAGAGACAGAAATTTTATTGTTGACTGTCTTAGTAATCTTCTGCTGTTTTGCACTGCAGTGGGTGTTTTAGGGATTAGTGCTGCATGCCTGTGTGCTAACTTCCCACTTACTCATCTGGTCTATTTGGGGACAAGGTCACATAAGGAACCATCTGATTCAGTGGGGGAATTCAATTTTTTTTTACTACTGGTTCTGTGGGCATGGCTTGGTGGGCATGGTGTGGCTTGGTGGACGTGTCTTGGTGGGCGTGGCAGGGGAAGGATTCTGCAAAATCTCCATTCCAAGCCCACTCCAGGGGAAGAATATTTCAAAATCTCCATTACCACCCCACTCTGGGGCCAGCCAGAGGTGGCATTTGCAGGTTCTCCGAACTATTCAAAATTTCCGCTACCAGTTCTCCAGAACCCTGCCAGAACCTGCTGAATAGCACCCCTGCTCTGATTCCAATCACCTCATCCCATCCCTCCTCGGTCAAACAAAGAAGGTATGTTGTGGGTCCCCTCACTTGACTGGCCGGATGCAGGAAGAGAGCCTTTTCTGCCATTGTCTTCACTCTTTGGAACATCTTACCCCCAAAGGTGAGGCAGGTCCTACTCTCTTCTGAAAGAGTATTGGCTCGGCCAACTGGCACAGGTGCCAAAGACTAATATGTAACCCTGAGGATAGCTGGTAGCTTGCAAGTACTCCCTCTGACTCTTTAACTTGTAATCTCTTACCCTATCCTACTCCTATATATGCTTATATGATATGTAGTTATTTTATGTTGATGCTTGTGTATATTATTGTGACAAAATAAAATAAAAAAAATGTATCACTCTCTCCTCACAATACAACTGACCCTTTATTTCTTTGTTAATTCCCTACTACACCACGTAAACTGGGGGGTAACAAAACAAAAAAATAATAATATTTTTTTCTTAAAAAGAAATCCATCTATTTATGAACTAAAGCTTATTATGCCGAGATGTCCAAATTCTAGCGATGTCTTTGCTTCGTTTTCATTACGCTAACTGTTTATTATTCAGCATGTCACTAAATTCTACTGACAATTATATTGTAATGCTTTAACGTGTGTTAAAGGTTGAGTATCTTAATCACTGGGAAATCTTCCAAGTTTGCTAACATATGGAACACATATATTTATATTTCAGATGCTAGGATGAATTTTGAACAAAAATTGAATGGGAAAAAAAAAATCTCAAGCAAAAATTGACTCTTTGTTTATTTCACTTTCTGACTAATGATTCTTAATTTCCTAACCCTTTCCAATCATACATGCCTAAGTGTGTGTCTGCGTGCATGTGTGTGTGTATGTATGTGTATGTGTGGGTCTCTGCGTAGGGGGAGATTAATGCTGGAAGATTCAATTCACTAATAAATATCAAGGCGATAAACCAGCAAGAGCATTTAAAGGAAGAATGATTTGTCATTTTCCACCATTCTTCTATTAGATGCAGTAAAATTTTTGCTTTGCTTTAAGTTCACACAACTATCCCCTAAGAATATTTTCAGGAACATGGAAACCAAGGTTGTGAATCAAGGGCAGAATTTCAGAGTAGGGATGAATGAGAAAGTTCCTAGCTAAGTTGAAAAGCTCACTATAAATTATATACAAGGTTAGCCGGGGCAGCGTGTAAATTTTGTATGGTATATGCATTTACTTAATTATTTATTGGATTTATACCCTGTCTTTCTGTCTGAAAATGATATCTGACATCACTTGTTGACAGCAAACGTTCCTCTATGGAAAATTCCGTCCTCGATGTTCTGTAACAATTAAATTAAGTGGGAGATGAAGTGTCATTAAATTATATTGACTACTTTTCTGTGTGTGCCATTTTCTTAAATCTACAAGACATTGTAGTTTGTAATTGTTTTTAATGGTTTTATGACTGTTCGCTGCACAAAGTCACTCGTGTGAGTGGGTGGCTATTGAGATTGAATCAATGAAATAAACAAATAAGGCCTTCTCGTTACACAAAATTGAACACCTGCCACTATTGGTTCAAGACCTTCTGAAAGTCGAGCAATTTCATCTGTAAAGGAAGACAATTCTAATATTGATTCCACTTTGGGAACTAAATCCTTCAAAGAAAAGAAGATCTGAAGTTTATGGAGATTCTCAGCCATCCAAGTCATGGTTGTCTCAAAATTGGTGTGTCAAAAGGCAACTGGACTGTTGTTGTTTTTTCCTTGAGGAGGAAGAAGTTTTGCTTCTCATCCAGGAAGCTTCATCAGTTGCGACTGTTACCATCATCTTCTTCCTCCTCAAGAAAAAAAAAATGTCCAGTTGTCTTTTGATCAAGCATCTTTGAGACAAGATCTGAAGTTACTGGCTTGACAAAGTATTGCAATGGTCCATGGTTTATGCAAGAATTAATACATTCCCACTAGTGTTACCTGTACAATGCAACTTTTAACAATTACCCTCCCATCATCAATGAGAGTTTTGAAGCATATAAATTATGGTTGGTCACATGGTCATCCATATATTTAGACTGCATTTGGAATTTTTATCCACCAGTTGAGTCCTCCCCAAGGAGATAAACAGATGTGGTTGTTTAATAATATTAAAGGTAGCATTACAGAATGTAGAATAGAATAGAATAGAATAGAATAGAATAGAATGGAATGGAATGGAATGGAATGGAATGGAATGGAATGGAATGAAATGGAATAGAATAGAATAGAATAGAATAGAATAGAATAGAATAGAATAGAATAGAATAGAATAGAATAGAATTTTTTTATTGGCCAAGTGTGATTGGATACACAAGGAATTTGTCTTTGGTGCGTATGCTCTCAGTGCAGATAAGGAGAACAAAATACATTCATCAAGAATAAAAAGATACAACTCATGGTGATAGTCAAGGTTACTAATAAGCTATCAAATCGTACTAGGAAACAAATAAAAAACAATATAATTGAAAGATACAAGCAACATGGTTATAGTAATAAATGGGAAGAGATAGATACCTGTAAGGAATAGAAGAATAATAGTAATGCAGTCTTAGTAAATTATTTGACAGTTGTGGGAATTAGTTGTGAAGCAGAGTGATGGCATTCGGGGGAAAATTATAACATAAAAACTATAAAATAATTATATTGTTATTATTATTATTATATAAATATTATACATAATATAATGTAAAAAGCTATAAAAATGTAAGCTGTTCTAAGCACAGCTGCCTCTTGCAATTGACTAATGGTGATTTTGTCAATGCCGATGGTGTTCAAGTGATGCTCCAGCTGTTTGGAGATTTCACCCAAAGCACCTTTCACTATTGGTTCTTTCTTTGCTTTCCGTTGCCACAGTCATTCTACTTCTTTTGGCAATACATGTATGTTGTGATTTACTACAGTTCTTTCTCTTCTCTTCTGCTGTCTCCATGTACTTCCGTGTCTACTATCCAGACTCTTTCTTCTCTGCAATTGTTAAGTCTGTGACAGGTGCTTGTCTATTTGAATGCTAAAGTCCCAGAACACTTTAGCTTCTTTGTTGCTATTGCTTTGTCTAAGAATGAGGAACAGGAAGAAGAGAGATAACAGAACAACAGAGCTGGAAGGGACCTTGAAGGTCTTCTGGTCCAACCCCCTGCTCTGGCAGGAAACGCTATACAATTTCAGACAAATGGTTGTTCAATCTCTTCTTAATATTAGTAATATTAATTCTATGTATGTATTTATATAATATAAATTTATTTATATAAATGTAAATTTATTCTACAGTTAAAAAAAATATTCTCTATTTGCTTCGAAACCAGAGGCAAGTAAATGTTATGTAAAGGTGGGATGTTTATTGCTTTACTAAAGAACTCTGAGCCTGAATAATCCAAACAAATTAATTTGATTTGCATACACAATCTAATTTTGCAGGTATATTGCGTTGGTGATTTAATTATATCAGGAGCTGGATGGACAACTATTGTACCTCCAATCATTTTTATGTCGTGAATTGATTATTTCATAGACTGTGTTCATTACTTTTTGTTAAGTAATTTACCACTTAATAAAATCACAGTTAGATCATCCCTCTATTCCCACTGGGGCCTTAAAAAAAACATTATTAATAGCAAGTCATTTCATCATCCCTTGTGTACGCGCATCAATACACAAACAAAAGCACCAAAGCAACTTCAAAACTTTGTTACAGTCCTGTTCTTGGAGCCTATATTCTTCAAAAAGGTAATTAAGATTGAAATTTGGTCAACTAACAACTCACTTAATGTCTAAGCTTGATGATGATGATGATTGTCCATGACAAAAAATAGCAAAAATAGTACTACTAATAATAGGCAACTTTAGTATTTAGTAGTTGCAGTGCTGAAATTCAATTTTTTTCCTATGCTTTCTGTGGGCATGGCTTGGTGGGTGTGGCTTGGTGGGCATGGCTTGGCAGAGGAAGCATATTGCAAAATCTCCATTCCCACCCCACTCCAGGGGAAGGATACTGCAAAATCTCCATTCCTATCCCACTGCAGGAAAAGGATACTGCAAAATCCCCATTCCCTCACCACTCCTGGGGGAAGGATACTGCAAAATCTCCATTCCTATCCCACTCCAGGGGAAGGATATTGCAAAATCCCCATTCCCTCCCCACTCCCAGGGGGAAGAATATTGCAAAATCTCCATTCCCACTCCATTCCCACTCTGGGACCGGCTAGAGGTGGTATTTGCCAGATCTTTAAACTGCTCAAAATTCCTGATACCGGTTCTCCAGAACCTGTCAGAACCAGCTGGATTTCACCCCTGAGTAGTCAGTTTCCTTATCTGGTCTATTTTAGAACTAGTTGTTTTGTGACACCACTGTCCTCACCACTTTATCCTGTTCTTTGGCCATACAAGATTATGGAGAACACAGAGACCAGACTTGTGAAATCCTAAAGTTCTTTAAAAATTGAGCTATGGAGCACCTTTGTTAAGGACCTGATTCTCTAGATACTGTCTCCTGCTCTATATTGTCTTATTACAATCCATGTCTCTGTTTTCCCTATGGGTCCCTTCTGCAAGAGCTTAGTGTCATCTGAGCCAGCCTCTAAATCAAAGCAAGGATAGCAATTTCTCATCACTCTAACTTCATTACTTTTATAGAGAAAACAAGCATAAAGACCTTTTCAATCCATGTTTCAACATGTCACACAGACCGAACCGGACGGCTATGCAATGGGTTAGAACACCCAGTACTACTGAAGTAATGGAGTTGGAGAAACTCACTCTCTATGGTTTGTTCCTCTAGAGAGCAGTAAGGCTTTCTTTCTGACAGAGTTAAGTTTCCGCGGGAGATGCCAGTGTTTGAATCTGTCCTGGGGAACCAAAGTGCTTGCTACTACATCAATATTAATTTTGGAGACCCAGGTGAGGCAGGATTTATCTTGGATGCTAAAAGCTTCACCTGTGAGTCTCCCTAATTAAGAACATGAAGTTTCACCCAAGAGATCCAGATGTTCTGACCTAGGCTTCCCCAGCAGCACGAAGCTGACTCCTCGTCCCGATAAACCCCTTTTATTTAATTTACAGTGAATTCCTCTCCAGCAAAGTCTTTCCTCTCCCACAGTCTTTCAAGATAGTTCACAATTACCGACCTTTATCGGGCTTGGAGAGTGGCCAGGCCGATATCTTTCAGAATCCACACTGTAACAGACAATATTTGGCAAGAATGCAGGAACGGATCTTTACCCAAATGAACTAATTGTCTTCTGCAAACTCCTCTCCCCTTCACTCGTCTTTATTCCCTATGGGGGGGGGACATTCACTGTGCACCTGTGGCTTTACTCCTGAGTTGACCCTTGTTCCTTAGCTGTTCCCTTCTCCTGGCAGCTCTGCGCATGCGCACACTGGGAACAGGATCCAGCTGTTCTTCTGGCCCACTGACGTCTGACTCCGAAGGCAGTTGACAACTTTCAGACGGCCCTGGCCCCCTCTCTGCCTCTGACACAGATCACTCGTCAGAGCCTTCCCCATATTCCAGGACTGGTCCATGTTCCTCCCCAACCTCCTCACTGTCTGAATCTGCTGCCAGATCCGCTGACAGGCCAAAACACCAGACAACGTCAGTTCCCAGAATGTAAGAACTTGCAGTCCCAATCCATCTGAAAGGCATGGGGAGAAAGATGAGGCATGTAATCTGCATCTCTCTTAACTGCAATGGGTTATTAATCTAAAGAAAATCAACCCCCAAACGGTTAATTTAATCAAAAGCAACTTAATATCTGATTATTTGAATACATAATTGGTGCACAGTTGCGTTCACTGGAGAATTGATTCCCCCCTATTAAAACAAATACAAGTCCAGGTGATGTCTATATATTACAATCATCTCCACTAATGTGATTACAGCATGTAAACTGATTACAATAATTATGCTGGATTATTTGTATGTGGGAAGTAGAAGTGAAGGGACAAATCAACTGTCTCAAAAAAAACACCCAAAACCCAAATAAAATAAGCAAAACATATTGGAAGAATTGGGTTATAAAAATCTAGCTTTAAAATAAATCATGCAGGTTATTTCACGTTTCGGTTTATACTGGCAAGGTTTTGCAGTACGTCAAGCCAGAGACAAACGTACAGATTAGATTGCACAAACACAACCACATTTGCATCTACAATCACCATCACAACATATTCGCAGATGTTTACACGAGTGTATGTAGTTAATCAAGATCAAAATGATGGCCAGGCACCGTGGCTTTTCTAACATAAATGCCACCTTTACATACTTGCTCGCTAATGTCTGATGCAAATACAGAAATGCAGGTTTTTGCATTGTGATCTACATTCTATCACTTCCTGACCAAGAGAGACATGTCACATCTCCTTGCTAAGGACAGAAACATCAAATTCAGCCTTCCACAAACTAGAGGGGGATCATTTTCCCCCCCCTTCAAATGAAGTAACTTCTCTCCCATGTAAACAGTACTATCTGCACCTCGTACGGAGATTGTCCCTGGTTGTAGGTCCCTGGTTGATTGCACAAAATTCTCACTCATGAACAAAGCAAAATATATAATATAATATAATATAATATAACAACAGAGTTGGAAGGGACCTTGGAGGCCTTCTAGTCCAACCCCCTGCCCAGGCAGGAAACCCTACACCATCTCAGTCAGATGGTTATCCAACATTTTCTTAAAAATTTCCAGTGTTGGAGCATTCACAACTTCTGCAGGCAAGTCATTCCACTTATTAATTGTTCTAACTGTCAGGAAATTTCTCCTTAGTTCTAAGTTGCTTCTTTCTTTGATCAGTTTCCACCCATTGCTTCTTGTTCTACCCTCAGGTGCTTTGGAGAACAGCCCGACTCCCTCTTTGTGGCAACCCCTGAGATACTGGAACACAGCTATCATGTCTCCCCTAGTCCTTCTTTTTATTAAACTAGACATACCCAGTTCCTGCAACCGTTCTTCATATGTTTTAGCCTCCAGTCCCCTAATCATCTTTGTTGCTTGAGATATATGTATCTATGTATCTATGTATATATGTATCTCAAGATAATGCTGGAGGATCCAATCTGACTAAGTCAGTCAGTCAACTTCATGACCAAAGATTTAGTCTTCTGAGCTTTTGGACTCGTGCTGGAACCCATCCTCAGGGAACTTCCCTCTCACCAGAATGTGTGCTACCTCAGTCTTGTTTGGGAAAAAATCAGGTACAATTTTCACCTCTAGAAGATAGCATTCTACTACTAAGCAACATCCTCCATGTTGGCTTAATTCAATTAAGGATGCCCAAAATTGGATACTGCTGGTTCATTTAAATATGAGCCAGCAGTGTGTAGCAGCTGCCAAAAAAAAGCCAACACAGTTCTAGGCTGCATAAACAGAGGGATAGAATCAAGATCACGTGAAGTGTTAGTACCACTTTATAAGGCCTTGGTAAGGCCACACTTGGAATACTGCATCCAGTTTTGGTCGCCACAATGTGAAAAAGATGTTGAGACTTTAGAAAGTGTTCAGAGAAGAACAACAAAGTTGATTAGAGAATTGGAAGCTAAAACATATCAAGAATGGTTGCAGGAACTGGGTATGTCTAGTTTAATGAAAAGAAGGACTAGGGCTGACATGATAGCAGTGTTCCAATATCTCAGGGGCTGCCACAAAGAAGAGGGAGTCGGGCTGTTCTCCAAAGCACCTGAGGGTAGAACAAGAAGCAATGGGTGGAAACTGATCAAGGAAAGAAGCAACTTAGAACTAAGGAGAAATTTCCTGACAGTTAGAACAATTAATCAGTGGAACAACTTGCCCCCAGAAGTTGTGAATGCTCCAACAGTGGAAGTTTTTAAGAAGGTGTTGGATAACCATTTGTCTGAAGTGGTGTAGGGTTTCCTGCCTAAACAGGAACTAAACTAGAAGACTTCCAAAGTCCCTTCCAACTCTGTTATTCTGTTCTGTTCTGTTTTAATCAGTAGGACATGATCTACATGTTAAGTAAACTCTGTACCCTTCATAAATATATACGTAGCCTGAATTATCCTGTGTAAAGACTTCTTCTTATTCCAATTGCATTTCAGGACTATCTCCTGACCCATGTGGAGACCACTTTATGTCAACTCAACGTGTTCTTTGTCTTCTTTTTTTCCTTGCTTGATCTTTTCCTTCACTTAGAATGGTTACCTCTCTAGTTCCTTCTTTCTCTTGCAAGAATGGCTCGTGGATCCTGCATTTCCTTTCCTGAATTCCCCCGAGGAACCTTGGCTCCTTCAGACTCAATCTTTTCCTGTCTTATTCAAAGGAAATCTCCTGCTAAAAGGCTTTAATGGAGATGCTGAGGCTAACATTTCTGAAATAAGCTAATTTGAGCAATGCATTGAAAGCTTTGATGGAAACACAGACTTCAGGACTGAAGCCAGCAAAGAGGCATCTGCAGTCCTTACTGTAAGTGATATAAATCCCCACAGAAAGCAAGGAAACAGCTGTGTTGCAAAATCCCAGGTTGTTTGAATTAAATCCTCCGTTGCATCCATTTTTGGAGCTGTGATCCTTTGGGAATGAATTGCAAATTGGATCGTGTGTTATGATTTTGTGATCTAAGAATCATTGGCCGGTTGTTGCACTTCGTTTAGTGAAGCACTGCTTTGACTGAACCTTTGTCCTGCGATTAGGTAGCTTCACTTGATAAACTTTCCTTGATATTTTAGCATAAGGAGAAAAAAGAAACCTTGTGTTCAGGATTCAACTCTTGGAGAAAGAGTAGCCCTCTTACTCAGTGGTGGGATTCAGCTGGTTCGTACCTATTTGGGAGAACCGGTTGTTAACTTTCTAAGCAGTTTGGAGAACTGGTTGTTGGAAGAAATCTTATTTTGTTTTTTCCCGCCTTACAGGGCTAATCCTGTAAAGAAGACAGGAAGGAAACATTCTGGTGGTGTTTCTAGCCTAATTTTTATTGCCCTGCTTACAGAAACTGCCTCTCCGGTTAACCCTTATTACATTGTAACAGCCAAGGCATTACAACGTGAGTGACATTGAGTTGGCCATGCCCACATGGTCAAATGACCACCGAGCCATACCTACCCATCCTTAGGGCAGAGAACTGGTTGCTAAATTATTTGAATCCCACCACTGCTCTTACTGCATTGTTGCTCATATTAAAAATGGCAAGAAGTCATTAATCTGGAAACACCATTCCTTCTTGAAATTTTTCCAACAACTGTCTGTAGCAGGGACTCGTAACCTTGACATTTACAAGAAGTACGAACTTCAACTCTCAGAATTCCCTGGCCAGCATCCTGGCCAGGGAATTCTAGGAATTGAAAAACACATAACTTAAAGTTGCCAAGACTGCAAAATACTGATTTATAGGCACCGGGTACAGATGCCCTTAGAGGGTATATCCGAAGCAGCTTCCCTCTGTGTTCGAGGCACACAAAATATCAACTTCCAGATCTCCTAGCACAGGGGTCTCCAACCACCAGACTGCAGTCTATTCACAATCGGCCCACACGAGAGGTAAGTCAGCACATACATGCACACACGCAGCTCAACTTGTGAGAGCGGCGGGCTGGTGTGTGTGTGCACAGACATGCGATTGAACTTGCTCGAAATGGCCTGCTTCCCCTGTCACCTCCTGCTGGGCTGCCAAACTGGAAGGATTGGGGACTGCTTTTCCTATCGAATATGACGACAGAGGCTCGGTATATCTGACAAGGTTTAGATCAGGGAAAAATGATTTGAATATTGTTCAGACTAGAGTGCAGTGGTGGGATTCAGCCAGTTCGAGACAGTTTGGGCGAACCGGCTGTTAATTTGCTGGCTGACCCCACCCCTCCCCACCCCTCCCCTTCCAGGCACCTCCTCACATGCCTCATTTTGGCAGGGAGGCCTACTAGGCCTAAAACAGGGTGCGGGGGGTGCAGCACAGCCCCCGTGGCCTATTTTTGCTCCCAGGAGGCTGCAGGAGGCCGAGTGCTAGCTGCCACACCCTCTGGCCACACCCACCATGGCCACGCCCACTCAGCCGGTCATCAGGGCAGAGAACCAGTTGTTAAATTATTTGAATCCCATCACTGCTGGAGTGGTACAGTGATTGCAATCTATTCTTGGGAATGCGTACACCGGTTGTATCTACTATGTATACGGAACATATATACGGAATTATCAAAAACTTGATCTTGTCGCTGCTGCTGCTTCTGCTGGTTTTGAATATCAAAATGGATGACATGTTCACTGACAGCTTCTAATCAAATTTAACATGCACAGTTAATTCCCCAATATGGCTGAACCAAACCCAGATTTTAAACAGCTAAATCCTCTATTTAAATGACAAGACTAACATTTTGTTTCCTCAGACTCTTTTATTCCATAGTTTCATTTGTTAAAACATTAGCAAATAAAAGTTTCGTCCTACTGCAATGTATCTGAAAGAGGCGTTTTTAAAACTTGTTTTCCTCTTAAAACCACTCTCACCAAATTTGGTGAGTGTGAAATCTGATAAATAATTATGCTGCAAATGATTCCGGCTGGTGTGAGCTAGGCTAATTTACATCCAAATTTACAAAGACTTAATTCTTCAATAATCTATAGTACTCAGCTGATGGCTTAGTAAATGAACTATTCAAAGTCTCATTGTCTACTTGTTTATAAATTGGGCCATTAAAGCCTCATCTTTTTTTTTTTTTTAGTAATTTTGGATATCAAAATAATTAGAATTAGCACTTTATCCCCTCCTTTAAAAACACAACGGAGACGAAGTATTGGATTTGGGTGTAAGAAAGATTTCCTAATGAAGAATAGCAGCCAGAAGAATCTGTCTGAGATAAAGACAAGAGAGGGAAAACTATGTTGGCAATATTCATAAATGATTCCAACAAAGTCAGAACAGAAGAGAAAAATGTTGTTTAGGTACACAATTGGTTGATGAAGAAAGATAGAATGCAATAAAATGTAAGTAATGAAGTAGATGTGATATATTAAACTTGGACTGAAAGAAAGAGAGGGACCATGTCTTTGTCTGTCAACCTCCACAATTTCCCCCCCCCCACCTATTTGCACATCGTATTTGAACTTTTAAACCTGAACTTTAACATGCTAGGAAGCAGTACCACCAAAATCAATCTGTATTCCTGTGTTATGCAAAACATCATCTAAGGAAATGGCAAATTTGTGGACAGCCCCAAAACTATTTTAGCATCAAAACAAAATTCCTACCAATGTCTTAATAAATTGTATTCCAGATTACATTTGATGGCAAATATACTTCCATTAGATCAGGGCAGGAATGGGCTGCTGGGGTTCGCAGGGGTTCGGGAGAACCTCTAGCTAAGATTCTGTGCAGTTCAGAGAACCCCCAAATCTCACTCCTGGCTGGCCCCACCCACCCCACCCCTCCCACGAGTCCCTACATGGTCCATTTTGAATGCAGGTAAGTGCAGGGCATGCACGGAGGCTCGGAGAGCGTGAAAAATGGGCCTACTGGAAGTTCAGAAAGGCCAGAAATGGGCCTGTTTCCAGCCTCCAGAGGGCCTCCGGAGCCTGGAGAGTCTGTTTTCATCCTCCCAGAGGCTCGAGAAAAGCCTCCAGAGCCTGGGGAAGGCAAAAAACATTCCCCTCCCCACTGTGGTGCAGGAGGCCGACTAGGCCACACCCACCGTGGCCATGCCCACCCAGAAACCAGGCAGAGAACCCCTTGTTAACATTTTTGAAGCCCACCCCTGGACCAGGGATGTGAAACTGGCAGCCCACAGGCCGAATGCGTCACACGCAGGCCATGCCCACCCCAGCACCGCATATGGGAAGAACATCACAAAACAACATCTGATGGTAAAGTGACGCGGTGAGTTTGACACCCGTGCATTAGATGTTTTCTTTATCCATCCATAGCGTTATACCAGTTTATTCCTGGTAAACCTGTTGTCACAAGTCCAGACCTATAATTTGTGCAGAACATACAGAGTTATTTTTTTTTATTTTTTGCACAATCTAAATTAATTCAAAAGTTATGGTTTTATTCATTTGAAAATTGTGGTTTTTATCAAATGACAACGATACACTTTGTTCTCTTACGTATTGCATGCACAGGGAAACCTTGGTACTTGACTGCTTTGAAACTCATCAAATTTGGTACTCAATCCATTTTGACGTGAAAATTTTGCCCAGGTTCTCATTGTTTGTTTGGTATTTAATGCACAAGCTAGAACTTGTCAGTGTGTTGTGACCCAGGCCCAAGTAAGTAGTAGGAAACTCGGTCCGTGAAAAAACAAACAAACTTTATTCGAACAGCTGAGAATTAGTTCATTCCCAGTGTCGTTCAACTCAAATTAAAACATATTTGTCCCAACACAAATTCCAAAGGCCTTTCTTGGCAAACGTTCAGAAGTCGCAAGACGTAGACGAAGCAGAAGATGAAGCTACCAACATTGTTTTCCGGGAAAGCCCAAACGCTGTTACTGGTCTGTTTTAAGCCTTATATGAGGGGACAATCATCTCTTGGCCATACTCCCTAGTTGTCCTTTTTGCTTGAGCTACTCTTGCTTTCTGGCAGCTCTTCTCATGTATGCATTAGGAACAGGCTCCTCCTGTTCCTCTGCCTCACTACTATCAGGCTCTGGAGACTCTGGAGTCCGCACCTCGCTCCCTGATGGCCCTGGCCCCACCTCAGCCTCATCGCTGTCCGACTCCGTTGCCAGCTCCACAGGCTGCTGGTGGACCGCAACACAGTGTTTGTGACTCACCACATTATTTCTTAGGGGAAAAATTAGTCTGGTACCCATCATTTTTGGTATTCATTGCATTTCTCGGAACCAATTAACAATGAGTACCAAGGTACCCCTGTACTATAATTTGGGGAATAAAATGTGATGCGAAAATATGTAAAATATCATGGATCCAACTAGCTTATCACAGACACACAAGCGGGCTGAATTATCTGAACTATGTTCTCTTTAGTTTAATAACTTAAAACGATTCTCACAATAATACAGCCAAAGATAAGAGGATCCCATTTTTCTCCTATTTGTTAACATTGCAGTTGGGAGAGAGAGAGAGAGAGACAGCTACTTTATTTCAAGCAGCTCATTATTTTAATGAATGTGCAAATTTCCCAAATCGAAAGGCATGTCCTATGTTAGTCCTCCTTCAAAGGCACTGCTTTCGTACGAAAACATCAGCATTTTCCCATCTTGATCATCTATTCGGCAGAAGGCGGAGGGAGCCCAATAAAACTTAAGACTAATTTCAAAGCAAAACCCTTGACGTGAACAGTCTCAAATTCTGGTGCCATGAAGTCTTGTCAAATATGATCATAGAGCAGCTCAAACTCTTTTCAAAGCTAGCTACTTATCACACATTACACACTAGCTTATTTAAGAAACCTTAGAGAATGCGCTCCATCTCCGATAATACGTGCCTTGATTCTTCTTGCATAACTTCTAGGTGATATTTATTAGATTATGGGAAGCTGTAGGTTTTATATTTCTGGAGTGTTTTAACATTTCTTGCGCATGTTTTTGTTCCTGAATATTTCAAGGGATTGAAGTAGACTATGGGGTCTCCCCTTGGCAACTAAGACTTGGGAGATCTCAACACCCAGAATTTCCCAACCACATGGGAATTCTGGGAGTTGAAATCCACAAGTCTTTAGGTTGCCAAGTTAGGAGCTCTCTGAACTAGATGATTATTGCACCCTTCCAGCTCCACAATTCTAACAACAGCTGTGGGACAGTGGAGGAATTCAATTATTTTTACTACTGGTTCTGTGGGCGTGGCAGGGGAAGGATACTGCAAAATCGCCATTCCCACCCCAATCCAGGGGAAGGATACTGCAAAATCTTCATTCCCTCCCCACTCCTGGGAGAAGGATATTGCAAAATCTCCATTCCCACCCCACTCTGGGGCCAGCCAGAGGTGGTATTTGCCGGTTCTCCGAACTACTCAAAATTTCCACTACCTGTTCTCCCGAACCTGTCAGAACCTGCTGAATAGCACCCCTGCTGTGGGGCTTTTCACTTTTAATGGAATAAGTTTTCATGATTGCAGTAGATTGTCTTCAGAAAAGGGTGAATAGGAGCTTCAGAAGATGATTTCATTTAAATCGATCCACTTTTGGTTAAATCATTTACCAATACTCACAGTTTTAAAAACCATGAAAACCTAACTTAACTTTTCTAAGAAAATGTGGGCATCAAATCTCAATTTTGTTCTTATTAAAAAAAAAATTGCTTGCATGGATCCGTTTAGAGCAAAGCTACCAGAAGCAAATTTCAGAGATCTATTTCCAGATAAATATTGGATATATGTCTTTTTATAATAAGTGATAAATAAACAGTTAGTTGAAATTATTCTCTAACTGACAATACATTTGGCATTTTAGTTGTGAGTGTACCTTCCTCCACCCAGTATGCTTGTTCAAACGTCTTCAAAAATGACAGAAGCAAAATTTAGAATTATCTTTTGAGTTTCTGGAGTGGTGTCAGCTTTTAGCCTCTCCTCATCTGTTCTTTCCCGCTCTGATTTTAAATCCTCTTGTGAAAAATGTATTTAATCTCAACCAGAACAAATATTTTATCTGTATCTATAATCTTACCATCTGCATCTCTTCAGCTGCCACTTTACTGATGAAATATGTTTATGGGGATTTTTTTTTTCTTTTTTGGAGGGAAAAAAAATGGATAGTAGAAAACAGCCCTCCTGCATGGAAGTAATGTTTAGTTTAATATGTCAAATGTTTCCATTGCTTTATAAAAATAGAGGGTTTTAAAAAAACGTGTTCAGAGTTACACATGGGGAAGGGAATATATGAATAAGGACAAAAAAAAAAAAGAGAGAGAGAGAGAGAGAGAGAGAGGAAACAAATGTCCTGCTCATTTTGCTTGCTTTTCTTTTCAATTGTAAACTTACATTAAAAGAAAAAAGGTTGGAAAATAATAAATTCAGTGGCACAGAAAGGGAGGGAGGGAGAGAGGGAGGAAATGAAGGAAGGAAGGAAGGAAGGAAGGAAGGAAGGAAGGAAGGAAGGAAGGAAGGAAGGAAGGAAGGAAGGACTTCAATTCCACCTAGACGTTTCATGGTTGAGCTTGGATATAATCACAAAGTCTTCCACTTTCCTACTCACATGCTGTGATCACACAATACTCTACAGTTGCTTCATAAGGGAAGGAAAGAAGGAAGGAAGGAAGGAAGGAAGGAAGGAAGGAAGGAAGGAAGGAAGGACTTCAATTCCACCTAGACGTTTCATGGTTGAGCTTGGATATAATCACAAAGTCTTCCACTTTCCTACTCACATGCTGTGATCACACAATACTCTACAGTTGCTTCATAAGGGAAGGAAAGAAGGAAGGAAGGAAGGAAGGAAGGAAGGAAGGAAGGAAGGAAGGAAGGAAGGAAGGAAGGAAGGAAGGAAGGACTTCAATTCCACCTAGACGTTTCATGGTTGAGCTTGGATATAATCACAAAGTCTTCCACTTTCCTACTCACATGCTGTGATCACACAATACTCTACAGTTGCTTCATAAGGGAAGGAAAGAAGGAAGGAAGGAAGGAAGGAAGGAAGGAAGGAAGGAAGGAAGGAAGGAAGGAAGGAAGGAAGGAAGGAAAATATGATATCTATGATACTGACATGGATCTGATGAAGGCGGTTCCACCCACTCCTCATAACAAGCCCCTGTTCTGACCTAATCATGATATATCCTTGCAGGCACTTCCCAAAATCAAAATTGATTAGCTATTTAAGCTGTGAGTTTGTTAATTAGTAGCAAAATAGGGAGCACAGAATAGAATCATCTTCGATGCCGAGCTCATATCTGAAGCTTTGTGATGCATTGATTAAGACAGCCTGTACACAAGCATTTTTGAGAGCTTTCCTTAATTAACAAAGACATGTTCTTAATAAAACGCATTGAGTGTTCTCATTCAACTAAAAAACAGGTTTCTGAAAGGGGGTGGGTGGGCATTTTCAGACATCCAAGACCCCAACCTTGCAATAAAGGTAGTATCTAATTATATCTAATTAATTAATTAATTAATTAATTAATTAATTAATTAATTAATTAATATCTAATTATAGAGGGAGGCGGTGGCTCAGTGGATAAGACACTGAGTTTGTCGATTGAAAGGTTGGCTGTTCAGCGGTTCAAAACCCTAGCGCTGCATAATGGGGGGAAGTCCCGTTACTTGTCCCAGCTTCTGCCAACCTAGCAGTTTCGAAAGCATGTAAAAAATGCAAGTCGAAAAATAGGGACCACCTTTGGTGGGAGGGTAACAGTGTTCCATGCATTTTTGGTGTTAAGTCATACCGGCCACATGACCATGGAGACGTCTTCGGACAGTGCTGGCTTTTCAGCTTTGAAACAGAGATGAGCACTGCCCCCTAGAGTCGGGAACAACTAGAATATATGTGTGAGGGGAACCTTTACCTTTACCTAGTATTTACAACTTTGATTTCGAAGTCTAGCATAGCTCAAAGAGCTGATCTCAGTCTTGCAAAGTGCCTCTCCACTTCAAGCTTTTATCCACAAGAGAATAAAGAAGTGTCAATCCTAGGTCTGGGTTGAATGTACATTTACTGTGTCTGTCATGAAAGTAGCTGCCTGTGAAGGCTCCTAGATTGAAGCTGAAAGGTGAAAGCTGAATCAATACGCTCTGCCCCATATTTGGGTAGACCAACTTGCCCTGATAGACCAGTGTCACCTGAAAAAAAACAACACTTCAACCCTAAGTTGTTGTTGTTAGTTGGGAAGTTGTGTCTGACCCATCGCGACCCCATGACAACATTCCTCCAGGCCTTCCTGTCCTCTACCATCCCCCAGGGTCCATTTAACCTCACATTGACTGCTTCAGTGACTCCATCCAGCCACCTCATTCTCTGCCATCCTCTTCTTCTTTTGCCCTCAATCGTCCCCAGCATTAGGCTCTTCTCTAATGAATCCTTCCTTCTCATTAGGTGGCCAAAGTATTTGAGTTTCATCTTCAGGCTTTCTAAAGAAAAGTCAGGGTTGATCTCCTCTAGGACTGACCAGTTGGATTGCCTTTCAGTCCAGTCAGTTGCAGGAGTCTTCTCCAGCACCATCATTCAAAGGCCTCAATTCTTTGGTGCTCAGCCTTTCTTATGGTCCAACCTTCACAGCCATCCATTGCAACTGGGAAAACCATAGCCTTGACTATACAAACTTTTGTTGGCAGGGTGATGTCTCTGCTTTTTAGTACGCTGTCTAGATTTGCCATAACTTTCCTCCCCAGGAGTAAGCATCTTTTAATTTCTTGGCTTCAGTCCCCATCTGCGGTGATCTTGGAACCCAGGAAAATGAAATCTATCACTACCTCCATTTCTTCCTCATATATTTGCCAGAAATTGAGGGGGCTTGATGTCAGGGCCGGACCCTAAGAAATGTTCTCAAATTACATTTCTGCTTTGGACTCAGAATTTTTTTTTTTTAATCTGATGGCTATCTTGGTTTTATTTTATTTATTTATTTATTTATTGTTTATATTTATATACCGCCCTATCTCCCAAAGGACTCAGGGCGGTTTACAGGCATTTAAAAGCAAGAAATACAATAAATACAATTCTAAAAACAATTAAAAAACTTATTCAAAAGCCTTAATTAAAAATATAAAAATTAAAACCCAAGATAAAACCCATAAACTAAAATCTAACTCAGTCCTGCGCAATTAAATAGATATGTTTTAAGCTCGCGGAAGGTCCAAGGTCCGAAGCTGACGAAGTCCTGGGGGCAGTTCATTCCAGAGGGTGGGAGCCCCCACAGAGAAGGCCCTTCCCCTGGGCGTCGCCAGACGACATTGCCTCGCTGACGGCACCCTGAGGAGTCCCTCTCTGTGAGAGCGCACGGGTCGGTGAGAGGTATTCGGTTGCAGCAGGCGGTCCCAGATAACCCGCCCTATGCCATGGAGCGCTTTAAAGGTGGTCACCAAAACCTTGAAGCGCACCCGGAAGGCCACAGGCAGCCAGTGCAGTCTGCGCAGGATAGGTGTTATACGGGAGCCACGAGGGGCTCCCTCTATCACCCGCGCAGCCGCATTCTGGACTAACTGCAGCCTCCGGATGCCCTTCAAGGGGAGCCCCATGTAGAGAGCATTGCAGTAATCCAGGCGAGACGTCACGAGTGCGTGGGTGACTGTGCACAGGGCATCCCGGTCCAGAAAGGGGCGCAACTGGCGCACCAGGCGAACCTGGTAAAACGCTCTCCTGGAGACGGCCGTCAAATGATCTTCCAAAGACAGCCGTTCATCCAGGAGGACGCCTAAGTTGCGCACCCCCTCCATCGGGGCCAATGACTCGCCACCGATGGTCAGCCGCGGATTTAGCTGACTGTACCGGGATGCCGGCATCCACAGCCACTCTGTCTTGGAGGGATTGAGCTTGAGCCTGTTTCTCCCCATCCAGACCCGTACAGCCTCCAGACACCGGGACAGCACTTCGATAGCTTCGTTGGGGTGGTCCGGTGTGGAAAGGTACAGCTGGGTGTCATCCGCATACAGCTGATACCTCACGCCGAAACCACTGATGATCTCACCCAGCGGCTTCATGTAGATGTTAAACAGAAGGGGCGAGAGGATCGAGCCCCGCGGGACCCCCCAAGTGGGGGGCCTGGCCCACCTCGGCCCCCTGCCAACCCCGACTGCGACCGGTCGGAGAGATAGGAGGAGAACCACCGATAAACGGTGCCTCCCACTCCCAATCCCTCCAGCCGGCGCAGCAGGATACCATGGTCGATGGTATCGAAAGCCGCTGAGAGGTCTAATAGGACCAGGGCAGAGGAACAACCCCTATCCCTGGCCCTCCAGAGATCATCCACCAACGCGACCAAAGCCGTCTCTGTGCTGTAACCGGGCCGGAAACCGGACTGGAACGGGTCTAGATAGACGGTTTCATCCAGGTGCAGGGGAAACTGATATGCCACCATACTCTCTACAACCTTCGCCGCGAAGCGAAGGTTGGAGACTGGACGATAATTACCTAAAACAGCCGGGTCCAGGGAAGGCTTCTTAAGGAGGGGTCTCACCACCGCCTCTTTCAAGGCGGCCGGAAAGACACCCTCCACCAAAGAAGCGATCGTAATCGCCTGGAGCCAGCCTCGTGTCACCTCCTGAGTGGCCAGCACCAGCCAGGAGGGGCACGGGTCCAGTAAACACGTGGTGGCATTCAGTCTACTCAACAACCTGTCCATGTCCTCGGGAGCCACAGGGTCAAACTCATCCCAGACAATGTCACCAAGACCACCCTCGGACGCCTCACCTGAGTCACTGCAATCTTGGTCCAACCCGTCCCGGAGCTGAACGATTTTATCGTATAGATAACCGTTAAACTCCTCAGCACGTCCCTGCAGCGGGTCATCCCGCTCCCCCTGGTGAAGAAGGGAACGAGTCACCCGGAACAGGGCGGCTGGGCGGTTATCTGCCGACGCAATGAGGGAGGAGGCGTAGCAACGCCTCGCTTCCCTCAATGCCACTAGGTAAGTCCTTGTATAGGACTTCACTAGTGTCCGATCAGCCTCTGAACGGCTAGACCTCCAGGAACTCTCTAGGCGTCTTCTCCGGCGCTTCATCCCCCTCAGCTCCTCGGAGAACCAGGGGGCCGGTTGGGGCCTGCGCCGGGTCAGAGGCCGCAAAGGGACGACACGATCTAAGGCCCCCGCCGCGGCCCGTTCCCAGGCCGCAACAAGTTCCTCAGACGTGCCGTGAGCCAGACCCTCAGGGAATGGCCCAAGCTCCGTCCGGAACCTCTCCGGGTCCATCAGGCGCCTGGGATGGAACCAACGCATCGGCTCCGTCTCCCTGCGGTGTTGGGTGGCGGTCAGAAAGTCTAGGCGAAGGAGAGAGTGATCTGACCATGACAAAGGTTCGGTGACTATTTCCTTTAAGTCCAGATCTCTCGACCACTGACCAGAGACAAAAATCAAATCGAGTGTACCACCCCCGGTGTGGGTAGGGCCATCAACTACTTGCGTCAGGTCTAAGGCCGTCATGGAAGCCATGAACTCCCGAGCTGCTGTCGATGACGAGCCGGAAGATGGCAAGTTAAAGTCCCCCATGACTAAAAGTCTGGGGGTTTCAACTGCCACCCCAGCAAGCACCTCCAGGAGCTCGGGCAGGGCAGCTGTCACGTAGCAAGGAGCCAGGTACGCGACCAGCAAGCCCATCTGACATCTATGGCCCCACTTCACAAGGAGGGATTCACACCCGACAATCTGAGGTACAGTGGTCTCCCTCGGCTCCAGACTCTCTCTAATCACAACCGCCACCCCCACCCCTACCCTGGGCTCTCGGCTGATGAATGCACGGAAACCTGGTGGGCACATCTGCACCAGGGGCACGCCCCCTCTGCGCCCAACCAGGTTTCCGTAATGCCTATAAAGTCCGCGGCACCCCCCTGAATAAGGTCGTAAATTAGGGGGGCCTTATTGGCCACGGACCGTGCATTACATAACATCAGCCAAGGCCCAGGCTCTGAGGGTCTTGGCTATCCGGGAACGGAGAAGTCTGGGGGCTCGGGCGCGATCGCCTGCAAATATCGAGCGCCCCTTAACACGATCCGAGCCCCGCTTCCGCCAAATCTGCCCCTCCCCAAACCGTGCAAATAACGCCACCCTCCACCAATGGAACCTGAACTCCCCATAACCTTGGACCTATTAGCTCACCGCCACGAGCATGCGAGAACTGATACCCCACCCGGCGGGTTTCCCCCAACACCCGCCCTACCCCTCCCACCCCTTAAAAATGCCCTATCTAAAAAACCCCAAAGGCTCTTCCTCTTCGCATGCCACCTCTGTGGATCCCAAGATCCGTCATTGAGGCCGGCCCTTGGTAATAAAACGGGCCATTCCTGCGAGGCGGGGGCACCCCGCAGGCGCAAGAGTTCCTGTACCGAATAACATAGGCGAATCGTGAAATAATACTACTTCGCTAGGGGAAAACAGTCGCCGGGAGATGATCATTGTCCAGGATGGCAGAATATTAGTCCATAGTGCTTCACACGGATACCCATCGTCCGATGGTGGCTAATAATGATGATAAATAGGCTAAAGATGGAAAGATGGAAAAAATAGCCCAGTCCAAAAATCCATGGGGGAAAACGAGGTGGGTGGATAGATCTTCCACCCTCGGCACTGTCTACAGCTGTTCCTGGGTATGTCCACTGCTAGATCTCAAATCGGTCTCCAAGTCTCTTCCACAATAATTCCAAAGAGCAATCCTGGCCAAAGGTCCCAAAAGGCCAGATAAGTGCAGATGACAGTGCACAAATAATAGTGAGAGAAACAGGTCTCAAATGGTCGAGACACCTCCCATAATCACCACGCCAATTCCCTTCATTAAGATGGTTCCCTTCGTTAAGATGGTTAAGATGGTTAAGATGGTTCAAAGATAAAAATCCTCAGGCAAGCCCCAGGCGAGCCCCACATTCCAAAGGCCTGGCCACTCCTCAGATCCAGGGCCTTTCCCAGAAACCGGGCCAGGCACCTCTGAGGAAGGCCGGTCAGATGTAATAGGCCGTAAATCCCAGATACGGCATAAGTGGGGAAAAAACATCCTCAGAGCCCCTCCCTGCAGGGAAGGCAGTGGGAAAGCCGGCAACGGAAAAGCCGGCAGTGGAAAAGCCGGTGAAGTCATAACCCCCTTCGTCCCGAAATAACCAGGCTGGGGGGAGAAAACGTACCCAAAGTAGCCAGCGCTCAGCAATCGCAGTCCACAGGCCATGATGGACTGACAGGCCTACGAACCGCGACTGCGGCCTCGCCCCGCACCACGGCCCAGGAAATGGCCGCCGTTCGCCGCTCCCTCACCCGGCCTCGCTCTCGGCAGCCGTGTCACCGAAAAGGCCCGCAGACCTCTCCCACGGCTGCCGAGAAGCTGGCAAAGCGGGCCGGGGGGTACAGACTGCGGCCTCGCCCCGCACCACGGCCCAGGAAATGGCCGCCGTTCGCCGCTCCCTCACCCGGCCTCGCTCTCGGCAGCCGTGTCACCGAAAAGGCCCGCAGACCTCTCCACGGCTGCCGAGAAGCTGGCAAAGCGGGCCGGGGGGTACAGACTGCGGCGTCGCCCCGCACCACGGCCCAGGAAATGGCCGCCGTTCGCCGCTCCTCACCGGCCTCGCTCTCGGCAGCCGTGTCACGAAAAGGCCGCAGACCTCTCCCACGGCTGCCGAGAACCTGGCAAAGCGGGCCGGGGGGTACAGACTCCGCCCCCGCCCCGCACCACGGCCCAGGAAATGGCCGCCATTCGCCGCTCCCTCACCCGGCCTCGCTCTCGGCAGCCGTGTCACCGAAAAGGCCCGCAGACCTCTCCCACGGCTGCCGAGAAGCTGGCAAAGCGGGCCGGGGGGTACAGACTGCGGCCTCGCCCCGCACCACGGCCCAGGAAATGGCCGCCATTCGCCGCTCCCTCACCCGGCCTCGCTCTCGGCAGCCGTGTCACCGAAAAGGCCCGCAGACCTCTCCCACGGCTGCCGAGAAGCTGGCAAAGCGGGCCGGGGGGTACAGGCGGCTCGGCTAGCCGTCTGGGTAATGCCATCCCGCGTCGATCATCCCGTCGGCGGCTCCGTTCACCTAGCGAGCCGCCATCTTGCGCATGCGCAGAGCCTTGTGCTTCTCCCGCCTGTTCCTCAAGGTTATTCCTCCATCCCATTCCACCTTAATCTCCCTTTAATACTTTTTCTCCTCTTGTATCAAAATGTGCACCCTGGAGAAAATCTGTCTATTTGATCACTAAGAGTCAACACCAACTTAATGATACATCATCCGTCATCAATCATGTCAAAAGTTACAGTTGAGGAACCATTTCTGGAGTTCTCCCAGGGGTGCATTGGGTGATCTCCAGGCGAGCAGTTTTGCTTTACTTTGCTTTTATTCATTCTGCTTTTTTCTCCAAGATCTCAGTGCAGGGCAGGTAACATTCATCAACTATTTTCCCCAAAAACAGCCCCTTTGTGTAGCAGCTTGGGAGGAAAGAAAGTGATAGGCTCAAAGTCATCCAGGGAATTTCCATCCCAAAGTCATTCAGGCCATGGTTGAGGGTACTCTTAAACCAAGGCCTCTCTAATTCTAGCCCACCACTTTAACCACTACACCATACTGACACTTTGAATATAAAGTTTTATTTCTTCCTTTCTAAAATGGGGGAGGGAACCACCAATCCAATTAGAATTGAGATTTAAGTATAAGAGGGCAGAGTTTAACTTACAGCCCCCTATTGTGGTCTTATTCAAGGTTGATGCCTGCCTGCCTGCCTGCCTGCCTGCCTGCCTATCTATCTATCTATCTATCTATCTATCTATCTATCTATCTATCTATCTATCTATCATCTATCTATCTATCTATCTATCTATCTATCTATCTATCTATCTATCTATCTATCTACCTACCTACCTACCTACCTACCTACCTACCTACCTACCTACCTACCTACCTACCTACCTACCTACCTATCTATCTATCTATCTATCTATCTATCTATCTATCTATCTATCTATCTATCTATCTATCTATCTATCTATCTATTTACCTACCTACCTAACTATCTATCTATCTATCTATCTATCTATCTATCTATCTATCTATCTATCTATCTATCTATCTATCTATCTATCTATCTATCTATCTATCTATCTATCAATATATCTATCTATCTATCATCATAAAAAGTGCAGAGAAGAGCAACAAAGATGATTAGGGAACTGGAGGCTAAAACATATAAAGAATGGTTGCTGGAATTAGGTATGTCTAGTTTAATGAAAAGAGTAGGGGAGACATGAAAGTAGTGTTCTGATATCTCAGGGGCTGCCACCAAGAAGAGGGAGTCAAGATATTCTCCAAAGCACCTGAGGGTAGGACAAGAAGTAATGGGTGGAAACTAATCAAGGAGAGATGCAACCTAGAACTAATGAGAAATTTCCTGACAGTGAAAACAATTAATCAGTGGAACAACTTGCCTCCAGAAGTTATGAATGCTGCAACACTGGAAGATTTTAAGAAGAGGTTGGATAATCATTTGTCTGAAGTGATGTCGGGTTTCCTGCCTAAGCAGGAGGTTGGACTAGAAGATCTCCAAAGTCCCTTCCAACTCTATTCTATTCTATTCTATTCTATTCTATTCTATTCTATTCTATTCTATTCTATTCTATTCTATTCTATCTATCTATCTATCTATCATCTATCTATCTATCTATCTATCTATCTATCTATCTATCTATCTATCTATCTATCTATCTATCTATCTCTATCTGTCATCTATCTATCTATCTATCTATCTATCTATCTATCTATCTATCTATCTATCTATCTATCTATCTATCTATCTATCTACCTACCTACCTACCTACCTACCTACCTACCTACCTACCTATCATCTTTCTTTCTTTCTTTCTTTCTTTCTTTCTTTCTTTCTTTCTTTCTTTCTTTCTTTCTTTCTTTCTCTGTCTATCTATTATTAAATTTATTGGCTGCCCATCTTATCACAGGGCAATTCTGAGCCGTTTGCAATGCTAAAAAAGATAAAACTAAACACAACCTATCTATAATATTGAGTAAAATACTATAAAAATATAAATAACCCTGACTAAAAGATGGAAAGGTAGGCAGTAGGATGAGAAGGGGGGCAGGAGGTGGGATCTGTTGTTAATCCATCAGCACATCCCCCCCCAATGTAAAACCCCTCCGTTGGAGCCCAAAGCCAACTGGCAGAGCCATGTCTTTAAGCTCTTGCAGAAGGTCAGGAGCAGTGGTGGGATTCAAGTAATTTAACAACCGGTTCTCTGCCCTCATGATTTCTTCCAACAACCAGTTTGCCAAACTGCTCAGAAAGTTAACAACCGGTTCTCCCGAAGTGGTGCGAACTGGCTGAATCCGACCACTGGTCAGGAGGATGGGAACTGACCTCACTTCAGGGAGGGTGGGGGAACAAGATGTTCCAAAGTACAGGAACGATGGAAGAGAAGGCTCTTCTTCTGGATCCCACCAGTTGGCTCATGAGACCCCCGTCCGTCCTCTGCTGGAATGGGTGGGGCAGACCAATTCCATTGGGATGAGACAGTTTGTGGATTATCTTGGACCCATGATTATCTTATTGTTGATCCTGATCAGTTTTGCTGCTTCGCGAAGAGGAATGAAGGATATTCCCAAAGGAAAAACCACAACAATGGCTAGGGATGAGAACGTAATTATTCAATCCTACCTCATTTGCACTTTCAAACCAATATGAGCATTGAAACACAGCTATGTGATAATTATCCTTTTTTCCCCCTCCCTCTCTCTCCAAATGCTGAAATGCCAATTACATGCTTACAAGGTGCAGACAACAGAGGGAACTGCACACCAAGCAATGTTGCATTAGTTAATAATATTTTTTTTTAAAAAAGCCCTGTATTGTGAAATATTGTTTGTTAGAAACAGAAACAATGCATGTTGGAGAGAATACATACAGAATGGGACTATTAGGAGAAATAAGCACAAAAATGCAGACACATTTCTATGGGGACCAATGAAGAAGCTTGGGGGGAGGGGCGGAAGAGAGGGGGAGGACAATATCATGAAATTAGATTTGTCCGACTAATCTATGATTAGATCCACCCAGGAATACATCTCCAAGGAGCCTTCAAACTGAAAGCCAGTTTTGCAATTGTTTATTTGAGGATTGGAAAGGTTTGGACTTCTTCTTGGTATCTTCTTTCATTTCCGGGCGGGGGGGGGAGATTTGCATTCATATCCTCGGCTTACTCTAAAGCACAACCAGGGCTGGGATTCAGCCAGTTCGGACTGGTTCAGACGAACCGGATGTTGATTTTAATCTGGTTCATCAAACCGGTAGTTGAAAGGATTGGCTGACTCTGTCCACCCCACCCTACCACCCTCCAGGAGTCTCCACGCAGCTCATTTGGGATGCCAGGTAAGTTCAGGGCTGGTGCAGAGGCTATGGGAAGGTGAAAAACAGGCCTACTGGAAGTACCAGAAGTCTGGAAATAGGCCCATTTCCAGCCTCCAGAGCCCAGGGGAGGCCATTTTTCTCCTCCTGGAGGCTCAAGAAAAGCCTCTGGAGCCTGGGGAGGGCGAAAACACACACATCCCGCCAACCAGGCAGAGAACCGGTTGCTATAATTTTTCAATCCCACCTGTGAGCAGAACCAGCCCATACTACTATATCATGGTATGTGCATATGTGTTCATGTGTCAGGGTGCACGCATGTGCCTCCGGTTCAGCCCACCTTTTTTTTAAAAAAAAAACCAGCACTTAAGACCATTTTAGTCAGTCGTTTGCAGTTTGCTGTCAAATTTCTTCAAGACAACCTGCAGATCAGGCCCCCCCACTCTGAAAAAAAAAAGTCACTTAAAAGGATAATGCATTGAGTCAAGAAGACAAATTGCTTACTAAAGGTGAGGTAGCTCAGGATTTATTTTTTTTGGGGAAGTAACAACTGTGTTATCATTACAGACAAAGCTTTCATGAACATACAGCCTCGTGTATCGAAATTTCAGCCAGCTTCTTCTAGCTGAGGCATTTATCTTCCAGTTGGATTCATTATCCTTGTAACTGACAAGTCTTCTGTAGCTGGGAACTTCACTTCTTTGCTTTTTGAAAACATGGGCCAACCCGCAGTTTTCTTTCTGGTGTTCCTTTCTCGTCTTCAGCGCCAAGGTTTTATTTTCCTTCCCAAACTGCTGTCTTTCAGATCCCGATTTTTGCACACTGAATTCTTTCCAACTCAGAAATCTTTCAGCCTCCCCCTTCCCCCACACCTTCATTTCCATCCAAGAAAGATCAAGCCAAAGACTTTCTTTTGGGGTGATTAGGTGGGGTAGCTTCTTAAAAATAAATATATAAAAACTTCTTCAAGGATACAACACTGAGAAGTCTTTTGTTTTGCTACCATAACCTCAGGCTATTGTAAATGAAGTCTCAGCAACCTTTGAAGAGAGAGATGAAGCAACATTCCTCAGGTGGATGGCTGAGGGGGGGGGGTATGGGGGGGGAGAAATAAAATTCAGTCTCTTTGAATTCATTTGAAAGGCATGTTTTGTCCTGCTGTTTCTTTAGAGGAGTATTTAATGCTAAAAGTCAATGAAGAAAATATCCTTGCCGTGCCTCTGCACCCAATTACCAGCATTAATACAGTAATGCACTCCAGATATTTACATAAATACAAATTAGTCCAGTCCTTTTAAGAAACGTCTTTAACCACATTAATAGGGACAAAATCTGTTTTACAGTCCCAGTGTGTGAACGGCAAGCACCTCCAGGAGGGGATGAAATGCATATAGAAATTGCACCCTTTCAGTTAACATTAAGTCCTCCTCCAGGCTCCTGTGTCATCCTTCATTGTCTTGCATGTGAGATATGGCACTAGACAGCTGGTATCAGTTGTAACCCATCTGCCTGTTGGTGGTAGCATTGAAGGAAACAGCATGACAATTCACACTGCAGACTGCATAGGAACTGGGAGATATTTGCTTACTAAGTAGCATTATTGATATGTGCATTGCTCTCTGCTGCCCAGATTATGTCTGTAGAAGGAGACAGAGTAAATAGTAAGACTATCAACACCATCGTATTTGGGGGGGGGGGGGAAATGATTGTGCATAATTCTCCAAAGCATTCACGGAATCCAACACATTGTTATTTTGCTTCGAATGGTGACAAGACAAAGGGAACTTAAGGAGTTCACAGATCCCAGGTTGTTATTACTAAGCCTATTCAGCGACAGCAATAATAATAGGAGACATTTCGCTGGTGCTCATCTCTTCCAATATTTTTTTTTTTTTTTGCTGGCTAAAAGGGTGCTTACAAATCGAAGTGTCTGTGAATTCTGCGCCCTGTTCCCAATTACGCATGGCTGAAGCTCTTAATTTTTTCTCGCCAGTTGCAATCTTTATGTCTTTCAACAGGAGTCCTAGAGACCCCACCCACCCACTCTTTAAAAAGCCACGGAGGTTCTTTCACTGATGATAGAAAAGAAAGGGGAAAAAAAGCAGGACACAATTATCCTACGAGATGATCAGCATCTGCAGTGTGTAAAATGGGAAACTGCATTGCAGGGCACTATATTATTCATGCATGTTTTCCAACATTGGAATTGCGTAGTCTAGAAGACGAGGCTCAAATGGCAAGGGAGTATTTTGATCACCCAATTCAACAGCTTACGTTAAACCATGCATGACACATGGCTGCCCAGTCTCTGCCTGAACAGATCCAATGAAGGAGAATCTCTAGGAACAGGTACCACTGGCAAACAGTTAGGAACTGTGTCCTAACGTTCACCTGAAATCTGCTTGGATAACAATTCATTGCTTATAGCAATAGCACTTAGACTTATATACCGCTTCACAGTGCTTTTACAGCCCTCTCTAAACAGTTTATAGAGTCAGCATCTTGCCCCCAACAACCTGGGTCCTCATTTTATCCACCTTGAACGATGGAAGGCTGAATCAACCTTGAGCCTGATGAGATTCAAACTGCCAAATTGTGGGCAGCCGGCAGTCAGCAGAAGTAGCCTGTAGTACTGCATTTTAACCACTGTGCCACCACATCTCTTATTGTATCACATTGCTTATCCTGACCTCTTGTTGTGCCTCGTCCTCCCTCCTCTCCTCAGCTTGTCCTCCCGTCTCCTCCTGGGCCTGCTATCAGACTCCGAGTCTGATAATGAAGATGAACGGCCTGTCATGCCTCCAGCCCCCGGCCCTGGCCCCATGCCCGGACAGGATGTCAGGAATGAACAAACAAACCTCACTCATACGGCGTGTGTTCCTTTGGCTCAGCCATCAGAGGAAGTCAGCCATGGATTGAATTACTCAGGCCTACTCCTTCTGACCCCTCCCTTTCTCAAACACCAGAAGACAATTCAAAGTGGGAGGATCCTCGCTTCCGGAGATCTGAGAGGCGACGCCAGCAGAAGGAAGGGAGGGGCAGGCCTGGATAAATGCTGAGTCATGGAGCCACACCCCACAGCCTATATAAAAGACCTGCATTCCAACTTTGAGTCAAGCAAAGTCTCATCTAGTTTGCTGAAGTCACAACTTGGACTCCTGCCTGCCCTGAGAACCCTCAGAGGAATTTGGCAAAGCTGCAGAGGCTTCGTTGCCACGCCTGATACGGACTTCCTAGACCCAGTTGTCGTCGGAGGAGGGGGACACAACACCTTTAAAATGACAAAAGATGGATCTTCTTGACTTTTTTTGACCTTCCCGCCTGTTACATTCTTTCAGGAGCCATACGACCATTCAAATTTATCTTCTCAACATTAAATATACCCCGTTCCTTCAATCTGTCTTCATAAATCTTACTTACTAATCCCCTGCACATCCTCATCATCTTAGGGAGATGACGCAAAAGGATCACCTCCTATCAAAACTCCAAGGGATTTGCCCTATTTTGCATTCAGCTCTTCCAGACATAGAAGTCAAATTAGAAGAAGATGAAATGTTTATTGGCACCGGTGTAAATTCATGCAAATTCAGGTGCATGTAATGTCAGATAATAAAGGTATGCAGTTGAAGTTCCAATATACTTGGAAATTAAGTCCGCTATCCTATATAACTGTACCTGAGAATAAATCCCATTAATTTTAATAGATCTGATATCTGAGAAGAGACATACAGAATTTACTATACACCTGCTAAAAGATCCTTAAGTGTGTATGTTGTAATAGATTTAAAGTCAGTCAAATGTACAACAGTTGGATAATTTTCTGAAGCAGTAATTTGGTAGGGATATCAATCATCATTAGTGCTTTCAGTACAGGATGTCATAAAGTTTCATTTCTCATACTATCTTATAGGTGTGTGTGTGTGTGTGTGTGTGTGTGTGTGTGTGTGTGTGTGTAGATAGTGAAATTATAGAGAAAAAATACAGAATGAATATAGAACAAATAAAATGATATAGATGTCTCTCTTTTTTATAGAGTAGAATAGAGTAGAGTAGAGTAGAGTAGAGTAGAGTAGAGTAGAGTAGAGTAGAGTAGAATAGAATAGAATAGAATAGAATAGAATAGAATAGAATAGAATAGAATAGAATAGAATAGAATTCTTTATTGGCCAAGTGTGATTGGACACACAAGGAATTTGTCTTAGGTGTATTTGCTCTCAGTGTATATAAGGAGAATAAAATACATTCATCAAGAATAAAAAGATACAACAATTAGTGATAGTCAAGGTTACTAATAAGCTATCAAACCCTACTAATAGTACAGTAATAATACTATACTATTAAATACTATACTAATAAAGGCTAAACAATAGCCTTTATTGTCATTGTACATCATGTATACAACAAAATTGATTAGGAAACAAATAAAAACAATATAATTGAAAGATACAAGCAACATGGTTATTGTAATAAGTGGGAAGAGATAGATACTAGTAAGGAAGAGAAGAATAATAGTAATACAATCTTAGTAAATTATTTGACAGTGTTGTGGGAATTATTTGTTTAGCAGAGTGATGGCATTCAGGAAAAAACTGTCCTTGTGTCTTGTTGCTCTGGTGTGCAGTATTCTATAGTGTCGTTTTGAGGGTAGAGGTTGAAACAATTTATGTCCAGGATGTGAGGGGAGATTGTCCAGGATGTGTTGGAGATGTGTCCAGGATTATGTCCAGGATTATGTCTAGGATGTGTCGGGGAGACTGAATAGAGCTGAGTGTTTACTGGCTGGATGCCCTTCCTGATGCCTATGCGGAGTTCATAGCAGATATTTACTCTGATAGAGAAACATCTATTGCTGCCTAGGATTGAACTCTGAGCCTCCTAAGTGTGAGGTGAAACCTCTTCACCTCTAGGCCACCTCACTGCACCGCTTGTACAGATTCTCTTTATAATACTATATAATTAAATGGTGTTTGGACTCCGCAGAAAAAGATACCGCTTAATGGCGGGTGGTCTAAGATGAGGCAATGATTGGACCCCTTCCCAGGTGAGACAATCTGGATAAATGGCTACTTAATGGAGATAGTTCTGGAAAAGATAGAAGGTGGCTGTAGGACCAGTGGAAGGATTCCACATTGACTCACTTCTTTTGTAGGTTCAGGATGGTGAAGACAGTCATGGCTACTAGTCTTTGTCAAACACATCTTTATATACCTCAGAACAGACTTGTTGCATTTCTCTGGGATTTCTCTTCAATCAAAATAACTTTTTTCTTCTTTTTATATGCATATCTCAGAAATAGATACCATTGTCGTCTATGTGTCAGGCACCGAAGAAACAGGACCACACATTAAATTCCAATTAAACTAATTCTTATACACAAGAATTTAGTCAACTAATAGCACCAGTGGTGAGTTTCAATTTTTTTTTATTACCGGTTCTGTGGGCGTGGCTTGGGGTGTGTGGCATGGCTTGATGGGCGTGGCCTGGTGAGCATTGCAGGGGAAGGATACTGTAAAATATCCATTCCCACCCCACTTTGGGGGAAGGATACTGAAAAATTCTCATTTCCTCCCAATCAGCTGGGACTCGGGAGGTAGAGAATAGATGGGGGCGGGGCCGGTCAGAATTTTTACTACTGGTTCTCCAAACTACTCAAAATTTCCACTACCGGTTCTCCAGAACTGGTCAGAACCTGCTGAAACCCATCTCTGGTTAGCACTAAATTGGCTCTGGATAAGAGTTAAAGGAATTCAAGATGGCTGGACTTAGACTAATTTTGGAATGCAATGTCTCCAAGCTGATTTCTCTCTTGACTCCACCTACAAGCTGTGCCTCTCCTTCTCGTACACTATGTCCATTTTTTAAAAATTTGCATTTATATCCCACCCTTCTCCGAAGACTCAGGGCAGCTTACACTATGTCAAGCAATAGTCTTCATCCATTTGTATATTATATACAAAGTCAACTTATTGCCCCCAACAATCTGGGTCCTCATTTTACCTACCTTATAAAGGATGGAAGGCTGAGTCAACCTTGGGCCTGGTGGGACTTGAACTTGCAGTAATTGCAAGCAGCTGCTGTTAATAACAGACTGCATTAGTCTGTTGAGCCACCAGAGGCCCATTTTAATACAACTTGCCAATCCACTGCAGTAAATGTTCAGAATTGCTTTGTTTTATTTTCTTAATTGCTAACTTCTTCTTATGCCTGCCAGAGGGAATTGTTTAAAAGCAAAATCCTTTGTTCGTGGCCTCCTACTCGGTTAAACACCCCACGAGCAGGAAAGTGTTATGCTACAGTCCTCAAACCAAATTAAATTGGGCTGAGTTTTAAAATAAATAAATAAATGAATGAATGAAATAACGTTCAAAGGGTTTCCAGGCTGTTTCAGGTTTAGTTATCTATCTTATATTCAAAGACAGCTGGAGGAAAAACCGAAGCTGACTGTATGAATATATTCAGTGACCCATAAAATCTAGCAATATTCAGCACCATTTAAATTAAACAAGCTTTTACAAACTCCGGTTCTTAGCTGCTTTTGTACAATGTGAAGGAGGCTTGTCAAAAGAGGAGGGGGGGAGAATGCAGGCAACAAAACCAACCTATAATGTACCTTTTAAAAAAAAACCTAATTTTTCTTCTTATTAAGCTTAATAAGAAAGAAAAGAAGGAAGAGCGTGAAAATCACGCAAAGGTATTTAATTCAAACAGACAATCAAATTACTATTGCTTAGGAAATAATTTTGTTTTTCATGATTAAAGTTTGTACTGTCGTCTTGTCATATCTATCAAATAGCATTTTTTTTAAAAAAAAACAGAAGTTTTGATGTCTTCATAACCACTCTTAAAGCATGCTGGCAAGAATTGAAATTAAATACATTATGTTCCCCATTTCTTTCAAATAATCCTTGTTTTAACTACCTTTTCTTTAAAAAAAATATATGCATGCATTCAATGCAATGAATCCTATTAAGACGGAGTGGAGGCAGACATCAATAACGGAACAAATAAATATGTATTAAGCATCTCTCTTGAAAACAATGTCATTACGAACAGTGTTACTCTTCCTGCAATTCATTCTAGTCATCCGTATTAATAGAATCAACATTTCTGTCAAGATGAATAGTAAAGTTAATGTTTGCTGCATTGGGAAGTTAATTTATTGCTGCCATTCATGCAGATAACAGCATCAACATTAATTTTTGGTGTCTTATAGGTGTCAGCGCAAATTCCTGTGCTAAAAATAGGAGGGTGGAATGAACAGAAGTCTCTTCCCAGCAACAAACTTAAACACCAGTCTGGATCAGGGAACACGTAGTCCGCATGTTTAATTTCCTGGATTCGGCCACTCAGGGGTAAGCCTCAAAGGGAAGTATCTCCAATCCAAAAAGTCAACTCCAATGCCATATTGAAAAGGTGGCCTTTCTTTTGGGATTTATTCTCCTTTCGTTTCCAGGATGAAAGCCAGTGTAATCCTCCTGGATGAGATGCACAGTTGATACATTTAGAGCAGCGGTTCTCAACCTGTGGGTCGGGACCCCTTTGGGGGTCGAATGACGATTTGCCAGGGGTCGCCTAAGACCATCAGAAATATGGGAAGTATACTTGCGAGTTGAAGTATTGCGCTCCAATGGTTGACTCCACAAGCCAGCTGCAGGCTCTTCAAACCACTAGCCGAATTCGGCTTCAGGTGCGATGAATTAAAAAAGAGAGAAATCTTTGCTCTGATGTCTCCCTCTCAAGCCAGCTGCAATCACTCCCAATCGCTAGCCTAATCTGGCTTCAGGCACGATAAACTTAATAGGGGAGGAGTCTCCGCTTTAATGCCTCCGTCCTCAAGGCAATCGCAAGCAGTTCAGATCGCTAGCCAATATGGCTTCAGGCACGATAAATTTAAAGCGAAAATAATTTTACGGTTGGGGTCACCACATCATGGGGAATTGTATTAAAGGGGTCGCCACATCATGGGGAGTTGTATTAAAGGGGTTGCAGCACTATAAAGGTTGAGAACCAGTGATTTAGAGGCTGGCCAAGTTTTAGGGGTGGTGGTGAATTTTTCATCATATTATCAGCTCTCCAGTGGTCTACAACTTTCTGGTTTCCATCCCATCCAGGGGTGGGTTCTTGGGAGTTTGCAGGGGTTCGGGAGAACCTCTAGCTAAGATTCTGTGTAGTTTGGAGAACCCCCAAATCCCACTCCTGTCTGGCCCTGCCCACTCTGCTCCTCCCGTCCCAGGAGTCCCCACACAGCCCAATTTGGGTGCAAGTAAGTGCAGGGCACGAGCAGAGGCTCGGGAGTGCAAAAAACAGGCCTATCAGAAGTTTGGGAAGGCCAGAAATGGGCCCATTTCTAGCCTCCAGAGGGTCTCTGGAGCCTGGGGAGGCCATTTTTGTCCTCCTGGAGGCTCAAGGAAAACCTCCAGAGCCCAGGCACAGCAAAAATACCCTCCCCACTATGGTGCAGGAGGTCAACTAGGTCACGCCCACCATGGTCACGCCCACCCAGCAACTGGGCAGAGAACCCCTTGCTAAAAATTTTGAAGCCCACCCCTGACCCCATCCATGGAATATCAAGGTCCAATTCACAGCACTACTATATAAAAACATGAGATGGATCGACTAAGTCTTAATGACAAGTGGGATAAGATGGATTTAAAATGTTGAAGAATTTCAGTTAGCTCTTTGTGGGCTGCTGAATGCCCAAATACAGGCAGTTACATAGATGACCCTTACCAAAAGGTACCAGGTTTTGACCTTCCTCACCAGCATTGGTCAATTCTGAACAGGATCTGTACCCAATATGGTGTCTGCCAGGACTCATTGTTTATGTGGGATCTCATCTCTACCCCTCAGTGTGACTGTGGTGCTCCTCAACAAAATATCCATCACATTGTGTCCGAATGTCCATCAAGAGCTTACATTGGCCCAATATCTGATTTTTTTTCAACATAGACCACCCTGCTCTTGAATGGCTGGGTTGCCTGTACATTAATATTTGAACCCCTATAAGTCCATGTGTTTCCCATATGCTAAATAAATAAATAAATGCTCTTTGTGTCTTCATGTTTGGCAGCCAATTATGACAAGAAGGTAGAACGTGCAATTGTCCAGATGTTGCAGAGCTGTAATTCTAGAGTTCCATCCACAGTTACAGTGCTAAGGAGATACTAAGTGTATGAGATAACCAGGCTGAATTGGAAGGAGGGGGTTAAGCATGTCATCAGTTTAGAATCCCTTTGTGCCCACAAGAGCTCTAAATTCATCCCTCCTTGAATTCTATTGACTCTTATCTACCATCAATTTGCCTTGACCATTAGTAGTTCAGATTCTTGTAGAAAACTAGCATGGAATAAACTTGTACTCATTTGAACAACCTTAGCTCCTGCTTTCTTGTGCCTGACACTAAGCTCTGTAATCAACAACACTATTTTAAAAAAAGCATTTAACCCTTCTTTCACTCCCTCGAAATATCCTTGCAGAAGCAAGTTTGTCAAAATGTCACCTTTATTCTTCTTCTTTTCTTTTCTTTTATTCTTGATAAATGTATTTTATTCTCCTTATGTACACTGAGAGCATATGCACCAAAGACAAATTCCTTGTGTGTCCAATTACACTTGGCCATTAAAGAATTCTATTCTATTCTATTCTATTCTATTCTATTCTATTCTATTCTATTCTATTCTATTCTATTCTATTCTATTCTATTCTATTCTATTCTACTTTACTCTATTCTACTCTACTCTACTTTACTCTACTCCACTCAACTCTATCCTGGCATTCAGACTTTTGGTATCTTAAGACACTGATCCACAAAATGGGAATGCTAGTTAATTTCTCTCCCTATGAGCACGTGTCTTTCTGTATTCCACACAACTTCACATTGCTATTCTTAGAATGTATGTGCATATAAAACATTTCCCCATCCCCCAAACTTTTTCCTGATATTAACATCCTACCATGTTTTCAATAGTAGAAAAACCAATTACTTCTTGTAGTGTTGTTACTTGCAGAAAGATTATATAATGAAAGGACAAGAAAGGGAAGAAGCAGGCCAGTGCTAATTTAAAGGTAAAGGTAAAGGTTCCCCTTGCACATATGTGCTAGTTGTTCCCGACTCTAGGGGGCGGTGCTCATCTCCATATCAAAGCCGAAGAGCCAGCGCTGTCAGATGATGTCTCCATGGTCATGTGGCCGGCATGACTTAACACCAAAGGCACATGGAACGCTGTTACCTTCCCACCAAAGGTGGTCCCTATTTTTCTACTTGCATTTTTTACGTGTTTTCAAACTGCTAGGTTGGCAGAAGCTGGGACAAGTAACAGGAGCTCACCCCATTACGTGGCACTAGGGATTCGAACTGCTGAACAGAGACCTTTCGCTCGACAAGCTCACCGTCTTAGCCACTGAGCCACTGCATAAGTGCTAATTTGCTCACCCTCTTATATTCTGTTCACCCTCTTATATTCTGTTACCCCTGACAGCCTCTGTTTTTTTTTAATGGTGATGCAGACCACCTCCCTAATTAGAATAAATTAAATAAGAGCTTTAAATAAAATGGAGGTGGTCCGGCAGGCTAAGAAGACCTCATCGCATGCTGTTCGTCACTTAGTTTGGTGTGTGTGTATGAGTGTGTGTGTGTGTGTGTGTGTATTAATCTGCAATTTTTAATATTTTAATGTAGCTTAATTATTTTCTCTATTTGTTTTATAACAAATAGAGTTGTTTTATAACCTGAAAGCCACCCAGAGTCATCTTATAGGGGAGTTGGGTGGCAAATGAAACAAACAAACAAACAAACAAACAAACCAGCCAGCCAGCCAGCCAGCCAGCCAGCCAACCAAGCAAGCAACCAGCCGGCCAGCCAGCCAGCCAGCCAACCAACCAGCCAGCCAGCCAGCCAGCCAGCCAGCCAGCCAGCCAGCCAAGCAACCAAGCAACCAAGCAACCAAGCAACCAAGCAACCAAGCAACCAAGCAACCAGCCAGCCAGCCAGCCAGCCAGCCAGCCAGCCAGCCAGCCAGCCAGCCAGCCAGCCAGCCCCCTAGTCAGACAGTCAGTCAGTCAGTCAGTCAGTCATTATCATACCAGCACAGACAGATCAAACAAATGAAAATTCTGAATTCTTTTTCTTTTTCTTTTTGCAAGATACATAGCACAGGCCAGAGCAGGAATCTCAGCCTTCACCCGGTTCCATGTTTTATTTTTGTTTTATTTATTTCTTTTTCGAGACAAAATATAAATTGTAATAACTCTTTATTAATTACAAAACACTTTCCCTAGGCTTTTCACACATATATACACGGTAACACCTAGCATCATCATTCAGTAGAGCTTCATATATTGGAGCCGTATTCAAATATCCTGGGGAACAATCCCCCCCCCAGTTAATGTAAGTATTGCTAAAACCCTAAACTTGTTTGTTTGTGTTTTTTTTTTTGTATTTTTTAAAGCTAATATACCAGTTGTTGTTCTCGCAGATTATTGTTGATCAAGTGACCGACTGTAAAAGGTTTGATTTAATCAAGTCACCGTCAAGGAAGGAAGTGGGGATACCTCATTCATTGTGATAGGCCCTGGCAGAGAAGACACTTTTAAGTATAGAATTAACCAGGTAAAATACTTCATCATTTTTTAAAAAAACCAAAAAATCGAGAAATCTTCAAGTAGGCCAGCCTTAGGTGAACTGAAGTAGAACTAATATTGAATTCTAAGAGATGTGGGGGGGGGGGACGTGTAGGCAGAAATTGTAATATTCATGAGAGCCATGATATGCTGCCTACAGCTGTGTATCTCAAGCATGGCTAACATAAAATCACACACCTTGTCTGGGAAAAGAAATAAAAAAGCTTGACATTGTAGAAGTAGAAAACACACTGTTTTAAGAGTGCTGGGTATTTCAATCCCAAAGCAGCCGTTTTCTACTAGGGCAGAAAGGAAAATTTTAGAAGACCCCTAGTAAAACCAATCAACCACCACTTCAACCTTCAATCTCTCTCTCTCTCTCTCTCTCTCTCTCTTTTGCCTTTAAGAAAGAAACTTAATCTTCATAATTCAAAGTACATGAGCTCAGAGGAAAGTGGACTGCTTATAATATCATTACCATACTGTAAGCCCCATTTATCTGTATTTACTTCCTTCGTTCGTGTTTATGTTCGTACTTATACCTGCTACCTTGTACATGTTTGACAAACAAATAAATAAAATAAAAAAATAAAATGATTAAAGATGAATGTTCCATCCAGCTGCACCACATACCATCACCACTGTATCCAACAATAGCAATAAGCAATATCACTTAGACTTATATAGCACTCTGTAGTGTTTTACAGCCCTCTCTGGCCAGTTTACAATGTCAACACATTGCCCTCAACAACTGGGTCCTGATTTTACTGACTTCAGAAGAATGGAAGGCTGAGTCAGTCTCAAACCCCATCGGGATAGAACTACAGGCTGTGGGCAGAGTTTGCCTGCAATACTCTATTCTAACTATTGCACCACCCACAGCTTTACAAGAAATTAATTCCTTTCCTCCTGTTTTTCCATCCATCATCAGAAACCCGTTCTGTCTTCCATTTATAGAACATGACAAATATTCTGCAGGGGAGAGAGAGAGAGAGAGAGAAAGAGAGAGGGGGAGGAACGGGGAGAGGGAAAGGGGAAGAGAGAGGGAGGTAGAGGGGGAGGGAGACAGAGGGAGAAAAAAGTAGAGTGAAAGGGAGGGAGAGCGAGGGAGAGAGAGGGGGGGAGAGAAAGTGGGAGACAGTCTGGGAGAGAGAGGGGTAGATAGAAAGAGGAGAGGGAGGAAGAGGAGAGGAGGAGAGTAGGCAGGGAGAGGGAGGGGGAGAGAGAGGGGGAGAAAGAGAAAGAGGAGGGAGAGAGAAAGAGGGAGAGGGAGAGGGGGAGAGGGAGAGAGGGAGAGATAGAGGGAGAGAGGGAGAGATAGAAAGAGGGAGGGAAGAGGGGGAGAGAGAGGGAGAGAGGGAGAGATAGAGAGAGGGAGAGATTTCTTCCGTACTACTATCCACCATTTAGATCTTGCCAAAAGTACCTGGGAAAAATATATTTTTTCCCCAAAAACTATATTACAGTAGGCATTCAGATAACTACATTTTCAAATAGAAAACTTCGTATTCTATCACTGAAGGCTGAAGAAGAAAGTAGAGAATATTCTTGCCTTGTTTTTCTAAAACGACTCACAACCAGATGGACCATTTGAAAAAAAGAAAAGAAAAGAAAAGAAAGAAATAGAATTGAACGGGGCGGTGGGAAGAGGGAGCTTTATTGACTTAAGGTTAATTCTGAAATAAAACAAGAACAATTCTGCTTACATTTAAGCAAAGACATTCTGAAGGGGAGCCATAATGACCTATAGCAACTATCACTTGCATTGTTAGTCGCTTGGGAGCCGAAGACTGAGCCGAAAGAGATATAACAACAGATGAACAAACTCTACGGCTCGCTCTGCGTGAATCAGTGCGAAAATTTGAAAATTCATCCTCCTCAAGTGCTATTAGGAAGGAAGCAGAGAGAACATTTGGGAAAAGCCCAAAATTAATTCCTGCTAAAACCTGGTAAATGCTCGGCCCCAGCGAATAGCAAATGCTAATTATTTCAGAGATTTATATGATTAACAATGTAAAGTTATCTTTGAAGCTGAACAATAAAACCACCAGCCCCCAATGGCGTTCGGCAGCTTTTCCTGGGTTGTCGATTTGATTATTAAAAACAACAACAACAAAAACACAAACACACATACACACCAATCAACTCCTTTTAATAGGCTGTCTTTGAGCTCAACAGTACTGAGTCACACACAAACAAAAAAAACCCACTATGCAGCTTTTTATACGTATCACGAGACATCTTAATGCAAGGAGAGACATTTTAAGCACATGATCATCTGACGCAGAACACCCTACAGATAGTTAAACTCAATATGCCAACCAACTCATAATCCTTTTATCGTCTTGGAAGCACTGCTAAATAATAGAATTGGGTGCATAACATCTGGCTTCAATGCCATTAATGTACAGAAAGCATACTGACAAGACTAAGAATGTGTTTTTTTTTCCCCCTTCTTTTCCAGGGTGCAACATTATATAGTAACATTCCAGACAATTTGCTCTCTGATGCAAAGGATGAACTAGCTTTGTCTGCCAAAAAAAAAAAAGAGGCATGACCCAACTCAATAGGTATACACTGTGATAGCAATAGCAATAGCACTTAGACTTATATACCGCTTTACAGTGCTTTACAGTCCGCTCTGAGCGGTTTACAGAGTCAGCATATTTATTTATTTATTTATTCATATTTTTATACCGCCCTTCTCCGAAGACTCAGGGCGGTGTACAGCCAATAAAACAACAAAAATCCCCCAAAATTTAAAATACACTATCAAATTTAAAAAACTGATTCAATCGCTATCTAACAAAATGAAATTCAACAGTGAAAAAAGTAAGGTTCTACATTTAGGCCAAAAAAACAAAATGCACCAGTACCGTATATGTGGTACCTTGCTCAATAGTAGTACCTGTGAGAGGGATCTTGGAGTCCTAGTGGATAATCATTTAGATATGAGCCAGCAGTGTGCAGCAGCTGTTAAAAAAGCCAACACAGTTCTGGGCTGCATAAACAGAGGGATAGAATCAAGATCACGTGAAGTGTTAGTACCACTTTATAATGCCTTGGTAAGGCCACACTTGGAATATTGCATCCAGTTTTGGTCGCCACGATGTAAAAAAGATGTTGAGACTCTAGAAAGAGTGCAGAGAAGAGCAACAAAGATGATTAGGGGACTGGAGGATAAAACATATGAAGAACGGTTGCAGGAACTGGGTATGTCTAGTTTAACAAAAAGAAGGACTAGGGGAGACATGATAGCTGTGTTCCAATATCTCAGGGGCTGCCACAAAGAAGAGGGAGTCGGGTTGTTCTCCAAAGCACCTGAGGGTAGAACAAGAAGCAATGGGTGGAAACTGATCAAAGAAAGAAGCAACTTAGAACTAAGGAGAAATTTCCTGACAGTTAGAACAATTAATAAGTGGAATGACTTGCCTTCAGAAGTTGTGAATGCTCCAACACTGGAAATTTTTAAGAAAATGTTGGATAACCATCTGACTGAGATGGTGTAGGGTTTCCTGCCTGGGCAAGGGGTTGGACTAGAAGACCTCCAAGGTCCCTTCCAACTCTGATGTTATGTTATGTTATGCTGTAACATTAAAATATTAGCTAAAATTTACCTAAACTAAAACCTAGGAAAAACCCTATAAAAAACCCACTAAAATCCCCAAACTAAAATCAATCAGGCCAGCCCCGCTTCACCCCGCTTCACCCTGGAATGGTGAAAAAAGAAAGTCTTGAGCTCGCGCTTAAAGGTCCGGAGATCAGGGAGGAGACGGAGTCCCACCGGCAGCTCATTCCATAAAGCCGGGGCCCCCACAGAGAACACCCTTCCCCTGGGAGCCGCCAGCCGACATTGACTAGCCGACAGCACCCTAAGAAGACCCTCCCTGTGGGCGCGCACTGGACATATCGGACAATGGGAGGTAACTGTCGGCAGCAGGAGGTCCCGTAAATATCCCGGTCCAATGTCATATTGCCCCCAACAATGGGGGAGGGGGCAGGGGTGAGCTTCAGATCCTTTAGCAATGGGTTCGCTGCCCTGTTGCTGGGAGGGCATGGCCTAGCTGGCTGCCTGAACAATGGGGGATGGGCAGGCTTTTTCACCCTCCTCAGGCTCTGGAGGCTTTCCTCGAGCCTCCAGGAGGGTAAAAACTGCTTCCCACGGGGTCCAGAGGCCCTCCGGAGACCAAAAACAGGCCCATTTCTGGAATTCCAGAACCTCCTGTAGGCCTGTTTTTTACCCTCCCAGACCCTCTGTGTGGCCCCTGCACTTACCTGGAATGGTGAATGGGCCATATGGAGACTCCTAGGAGGGGTGGGGTGGGGTGGGTATGGCCAGCCAGGGATGGCATTTGGGGGTTCACCAAACCCCGATGATCCTTGGCTAGATGATCGCCTGAACCTTGCCGAACCCTTAGGAACCCACCTTTCGGGGCGGAGTGTCAGACCTTGATGCAATGAGTCCAAGCTAATTCTCTACTTAAATTGTCCTCTTGACTAGGACGTTTGCTCTCTAACGGATATAGTTTATAGTTTAGCTTGGCAAGAATCTGTCCATTAGATTAAGCAAAGGAAGGATTGAACTTGATCGGATTTCATCGGGTCGCCTCTGAGCTCGGACCTGATGCTCTTGTTCTCAGTATTCTTTGATGTCCTATTTCTGGTCAACTGATATAAGGTTGTTGTTTTCTTTTTAAAAAAAAATAAAATAAAATAAAACCTCATCGGCTTTCCATTTCTCATATGATGTCATTGTAATCTTGGAAGCATTGCCGAACCTACTGTGAAAAATGAACAGGATTAGAAAGAGACGAATTAAAACATTTCTGTTTCTGTGCTCTAGTTTTTTTTTTCCTATTGTAATGAAAAGTAGAATGATTTATTACTGCGTCCATTTCGAAAGTATAAATTGCTTTTCAGAGTATACGTTGATACGGTACAGGTGGGTAAATCAATAAGGCTCGCTTATTCTTGGGATGCAGATTTTTTTTTTTTACTGAGAAACCTCGTCTCCCCTTTTTAAGATGGGAAAAGATGAGAAAAGAAGGACTAGGGGTGGTGACATGATAGCAGTATTCCAATATTTCAGGGGCTACCACAAAGATCTCTGCTGCCTTCGACATGACCTGAGTTTAACTCATAGAATCATTTGTTACAATGTCCTTCCTGTTGAAGCTTCAACAGCTTCAATCTCAACAATACACAAGCACACAATAGATTTAAGCTTAAAGTGAACTGCTCCAATCTTGATTGCAGAAAATATGACTTCAGTAACAGAGTTGCTAATGCCTGGAATGCACTACCTGACTCTGTGGTCTCTTCCCAAAATCCCCAAAGCTTTAACCAAAGGCTATCTACTATTGACCTCACCCCATTCCTAAGAGGTCTGTAATAAGATTAATCTTAAGGTCTGCATAAGAGCACTGGCGTGCCTACCGTTCCTGTCCTAATGTTCCCTTTGATTGTATCCAATTCGTATAGTTATTTCATGCTTATGCTTATATATACTGTTGTGACAAATAAATAAATAAATAAAATAAAAATAATAAAAAGATGAGGGGATCCACTTATTTTCCAAAGCACCAGAAAGCAAAAAGGAAACAATGGATGGAAACTACTCAAAGAGAGATGCAACCTGGAATGGATAGCCATTTGTCTGAAATGGTGTAGGGTTTCCTGCCTGGGCAGGGGGTTGGACTAGAAGACCTCCAAGGTCCCTTCCAACTCTGATATTATTATTATTATTATTATTATTATTATTATTATTATTATTATTATTATTATTATTATTATTATTATTATTATTATTATTATTATTATTATTGAGAAACTTCTTTAACAGTAAGGACAACTAACCAATGAAACAGCTTGCCTTCAAAAGTTTATTTATTTTATTTATTTTTTTATTTTTTTATTTTTTTTTTAATATTTAAAAAACGGCCTTCCTCTTATTTATTGAAAGAGTTTTAAAAAAAACAAAAACATTTTCCCCCTTTTTTCCCTCTCCCCCCCCCAAAAAAAAAAAACAAAACATCCCCCTCCCTCCCCCACCCCCGGCTTCCCGGGTCAATCACAAGGTAAAGTCCAATCCAAATAACCACATCCAAAGCTTTTCGTCTCCCAACCCCCTCCCCATTACATAAAATAACTTTCTAATTATTCAAAGGCAATCTGATATTTCTTAATCTGATATCTGTTTTGTAGATAATCAATCCATTTTTTCCATTCAATTAAATATCTTTCCTGCGTATTGTCTTTTAAAAACGCTGAGATTTTAGCCATCTCAGCCAAGTTAATAACTTTCAATATCCATTCTTCTATTGTAGGTATCTCTTCTTCTTCCAGTATTGTCCAATCAACAGTCTTGCTGCTGTTATTAAGTTCAAAATCAATTTAGTCTCAATCCCTGTACAATCCATTATAATTCCCAAAAGGAAAAATTGTGGCAGGAACTTTATCTTCTTCTTCAGTACATTTTGAATAATCCACCAAATTCTTATCCAAAAGACCTTAATTTTCTTGCAAGTCCACCAAATATGAAAATATGTAGCATCATCACAATCACACCTCCAACATTTCGCTTGGATATTAGGATACATACATGATAATTTTTTGGGATCTAAATGCCATCTATAAAACATCTTATAAAAATTTTCCTTAAATTCTGTGCTTGTGTAAACTTAACATTTCTAACCCAAATTTTCTCCCATGTTTCCAACATTATTGGTTCCTGAATATTCTGTGCCCATTTTATCATACAATCCTTTACCAAATCCTTTTCCGAATCTATTTCAAGCAACACATTATACAATCTCTTTATATGCTCCTGGGTCTGATTTCTAATTTGCTTTATTAAATTTTCCTCCTTTGCATTATACCAATTTTTGATCTTCTTTCCATCTAGCACTTATTTGCCCATATTGAAACCAAGTATAATTCCTCCTTCTTCATTTAATACCTGTAATGATTTTAATTGCAATCTACCTCCTTCAGCATACAAAAGTTCTTTATATGTAATCATTTCCTGTTTCTGTTCTATATTTATATTCTCTATTGCATGTCTAGGGCTCGCCCATATAGGAATCTTATAATCTAATTTATAGGAATATTTATTCCAGACCATAAAGAGCACTTCTCAACACATGATTCTTAAAAGCCCTATCCACTTTTTTTTCCATAAAATAAGTACGCATGCCATCCATATAACAAGTCATAACCTTCTATATTCAAAATTCTTTCCTCTGTTAAGTTAAACCAGTCACTTATTACTGAAAGGGTTACTGCTTCATAATATAGTTTAAAGTTAGGCATTCTTAAACCACCTCTTTCCCGTGAATCCTGTATTATTTTCATTTTAACCCTCGCCTTTTTACCCTGCCATATAAATTTATTAATCCCACTCTGCCAATCTTCCAAATTTTTATCCTTTTTAATTATAGGTATCATCTGGAACAGAAACAAAAATCTAGGTAACACATTCATTTTAATAGCCGCAATCCTTCCCAATAGGGATAACTGCAATTTCTTCCAGCCATTCATATCATTCTGAACTTTTTGCCATAGCAAGTCATAATTATTCTTATAAAGTTTCTTGTTCGATGAGCTAATATAGACCCCTAAATATTTAACCTTTTTTACTACCTCAAATCCTGTCATTTCCTCTAGTTTTTGTTTCTGTTGTATAGACATATTTTTAATTATCACTTTTGTTTTATTCTGATTTATTTTAAATCCTGATACCTTTCCATATTTATCAATTACTTCCAACAAAAATCTACTTGAATTTATAGGATTCATTAACGTAACCACTACATCATCTGCAAAAGCTCTAACTTTGTACTCATATTGTCTAATCTTAATTCCTCTATTTTCATTAATTTCGTATTTTATCTAATAATGGTTCCAGAGTCAAAACAAACAATAATGGTGATAAGGGACATCCCTGTCTTGTTCCTTCGCAATCTTAATAACTTCTGTCAAACTACCATTTACTATAATCTGTGCTGTTTGCTCTCCATAAATCGCTTTAATTATTCTAATAAAACAGTCTCCAAATTGCATTTTCTATTAATTTAAATAAAAATCCCAATGCAATCGATCAAAGGCTTTCTGCATCCAAAAAATAAGTGCCGCTGAAGTATTCTTCTTTTCCAAATATTCCAATATATTAATAATCTGTCTAACATTATTCCTCATCTGCCTCCCTTTTATAAAACCAGATTGATCAGTATGAATTCTTTGTTGTAAAACTAACATTAATCTATTTGCTATTATTTTTACAAAATCTTATAATCATTATTTAAAAGTGAAATCGGCCTATAGTTACCAGGTTTAGAGCAGTCTTGCTCCTCTTCGGTATCAGTGAAATAAAAGATGTTTTCCATGACGGGGTATTCCACTCCTAATTGTATCTGATTAAATAATTCTTTAAGTGGGCCTAATATTTCATCCTGTGTTTTTATAATAAGTTGCTGTAAGACCATCTGTACCAGGGTTTTCCCATTTTAATTGTTTAATTGCCTCCACTATTTCTCCAGTAGCTATCGGCCGGTTCAGCTCCTCCTCTGTTCTAATGTTAGAATATTCACCTTATAATCTTTCAAATAATCATAAATGTCCCTATCCAATATTTTGTCTTTTGCATATAGTGCAGTATAAAATTCTGAGAATGCCTTTTAATTTTATCCTGTTGATATCTCTTTACCTTTATATTCTATTTTTGTATGACACGTGCTTTCTGTTTCTTCCTTAAATTATATGCCAACCATCTCCCAGGTTTATTTGCATTACAAAAGGTATTATGTTTAGCATATTGTATATTCGTTGCCACCTGGTCTGCCATTAACATATTAAATTGACTCTGTAATATTTTTATAGCCTCTTTAAGTTTATGATCTTGTGGGTTTTGAATTAATAACTGTTGCTTCCTTTGAATTTCTTCTTCCAAATATCTACGCTGCTTTTGTTTATTATTCCTTTGCCTGTTGTCCAAATAAAATCAATATCCTCTAATAAACGCTTTGCTCGCTTCCCACACAGTTCCTATAGGTGTCCCTTTGTACATATTAAAATCAAAAAATTCTTTTAACTGTTTCTTACAATAAGTTACATTATCCTCATATCTAAACAGATTTTCATTCAACCTCCATGTTCTACCACCTTTTTTCCCTTGTAATAATTCCATCCATACTGGGCTATGGTCAGTTAAACACCTCGAAATATCTTCGCTTTTCTTCACCCTAGAAAGCAAGTCATTAGAAATTAAAATAAAATCAATGCGTGAAAAAGATTGATGCCTAACAGAAAAAAAAGTAAAATCTCTCTCAACTGGTTTCCGTAACCTCCATATATCTCTAAACTCAAAGTCTTCCATCATTTCAAAAAAGGATTTTGGTAATTTTGCATGTATAGGTATCTTCTTGGAGGAGTTCTCTTATCCCTTCTTGTATCAATTACTCCATTCCAGTCTCCTAATAAAATAAACGAACTATAATCCCAGAGGGTCAACCTCTCATGTAACATTTTGTAAAACTTTTCTTGTTGCTGATTAGGTGCATAAATACCTATCAACAAAGTCTTGTTTGCATCTATCACCAGTTCAATAGCAATAAATCTTCCTTGAATATCTGCCTCAATTAGCTTAGCTGGTATATCCTTCCTGATATATACAACAATTCCATGCTTCTTTTCCAAAGCTGATGCAACAAAATGGTTACCCAATTTTGAGTTAATTAAATATTTTTGGTCTGATAATTTTATATGTGTCTCTTGCAAACAAATCACATCATTTTTAAATTGTTTCAAGTAGTGAAATATTTTCCTTCTTTTCTGAGCTGAATTCAAGCCATTAACATTCCATGACAAGATTCTATTTGCCATTACTGGCCTCCTGAAGCTTTGAAGCAGACAACGGAAGCTCCTCCTCCGGTATCTTCCGTCTAGCTCCTCCCACAGCTTCCATAATGGGATCCTGACTTTTACTTTGAGACTGTTGCTCTTCTTACGCTTAAGGGCCCTCTTGTCACCCTTTGCTCTTGTGGTTCCTCTAATACTGGCAGCAATAAAGGCTCTTGGATCACCACGCCTTCTTGAGTCTCTTGAAGTTTTTCTATCACTTCTATTTCGACTTTCAAAACTGTAGAAAGAAAACTTTGCCTTTAAAACCGTGTCAATTCTATATCTCCTTCCTTGATAGAATAGTGTCAGTCCAACTGGCACCTCCCATCTGAATTGAATCTGATGTTTTTTAAGTTCTTGTGTAAAAAAAGCAAATTGCTTCCTGTCTCTTAACATCTTTGAAGGAATCTCTTTCAACACCTTCAACTCCTGTTCTCCAATTTTTAAAGTTGTCTGATATGAAACTTGCAGAATTTGATTTCTCATAGTCCTTTTCACAAAATAAACCACAATGTCCCGAGGAAGCTTTCTCTGTCTTGCAATCCAAGAATTAACTCTATATATTTTATCAATTTGGTAAGCTACCTCTTGGGGTCCGCTTCAATAAATTCAGCCAATGCTTCTGATATAATTTTTCTTAAGTCTTCCACGCTCTTCTCGCATACCACGAATTCTAAGAGCTCCTTCCATAAGTTTATATTGTAATATCACAACCTGATCTTCATTTTGATCCACTTTTTTCTGAACACCTTTCATTTCATCTTCTAAATACTTATTTGACTGAGAGATCTGTTGCATTTCCACTTCCAATCCTTCAATTTTTTACTCAGTCCTTGAACTGCCATAAGAATATCTTCTCTTATTTTTGCATTAAAATTCTCCATCATCTCTTTTGCCTATCTTCAGAAAGTTTTAATTGTTCTTTCAATATTTCCTCAAGACTTGGTTCAGATCCCTTCTTCCAGAAGGCTTTAAAGGTTTAGCTGCCATTCTGTCTTCAAAAGAATCAGGAATTCAAACTTAATAACTCTCCTTCCTCCTTTCAGTATAAAAACTCCGTTTGTAACAATCCACAAGTAACGCTGCTTCATCGTACTAAAAATTTTACTTTCACTTTTAGACGCCATTTTAAAAGTCAATTAATCAAAGACAAAGAAAGGTTTCAAATTTCAAAAGGAGTCGGTACTTGCCGTGTTGATTCTACATCAAAGTTCGAACGCTTGTGAAATTCCCGTCTGCTTGGAATATCAATCAATTTAATAAGTTCTCTAGAGCAGAAGCAACATTCCTCTCCTTTTCCCTGATAAAAACAGGGGCGTGCTGAAGTTGGAAGGAGTGGAATTCGGTGGGGTCATAAATCCAGGAAAATTCGCTCTTAAGAGCAAACCCCCTGTCAGACCTGCCACTCTTCCACAATTCTGATAATCTCTTTCACCCAGAGATTATGCTAAGCTCAGTGAACAGTGATTTATTTTCTGTTTCACTGACTTTTACAATCTTCTAACACGGAGTGCTCTGTTTGAGCACCCAGCAGGAGGGTGACGTCACTGGAGCCTTTATTATTATTATTATTATTATTATTATTATTATTATTATTATTATTATTATTATTATTATTATTATTATTATTATTATTGAGAAACTTCTTTAACAGTAAGGACAACTAACCAATGAAACAGCTTGCCTTCAAAAGTTTATTTATTTTATTTATTTTTTTATTTTTATTTGCATTTATATCCCGCCCTTCTCCGAAGACTCAGGGCGGCTTACCCTATGTCAAGCAATAGTCTTCATCCATTTGTATATTATATACAAAGTCAACTTATTGCCCCCAACAATCTGGGTCCTCATTTTACCTACCTTATAAAGGATGGAAGGCTGAGTCAACCTTGTGGATGCTTCAACACTGCAGTTTTTTCTTTAAAAAGACTGGAGAGCCAAGTGTCTGAAATGGCATAGGGCAGTGTTGGCAAATCTTTTTGGCACCGAGTGCTGAAACGGGAGCACACGTGCAGGGGGAGCGGCAGAAACAGGAAGAGGAGTTCCCTGGTGTGCACGCGCGGGAGCGCTGGAAACCGGAAGAGCAGTTCCCCGGTGCGCATGTGTGCACCAGGAATCTAATCTTTCAGTTTCCAGTGTGCGCATGTGCGGCGGTCACCTGGTCTTCCGGTTTCTAGTGCGCATGTGTGCATGAAGAGCAGCTGGTTCCAGTGTGCGCATGTGCGCCAGTCACCTGGTCTTCCGGTTTCTAGTGCGCATGTGTGCATGAAGAGCAGCTGGTCAGCATGCAAGTGCACGCCGGAAACAGGAAGGTCAGCTTCCCAGTGTGCGTGTGCACCAGCTGGTCTTCACGTGCGCAAAAGCGCCAGAAACTGGAAGACCAGGTGACCGGTGTGCGCAAACCGGAAGAGCAACAGGCGACGGCTGGTTCTGCGTGCCACTTGAGGCTCATGTACCATAGGTTCACCATCACTGGTATAGGGTCTCCTATTTGAGCACAGGATTGGAAAAGAAGACGGCCACAGTCCCTTCCAGCTCTGTTCTGGTTGTATGCTTAGAAGTCAGAAGATTTAAATTTACTCAACAATGGCTATTTTAAGTATGCCAGCAACAACAAATAAAATCTCCACTCTCTTTTTCAATTTAGAATAGAATAGAATAGAATAATAATAATAATAATAATAATAATAATAATAATAATAATAATAATAATAATAATAACAACAACAACAACAACAACAACAACAACAACAACAACAATAATAATAATAACTATTATTATTATTATTATTATTATTATTATTATTATTATTATTATTATTATTATTATTATTATTATTATTATTATTAAATTTTTATACTGCCCTTTTCCCGAAGGACTCAGGGCGGTTCACAGCAAAATAAAACAACAATAAGTAAATACAATACAAATCAAATCAATAATTAAAAAACTTATTAAATACGGCCCCAATTTAAAATACATTTAAAACGATAAAAATAGAATAGAATAGAATAACAGAGTTGGAAGGGACCTTGGAGGTCTTCTAGTCTAACCCCTGCTTAGGCAGGAAACCCTACACAACTTCAGACAAATGGTTATCCAACATCTTCTTAAAAACTTCCAGTGTTGGAGCATTTACAACTTCTGCAGGCAAGTTGTTCCACTTATTGATTGTTCTAACTGTCAGGAAATTTCTCCTTAGTTCTAAGTTGCTTCTCTCCTTGATTAGTTTCCACCCATTGCTTCTTGTTCTGCCTTCAGGTGCTTCGGAGATTTAAAAAAAAAAAAATCTGCTCATTTGATCAATAATCTTAACAGTTATTTTGTTCCAATCTGCCTCCACGTTAGAGATTTTGTTTAGCAATATTTGTAATGATCTGAGGCTCTTTGTTATTGCCGTTGTTTTCAAAATCTACCCGAACATTCAGATGCAAATTGTAGTCTTGAATACCTACATGCACTAATATAAATACAATCAGCTAATGCTAGTAATCTAGCCTGGTTTTTTTTTTTTTTAAGTGCCACCATATTTACTCGCATAAGGTTTGGGGATTAAAAGAAGAAGGGAAAAAAAAAAAGCTTTAGACCCTAGGGTTCTGAAATGAAAATAGAATTAATCACAGTTTATAAAATAAAACTTCACACATTATTTCATTTTGCCATCTGTCTTGCATTCTTTCCCCCTTCAACCAACCTGCAGGAGATTAATTCTCCCAGGATCTACAGATCTTGGGATAGTGATTAGTATTGCCACAAAAGAGCCATATATTGCAAGACTATTCACAACATAGATGATTCAGCCAACTGTCATGGGGGTGATACACAATGTAGCTGCTGTGCAAGCAAGCCATTTCAATGACAAATCTGATTTTAATCATTTTTTTTTCCTGAGCGAGAATGTGTCAAAGAAAGACCTTGGAAAACTAGAGGAGGAGTGGGGGAAGATCTTAGAAAATCAGGTCTCAGGGCATGAACTTATTTGATAATGGGTTGTAGGTCAACACATTGACCCATAGTGTTGAACCCAACTAATTGCAACCTGGAATGTTTCTAATGTGCCTCAAAGGAGGCCCAAGAATATTTTAAAATTTCTGCCTGTTGGGCTTTGTTCTTTCCTCCCAACCCAGAGACAGGTTTATAAGCCCTTGATTCAATTGGGTTTGTTGCTCGGGAACCATGACATCATCCTAAGAAGGGTGGATGTAATGGAAGGCAATAAGTTTAGGAAACTCACCATATCTTAGAAAACATTGCATCATGAAAACCAGAGTAATTAATGTGGGTATCCCACATTTTCATACACACACAGTTTTAAATATACACATTAGATGATAGATAGATAGATAGATAGATAGATAGATAGATAGATAGATAGATAGATAGATAGATAGATAGATAGATAGATAGAGGGGGTGGGTGGGTGGGTGGATAATAGATGGATGGATATGATAGATGATAGATAAATAGATAGATGATAGATGATAGATGATAGATAGATAGATAGATGATAGATAGATAGATAGATAGATAGATAGATAGATAGATAGATAGATAGATAGATAGATGATAGATAGATAGATAGATAGATAGAGGTAAAGGTTCCCCTTACACATATGTGCTAGTCGTTCCCGACTGTAGGGGGCAATGCTGATCTCCATTTCAAAGCCGAAGAGCCAGTGCCGTCCGAAGACATCTCTGTGGTCACGTGGCCAGCATGACTAAACGCCAAAGGTGCACTGAATGCTGTTACCTTCCCACCAAAGGTGGTCCCTATTTTTTCTACGTGCATTTTTTACGTGCTTTCGAACTGCTAGGTTGGCAGAAGCTGGGACAAGTAACGGGAGCTCACCCTGTTACGTGGCACTAGGGATTTGAACCGCTGAACTGTAGGGGGCAATGCTGATCTCCATTTCAAAGCCGAAGAGCCAGTGCCGTCCGAAGACATCTCTGTGGTCACGTGGCCAGCATGACTAAACGCCAAAGGTGCACTGAATGCTGTTACCTTCCCACCAAAGGTGGTCCCTATTTTTTCTACGTGCATTTTTTACGTGCTTTCGAACTGCTAGGTTGGCAGAAGCTGGGACAAGTAACGGGAGCTCACCCTGTTACGTGGCACTAGGGATTTGAACCGCTGAACTGCTGACCTTTCGCTCGACAAGCTGAGCGTCTTATCCACTGAGCCATCCCGTCCCTCTATCTATGAGTAGGTGGTACAAAAATAAGGCTACAGAGCTTTTCGGCATTCAAGGACTGACAGCAACATTCCATTGGTCACTGGTTATCCTGGTATCATGGTTTAAAGACATAAAACTGGGGCAGGAGATCAGGGTAGGAAACCTCCATATATTTATGAGCAACAATTAATTCAACAAATATTGCAGTCTTCCCATCTTTCTTCTACCTGAATATTTCTCATATACTTATATGGACCTGAATATTTCTCATATACTTATATTGAGCAGTATCTTTGCCACAAATTCATCCCAGGGGCCACATTCAGGATATAAGATACTTTTAATTGAATGTGTTTTGTGATATGTATTCAATATTCAATAGGCAGAGTAAATGTGTTATTTTCATTAGGATCACTGGAGGTTCTATTGGATAATCTTCTTTCAAACCTATCCCCTTTTCTTAAAGGTAAAGGTAAGAATTCCCCTCACACATATGTGCTTGTTGTTCCTGACTCTAGGGGGCGGTGCTCATCTCTATTTCAAAGCCGAAGAGCCAGCACTGTCCGAAGACGTCTCTGTGGTCATGTGGCCGGCATGACTAAACGCCAAAGGCGCACGGGATGCTGTTACCTTCCCACCAAAGGTGGTCCCTATTTTTTTACTTGCATTTTTTATGTGCTTTCGAGCTTTCCCTTTTCTTAGTCCAGTGATAAAATTGTTTTCACCTTTTTTAAACAAATCTGTCCTAAATAATCCTTTTAGGTTTTCAAATGTTATTTTCATATCTCTTTTCATGATGATGATGATTAGCAGTATATAAAACATTTCAGCCACGTTGGAAGTGTTTTTAGTGCTATTCTTATTTCCTGCGAAGCATTTGACATTTGAAACAAAGCATTTTTAATCTGAAACTTCAGCATCTTTCTAATTATGCTGCCTAGTTTAGGAATTGCTTTACAAATTGCAGAAGAATGAAATACAAGTAAAGCAAGCATATTAATATATATTAATGATGGTGAGGAAGGGAAAATTGTTTGTTTTTTTTTTTAAATTCATCTAGCCCAGAACTATATTCCAGGAATCTAAATTACACAACTGAGATGTTTTTATATTGGCACTTAATAGCACATGCTGAAGCATCTGTTGCTACTGGATTATATCTGCAGACCCATCAGAGTGAATATTACTAAATGGAATCATTGACAACACGGCATAAAGAACCTATTGCTGTGCCTGTAAATGGTAAAACGGTGTTTGCCAGACAATGCACATATGGAGCAATTTGTCATTTGTGGTGAAGGGGAATCTGTCTGTCTATTTACCTACCTATTTCTATCATCTCAATCTCTACGTATTGATCACTCTCTCTCTCTACTTCTGTCTCTGTCTCATCTATCTATCTATCTATCTATCTATCTATCTATCTATCTATCTATCTATCTATCTATCTACAAAATCTACAAAATCCTGTAGATAGATATATCTGTCTGTCTGTCTGTCTGTCTGTCTGTCTGTCTGTCTGTCTGTCTGTCTATCTATCTATCTATCTATCTATCTATCTATCTATCTATCTATCTATCTATCTATCTATTTTCTATCTTCGACAGTATCTATCTATCTACAAAATCTACAAAATCCTGTAGATAGATATCTACAAAATACTGTATATGTCTGTCTGTCTATTTATCTACAGTATCTCTTTATCTACAAAATCCTATAGATAGATATATATGTCTGTCTGTCTGTCTGTCTGTCTGTCTGTCTGTCTGTCTGTCTGTCTGTCTGTCTATCTATCTATCTATCTATCTATCTATCTATCTATCTATCATCTATCTATCTATCTATCTATCTATCTATCTATCTATCTATCTATCTATCTATCTATCTATCTATCTACAGTATCTATCTACAAAATCTACAAAATCCTGTAGATAGATATCTACAAAATACTGTAGATATCTGTCTCTGTCTGTCTGTCTGTCTGTCTGTCTGTCTGTCTGTCTGTCTGTCTGTCTGTCTGTCTATCTATCTATCTATCTATCTATCTATCTATCTATCTATCTATCTATTTTCTATCTTCTACAGTATCTATCTACAAAATCCACAAAATCCTGTAGATTGATATCTACAAAATACTGTAGATGTCTGTCTGTCTATCTATCTACAGTATTTCTTTATCTACAAATTCCTGTAGATAGATATATCTGTCTGTCTGTCTGTCTGTCTGTCTGTCTGTCTGTCTGTCTGTCTGTCTGTCTGTCTGTCTGTCTATCTATCTATCTATCTATCTATCTATCTATCTATCTATCTATCTATCTATCTATCTATCTATCTACATTATCGCTATCATCTTTCTCTCCTTCTGTATCAATCTATCATCATTTCGTTCCACATCTCTATCTTTCATCCATCTTATCGTCTCTTTCATCAGCCACCAGGAATTTTGGTATCTGAGACCAATATTGTCATATAAATTATGCCCACTCTTTAAATGTGCCTATTTCAATTTGCCTATTCCTACTTAGCCCAAGCAAAGACAATGGCTGAATATGAGATTTCCTTTTTTAAAAAAATGGGAATATTAAGACGGGAAAATCTGTCTCATCTTCTTAGTTAATTTATTCTCTCCAAGTCACTTGAAATATATACCGTTTCAGATTTTGGGAGGAAGGGATTATTTTGGGTGAAATATAATAATTATTATGCCCACATCCAATATAATTATGTTGTGGACAGAAAATGTTGCTTTCTTCAAAATTGGAGTAGAAGACCTCCAAGGCCCCTTCCAACTCTGTTGCTCTTTTCTGTTCTGCTCTGCTCTTTTTTTTATTATTTATTTTTTTATTTATTTATTTATTTAGTCAAGCATGTATTGATAGATGCTGATATTATGATAGATACAAGTGTAAACATAATTATAAATACATGAAAAGGATACGAATAAAAGAAAACATTAGGACAGGGACGGTAGATACACTGGTGCGCTTATGCCCGCCCCTTAAAGACCTCTTAGGAATGGGGTGAGGTCTAGAGTAGACAGTCTTAGGTTAAAGTTTTGAGGGTTTGGGGAAGAAACCACGGAGTCAGGTAGTGCATTCCAGGCGTTGACAACTGTTACTGAAGTATTATTTTCTGCAGTCCAGCTTGGATCGATTTACTATGAGTTTGTATCTATTGTGTGCTCTTGTATTGTTGGGGTTGAAGCTGAAATATTCATTGGCTGGTAGGACATTGAATAGAATAGAATAGAATAGAATAGAATAGAATAGAATAGAATAGAATAGAATAAAATAGAATAGAATATTTTATTGGCCAAGTGTGATTGGACACACAAGGAATTTGTCTTGGTGCATATGGTCTCAGTGTACACAAAAGAAAAGATACGTTCATCAAGGTACAACATTTACAACACAATTGATGGTCAGTTATAGTAGATGATTTTATGTACTATGCTTAGGTCTTCGAAGATGACGAAGTTCTAAGTTGTCTAAGCCCAGAAATTCGAGTCCAATGATATAAGATATTTTGTTGCGAGCAGAGGAGTGGAGAATTATTCTTGTGAAATATCTCTGGACTCGTTCAATTATATTAATGTTTGATGTGCAGTGGGGTTCCAGACAGATATTCTGTTCTGTTCTGTTCTGTTCTGTTCTGGGGGACTACTGTTTTTGAGATGAGCTGTAGAATTGTAGGATTCTTTTTTTATTTCCACTCTTCTTCCCAGGTACTTAGGTTTTGCTAGAGCAACCCCATTGGTCAGATATCTAGCTGAGATCATTTCTCTGCCCCTAAGTAATTCCTAGCCTAGACAAGTGGCCTTAATAAAATGTAATTCAATAAACTGAGAGATAAAGGTCATATTTGCATGAGAAAATAAAGGTAGGGAAGGAAAAAAGATCTGACCTGAACAAATAATTGACAAATAATTGAAAAAACTGGCTCTATGTAGAACTGGGAAGTATAAGAAATGGAAGGGAGGTTTCCTGTAACATTTATTGCTATGATGGGAATGCAATAGACAATTAAATTAACAATGTAGACTAAATCATACTGTTGCTTTCCATTATTTTTGGGATTAAAAACTGCATCTGCTAGCATTTTGATTTGAAAACAGGACAAGTGTGGGTTAAATTCAAGATACCTTAAAGAGTATAGTATGCTGAAAGTGTGTTAAATGAAATAATATTGTTATAAAGCATATAACCACATTCCAAAGTTGAAAGAGAATTCAGGACTTCTTCAATTGAAATATAAGAATTATATTGAAAACTAATATTCAAAAGAAAGCATTTTTAATCAGGATAATTGTCAAGCCCTAAGAACCAAGAATGATATGTAGAGTTGCTTCACCTATGGACGGAATCTTGCCAGATTAAAGCAACCATTTGCATAGCTACAAATATGTTTTAGGAAAAGCTAAGGAGGAGCCACGTTAACTCATTTTCTGCTGACCAAACTTCTCGAGCTCTGCTGTCTCTCTGTCCTTTGGGAAGCAACTCCTCCATCCTGGGAATCCAGGCCACATTCCATCACAATAATTAAAAAAAAAGGACTTTGTGATTTCTAGATCTCTTGTTTACTTTCTTAGGTATTTTACTCCCTGACTGTTTTATATTATAACCTTAAGGCCCGAAGGCCATCACTCTGCTAAACAAATAATTCCATCAACACTGTCAAACTATTTACTGAATCTGCACTATTATTAATCTTCTCATAGTTCCCATCACCAATCTCTTTCCATTTATGACTGTATGACTATAACTTGTTTCTGGCAATCCTTATGATTTATATTGATATATTGACCATCAATTGTGTTGTAAATGTTGTACCTTGATGAACGTATCTTTTCTTTTATGTACACTGAGAGCATATGCACCAAGACAAATTCCTTGTGTGTCCAATCACACTTGGCCAATAAAAATTCTATTCTATTCTATTCTAATGTGCAAGAGTTAAAATCCTTCCTAAGAACATATGCAGTGCCCTGCTGAATTGGACCCCGGAGCCATGTAGTTCAACTCACTGTTCTTACAGTGGCCAACCATCTGCACAGCGAATGCCATCAGTCTTCCAGAAGATGTCATTCAGAGCAGAGCTGGGATCCTACCGGTTTAACAACCAGTTCACTGAACATGTGCTTCGCGTGCATGCACATTTAGGAGAAAACTCACCTTCCACATGATAGCTGGTGAGGAAAACAGCTGAGGGGCAGCAATGCTGCGCCAATCAGCTGGGCTTTAGAAAAGGAAATATAGGTGAGTATAACTCAGGGATGGGTGGGTGGGCCCACTTCAAAGACTGAACAAATTGGTTTGCCCCCAGCTGATCATCGGAGCTACAGGTTTGCCTGAAACGGTCCCAACCAGTAGAATCCCACCCCTGTTTCAGACGCAGTCTCACTGTCATCAATTGTTCTGTCTCCCAACCTCATCTAGGAAGACCCATGAGCCAATAACGTCTGCCAGTAATTTACTTTTACAACAGATAACAGTTCTGGCAGCTACCCTCCGAATGCCTGCCAAATTTCTTATCACCTCAAGAATCAGCGTAACTGAAGTCCATTTCTGGGGCAACCAGGAGCTCAAACTGTAAACTGAAGTCCTCTGCAAAGTTCAAATCTTTAGTCCAGAAAATATCCCAGCCGAAGCTCACAAGATGCAGTTTTGTCCGTCACAGAGCCTGCAGAGCAATCCCACCTGCTTTTATCCCCTGTGTGGTGTGGCTCAGTGACTCAGCAATCTCTGGCCCTGCCACACCTCTTCCTTTACTGCGCACGCCTCTCCCTCCGATGCTGCCTGGGATCATCTTGGATTGATCCTCATCACTCCCTATTAGTGGTTGCTCCGACATGCCTTCCTCCTGGCCTTCAGCTGGAGAGGGAGGCCTTGTCAGCTGCTCCGACATGCCTTCCTCCTGGCCTTCAGCTGGCACCTGAGGCGTTGCCAGAAAGGAGGGTCCTGGAGAGGGAGGCCTTGTCAGCTCCTCCCCATCACTTTCAGAGTCATCCTCCTCTGTGAGGACAGTCTCGGGAGCCGGAGTCACAACATCAATACTAATGGCCATTCAACCCTACAAATTTCATGAACTGCTTCAATCTCTTTGGAAGCCAGTCCAAACCATCCTCAACTATCTTCCAAAACAGGACCTTTTGTTTTTTCCACCAACATCCTTTCATTCTTAGCTATCGCCCTACTGAAGAAGCAAGCTATTCTTCAATTTATATATCTTTAAGCATGATTTACGGTTTACTGGTATATATGAAGCAGAACATTGCCGTCCTTTCATCCAATCATGAAGTGAATCTCCCTGCCATTGGCAAAGAAAGAAAGAAAGAAAGAAAGAAAGAAAGAAAGAAAGAAAGAAAGAAAGAAAGAAAGAAAGAAAAGAAAAGATAACCCTATTCAAAACTCAGAAAAGTTTTGTTTTACCTTACTTCTGTAATATATGCTATTTTCATGCAGCCATGTTCCCCAACCCACATACCCAAAAAGAAAAGGAAAAAAAAAGAACTGAAACCAATGGAAAATATAATAATTAAGCCTCAACCATCTTGCTCGTAATGAAATGTTTTCAAGAAAACAACTGAGCTCAGAGAGCACCAAGGACCCCTCATTTCAACCCTGAGCTATAAATATTCTCCTTTATCGATATATTTATACATATACATGCTCATACACATACACAAACACACACACAGAGAGAGAGAGAAAGTTATTTTTGCCTCCTGATTTGAATTAATCAGCCTCCATTGCTTGCTTGCTTTTCAGATTTCTAGTATCTATGAAACTGGGGTTCTTGCATTATATTAGTATGTGACTTTCCAAGCTGCTTCTCATAAATTTGGCTTCAGATAAATAAATATTCTCTTTTCCAAGTAGTCCACCAAATATAGAACTAAGATAAATTATTCTAGTTATTTTACATTTATTCATTCTAATAGCGCTTGCCAAGCCCCTGACACCCCTTTTTAAAAATTCGACTTCATTTGGGGGGAAGTGAGATAGGCCGGTATTGCCATAGATCAGACCCATCTTGAATTGGGGGGAAGGAAGGAGGGAAGGCCATGAATTTGATTGGTTTCTTCTATTACCATAACGTAGAAAGAATTTTTTTTTAAAAAAAAAAAACCCATTGGGAATGTTCACTATGGAATCCTTTGAGGATGGAAGCCACCCGTTTCTTTCTGTATGATTTTTTTAAAAAAATATTTATTAGGTTTTTAATCCTACTTTTACTACTTTATAAGTAGTAGTAGTAGTATTATATATATTCACTGCCTTGAGTTACTTTATAAGTAACTCAAGGCAGTGAATATATATAATACTCCTTCCTCCTACTTATTTCTTCCTACGACAAGAACCTTGTGTGGTGAATTGGCCTGTGAGAGAATGACTGGCCCAAGTTTATCCAGATGGCTTTCATGCCTAAGGCAGGACTGGAACTCACCATCTCTTGGTGATTAGCCCACAGTTACCCAGTTGGCTTTCATGTCTAAGGTGGGACTAGAACTCACAGCCTCCTGATGATTGACTGAAAGTTACCCAGCTGGCTTTCATGGCTAAGGCTGGACTAGAATTCACAGTCTCCTGGTGATTGGTCCAAAGTCACCCAACTGGCTTTCATGGCTAAGGTGGAATTAGAACTCACAGTCTCCTGGTTATTGACCCAAAGTTACCCAGCTGGCTTTCCTGGCTAAGGATGAACTAGAATTCACAGTCTCCTGGTGAGTAGTCCAAAGTCACCCAACTGGCTTTCATGTCTAAGGTGGGACTAGAACTCACCGTCTCCTGGTGATTGGTCCAAAGTCACCCAACTGGCTTTCATGTCTAAGGTGGGACTAGAACTCACCATCTCCTGGTGATTGGCACAATGTGACACCGACTTGGGTGCAAGTCACTTAGCAATAGAAATTCTGGTTTCAGTTATGGTCATAAGTCAAGGACTACCTTTGGATAGTCTTTTGCTCAAAGATATATTTGCTGTGACTCAGACAGTTTTTAACTGAACTGCTGCATGTTTATGCCATTTATCTCAAACTATTTCCTGTAGGTACAGAGGCTCAGAGGGGACATAGTTTAAATTTCAACACATCCTCGTTTACTCGTGGTCAAATTACTAGCATGAATTATTAGTATTACCAATGCCATTGTGGACACTTTGGGAAGGTACTTTAAATTTTTTAAAAAATAGTGAAAACAAACAAAACCAAAAAACGCAAGCTTTAAGGACTTCTGTTTTTTTTTTTTACACTTAAAATCTTTGGGGCGGAGGGGGAGAAGCACAGAGCGGTTTTTGATCAGGCTAATAACTAAGCGAGAATATCTTGCTAAAAATCTCCCTTCCCTGTTTCCCTTTTGTGATTTCTGATTACTGTCTGCCCGGTTAATTTCTTCAGCTTTTCAAATAGCACTAATCAGGAATTAAAAGCCGGGCTTCAGCTTTTGTAAGGCAGAGTGAGATTCCTGTTCCAACTGGTTGGAAAGGATTTTGAAAATGGGAACAATTCTAGTCCCTCACTGATTATCCCCAGACAAGCTCATAATCCAGCCGCTGGTATTTAGGAAGTCAAGCAGCGAAATAAACAATGTTGATTATAATCAACTGTTCTTTTTCTTCTTTTTTATTCTCATGAGATAAGCAGAAAACTATAATGCCACCGTCCTCTGCCATCTGTTTTTTCTTGCTTTGCTTTGCTTTGTTCCATTTTCTTTTCTTTTCTTTTCTTTTCTTTTCTTTTCTTTTCTTTTCTTTTCTTTTCTTTTCTTTTCTTTTCTTTTCTTTTCTTTCTTCTTTCTTTCTTTCCTTCCTTCCTTCCTTCCTTCCTTCCTTCCTTCCTTCCTTCCTTCTTTCTCTCTCTCTCTCTCTCTCACACACACACACTCTTTCTTTTTCTTTCTTTCTTTCTTTCTTTCTTTCTTTCTTTCTTTCTTTCTTTCTTTCTTTCTTTCTTTCTTTCCTTTTAAAGGGTAGTACTTTCTCTCCCCTCCCCCCTTTTCTGCAAAGCGAAGAAATACAATTTTGCCGATGCTCCTATATTTTCAAGCTCCCATAAAGTACGATGCAACCGGGCCACCTTATTTTTGTTTATTTCTTTTTTTTCTTTGTTTTATACAATCTTTTGTTTGGCAAGTAAATTAAGGTTTTCAGACTGGATTCTAGTAATTAAGATGTCAGTGGAAGCATTTGTGATTTCTAAACGAGTATAGATTTTTAGGGGACAAAGGGAAGGATAGTAGATTTGGCTAAGGAAATCTTCTTTAAGAGACAAAATGGTGGGTGTGTTGGGGGGGGAAGTTTCTGAAAATAAATCCATCCTTCAATCAGTGTCCCAGATGCCACCATTGAATTTGAAGAGGAGTGGGGGGGGGGGAAACCTGACTCTTCTGGAAATGTTCACATTTAATGATCTGCTATTCGTCTTTACTGAGGTTATAGATTGGGAGCTAATGAATAAGGAAAGGTGCATTAAATGTTCTCAAAAGGGACATATATATTTACTTAAACCCTTTTCAAAGCTACTTTTAAACTGGAAGATTAAACATTTGACTCTCGCGTGGAGAGTAGCTTCCATTTGTCTTGTAGACTTAAGTGGGTGGGCGGGAAAGAGGGTCAGTATCTTACAATCAGCATTTCGGGGGGTCTTCTGTTAATTAATTTCATTAAAGATTTTAAAAAAAAAAATGGTTTTGATACGCTGCTAATATATGTGTCTGCTTACCCGTTCAAGATAATTATTTTGCCCTAGCATCAACTGTAATTACCAGGGCTAGCCTAAAAGATTTTCCTGTTTCATAGCAAAGGGCAAAATCTCTGGTGTGTGCATTGATTGATTGAGACAGTAATCGCCCTCCCACCCACCCAATATTTTAACTTAAAAGTCAACCAAATCCTATCTACAGGATTGGTAGCATTGATTTCGCTCCTTGAAAGAATGTTTTCTTTTCCTTTTTCATCAGGGGTAAAAATAAAACAAAACTGCATGACTCCAACCCGCTCCCCAAAATGGCTGGGTAGAACAATGGAGGGGCAAATATCAATCGGTCAGAACAGAGCTGGGAGGGACCTTGGAGGTCTTCTAGTCCAACCCCATGCTCAAGCAGGAGACTCTATACCAGTGATGGCTAACCTTTTTGCCATTGCGTGCCAGGAGCGGGGTGTGCGCGTGTCGTGCACGGGCGTGCCCACCCCCATAATTCTATGCGCCCTACCCCCGTGCATGTGTGCGTGACCCCCCCCCATGTTCCCCACACTCCTGGCATGTGATGGCATGGTAGGCCCATTTTTTTTTATTTACATTTATATCCCGCCCTTCTCCGAAGACTCAGGGCGGCTTACAGTGTATAAGGCAATAGTCTCATTCTATTTGTATATTTACAAAGTCAACTTATTGCCCCCCCAACAATCTGGGTCCTCATTTTACCTACCTTATAAAGGATGGAAGGCTGAGTCAACCTTGGGCCGGGCTTGAACCTGCAGTAATTGCAGGCTGCTGTGTTCTAATAACAGGCTTCTAACAGCCTGAGCTATTACGGCCCTATTTTGTGCTCTCTGGAGGCTGGGGAGGCTGGGGAGAGCCTCCCCAGCCTCCAGAGCCTTTCTAGGAGTCTGGGGAGGGTAAAAATGGTCTTTCCCATCTGCCGAAGGCCCTTCGGAGGCCGAAAATGGCTCATTTGCCAACTTCTGATCCCACTGGAAATTGGCAAATGGGCCGTTTCCAGCCTCCAGAGGGCCTCTGGGCAGAGGTGGGATTCAAGTAATTTAACAACCGGTTCTCTGACCTAATGATTTCTTCCAACAACCAATTTGCCAAACTGCTCAGAAAGTTAACAACCGGTTCTCCCGAAGTGGTGCAAACTGGCTGAATCCCACCACTGCCTCTGGGGTAGTGGGGAAGGCCGTTTTCACCCTCCGCAGACTCCTAGAAAGGCTCTGGAGGCTGGGAAGAGCAAAAAATGGGCCTTCCCCACCACCCCCTGAGGCCCTCTGGAGGCAGGAAACAGCCTGTTTCCCTACTTCTGCTGGGCCCAGAAGGCCTGAAAATCAGCTGGTGCTGAGTTCGCCTGCCCACCGATATGTGTGCCACCTCCGAAATACTTAAAAATTTCTGCTACCGGTTCTCCAAAACTGGTCAGAACCTGCTGAAACCCATCTCTGGTTCTCACACTTTTTTATCTGATTGTTTCCTAAGTAACATTTCTTCCTCTTATTTTCCAAGGTTATTTCCACATGCCATGACAACCGTTTATGCTAAATATTGGGGAGCATCCTATCTTCACTAATTAAAGACCAGAATATTTATTTTTTTAGAAATTAAAATTCCGAAGGAGGAGCTTGAGATACATATTTCTGAGAATCTCTCTTCTCGCAGGTACAGCTTTCGAAATAGAGCCCGTCAATTAAGAAATCATAAATCATAAATCAAATGATCTCTTCTAAGTATGGGGAAATTAAAACTTCCCTGTATTCATTAAAAAAATCAACAACATCTGGGTCTTTCATATTTCCTTTCAGGAAAAAAAATGCATCGTATGCATTTGCTTCCTAATTATAATTTAATTAAACAGTCTTTGATAGAAGAAAATTATAATACTAGCAATAATAATGCCTAGAAGGAAAAAAAAATATGAGGACTCCAACGTGAACCGTGAGCGAGTTGGATTTTTGCATATGAGAGAAGATTCTGATTGGGCTATTTCATGTCTCTGAAAAGAAGAAACTGACTGAGATATATTTATTAAACAATCAACTAATAGATATCTGTCAGTATGCAAATTGTTCTGTGAGAGAGTGAGAGAGAGAGAAAGAGAAGGAGAAGGAGAGGGAAGGAGGGAGATGAAAACACACACGGCTAAAGATCGCCAATTCCATCAATTTCACCCTCATCAATTGTCTGCCAACGTAAAAATGTAAAAAGTTGGCAATGTTAATAAATCACGCTACTCAGCCTTCCATCCTACCAAGGTCAGTGAAATGTGGACCCGCATTGTTGGGGGGCCATAGGCTGACATTGTGAACCGACTACAGAGTGCTGTAAAGCATTATGGGGCAGTATATAGCAATAGCAATAGCATTTAGACTTATATATCACTTCATAGTGCTTTACAGCCCTCTCTAAGTGGTAGGATAGGAGAGGCTTTTGAGGGGCAAGCAGAGGAATCCACAAAGGAGCAGAGGCAGTGGAAGGAGAGCTCAGTGGATAATGAGAGAGAGAGAGAGACAAAGAAAGAGAGAGAGAAAGAGAGAGAGAGAGAGAGAGAGAGAGAGAGAGAGCAAAAGAAAGGAAGAAGACCAGCCACATGAATATCATCTCATCGTGTGACCTGCCGGCTGGGAAAAGACCGGCAGGTCACACCATATGACCACATATGTCACCCCACCATGTGACCTGCCTGCTGAGAGGACACTGACCACCGCGACCAGTGGTGGGATTCAACCGGTTCATTGAGTGCACGCGGTGCATTTGAAAACAGCTCTAAAAATGGCTTTCTACTGCAGCTCCAGCGACTAAAACAGCTGAGGTGTGGCAGATCTGCTCTGTCGTGCCTATCAGCTGGGATCCAAACAAAGGAAATATAGGTCAGTATAGAGCAGGGGCGGGTGGGCAGGCCCAGCTGATCGTTGGAGAGAACCGGTTCGCTCTCAGCTGATCGTCGGAGCTACCGGTTTGTCCGAACTGGTCTGAATAGGCTGAATCCCACCCTTGACTATGACATTACATGACCCAGGCCAAGGGCCGGGAGAGCAGTCCTTTCAGGGGATAGCGCTCTCTGTGTAAAGGATGCAGAACAGATACTAAAAAGGGAGGGGAGGGAGGCCCAGTTCAAAAAGGGATAGGAAAAAGACATAGATGAACATTTTAAACGAATGAACACATGTACTCGCACACAAACCTACATCTTCTACCTAAATAGTTCCTTAACAGTGTGAAATCTGCCTGCTGGCTACCTTGACGCACGATACATTTAATCAAATTCTTTTCATACCAGGTGGATGTTTCCCACCCCCAGAGGGTATATTGGAGGAGTTATTTTAATCAGTGTCTGGCAGTCTTTTCTTTTCTGCCTTCACTCTCCATATTTTCCTGACTAAGATTCTTTTTTTTTAAAAAAAAAAGAAGTATAACTACAGATAAATAGAAGTTCTTGCTCCTCCCTACTACCTTCCATTTTGATATTATGAGGTAGTTTTTGCATTGGGCCTCATAGGGTTCCGTTTAATCAAAGGCAGCCGATGATTTGGTTTGAGTTTTGTTTAAGGGGAGACATGATAGCAGTGTTCCAATATCTCAGGGGTTGCCACAAAGAAGAGGGAGTTGGGCTGTTCTCCAAAGCACCTGAGGGTAGAACAAGAAGCAATGGGTGGAAACTGATCAAGGAAAGAAGCAACTTAGAACTAAGGAGAAATTTCCTGACAGTTAGAACAATTAATAAGTGGAACGACTTGCCTGCAGAAGTTGTGAATGCTCCAACTCTGGAAATTTTTAAGAAAATGTTGGATAACCATCTGACTGAGATGGTGTAGGGTTTCCTGCCTGGGCGGGGGGGTGGTGGACTAGAAGGCCTCCAAGGTCCCTTCCAACTCTGTTGTTATATATTATATGTTATAAGCTCTTTTGGTCCTTCTCCACCACCACCACAACAACCTCCTTTAATATTGTTTTGCAAAACTTTTAAATGGCTGTCTACACAAGAAAGGAAGAGTATGTGTCCTCCTTTGCTAAAGAATAAAGAAGGAAAAGGAAGACCGTATTTATCATGCGGAATTGAATGTATGTACAATATTTAACGATAGCAGTGACAGCATAATAGCAGTCTTCCAATATCTCAGGGGCTGCCACAAAGAAGAGGGAGTCAAGCTATTCTCCAAAGCACCTGAAGGCAGGACAAGAAGCAACGGGTGGAAACTAATCAAGGAGAGAAGCAACTTAGAACTACGGAAAAAATTCCTGACAGTGAGAACAATTAACCAGTGGAACAACTTGCCTCCAGAAGTTGTGAATGTGAATGTGAATTTATTTATTTATTTTTCTTTTATTTATTTATTTTATTTATTTATTTTTGTCACAACAATATATACAAGCATAACATAGAAGATTATATAATATATAAACATATATATGAGGAGAAACAAGGTAGTATAAACATATATATATATGTAGGTCTTTGGTTGTTCGGGTTTTCTCCCGTGTAAAATTGGAAATGTCTTGGCAACGTTTCGACGAAGTCTCATTCGTCATTTTCAGGCTTCAGCTTCGTGCTTCTGGGAGCAATGTGTGATCAGAACATTGCTTCGTGCTTCAGAACCAGAAGCACGAAGCTGAAGCCTGAAGATGACGAATGAGACTTCGTCGAAACGTTGCCAAGACATTTCCAATTTTACACGGGAGAAAACCTGAACAACCAAAGACCTACATACAAACACCCCTGAAAACCTCAGAAAACAAATATATATATATATATATATATAGGGGAAGAAACAATAGGACAGGACGGTAGGCACGTTTGTGCTCTTATGCACGCCCCTTAGAGTCCTCTTAGGAATGTGGTGAGGTCAACAGTGGATAGATTTTGAATAAAGCTTTTGGGGTTATGAGAAGAGACCACAGAGTCAGGTAATGCATTCCAAGCATAGATAATTCTGTTACAGAAATCGTGTTTTCTGCAATCTAAACTGGAGTGGTTGATGTTAAGTTCGGGCAATGAAGAGGCAGGAGACGATACAAGTGACAACAGCTCTGTAGTTTATTGTGATCCCAGCAAAAGCCAACAGGCAAAAACCCCTCTTTAAATAGTATATTGGCTGAGGCATCAGCCAATCAGCAACGTGCATTTTCCCGCCCAAATTTCCCTCCTAAAATTCAAATACATTACACTTGACATTAAGTTTAAATCTGTTGGTAGCTCTTGTATTATTGTTATTGAAACTGAAGTAGTCATTGGCAGGAAGGACATTACAATGGATGATTCTATGAGCTAAACCCAGGTCCTGTCGAATTCTCCAACACTGGAAGCTTTTAAGAAGAGATTGGACAACCATTTTGTCTGAAATGGTACAGGGTTTCCTGCCTGAGCAGGGGGATTGGATTAGAAGACCTCTGAGATCTCTTCCAACTCTGTTAGTCTAACCAGAAATAAAGAAGCAATGGATAGAAACTAATCAAAGTGAAACCCAACCTTGAAATAAAGAGAAATTTCCTGGCAATGAGAACAATTAATCAGTAGAATGGCTTGCCTTCAGAAGTCGTGGGTGCTTTATCTCTAGAGGATTTAAGAAGAGATTGGACAACCGTTTGTCTGAAATAATGTACAGTAGTGGCCAAAATTGTGGAAACTTTTTGGGAAAAGTGTATTTTTGAGGTTTGATGGCTAAAAACACCACTTTTTTTTTTTTTGAGTTTCAAGATAATCTTATTCCACTGCTGCAATGGCCTGGGAATAGCCCAGACCTTAACCTAATTGAAAATCTATGGAACCGACTAAAAAAACTGGTTAGTCAGAAGCGACCCAGCAATAAAACCCAGTGAATTGAAGCAATCATTCAATCTTGGTTTCACATTGTAACAGCTGCAGAACTAAAAACAAAGATCACTCCATGGGAAGACGTTGTAAGGCTGTAATTCATGCTTAAGGTTGCCCAACTAAGGATTAACTGTCATGGTGATCATTTTTGTATCTCTTATTTTCTCTATGGTGATCATTTTTGTATATCTCGTTTTTTCCACGTGTTTCACTTTTCTTCTTTACACCGTAGCTGCTATTCTAATAGCTAATCCTTCATAAAAGTTATTGCGTTACATTCTTGATTAAATTATATTTCCATTGATATATAATTTTATGGTACTACTAAAAAAATGGCGTTATTAGCTAGTTTACAAAATACACTTTTCCCAAAAAGGTTTCCACAATTTTGGCCAATACTGTAGAGTCTCTTGCTTGCGCAGGGAGTCGGACTAGAAGACCTCCAAGGTCCCTTCCAGCTCTCTTGTTCTGTTAATATGTATACAAGGCAAATGATCAGCTTGAATTGTTTCGCATAGCAAAGATTTGGCTGGAACCCGCAAGAAAATGCCTCCAGTCCAAAGCAGGCCATCTCGATTTTATACTCCATTGCATTGAACATCTCCAAATTACCCTGGAAGTTGTGCAATGCCCTGAGGCTTCCTCGCATTGTTCCCAAGCTGTGGTTACTGCTAATGCTCTGTTAATCGTTCTGTGCTCTAATGTACTCTGGAGGAAAATCTGAGCAGTCCCATCCAGTCGGAGAGAAGTCCTACTAATGAAATTAACTTAAAAGGAATGGAATGGGTTTGGGTGAGCAGTTGTGTTTTGTCATTGCGAGGCCCTCCAAGCTAAACGTTGGAGGGGAGATGCGCATGAGATTATTCAGTAGGAAACACTTTTAATTAGTGTTACTTTTACACTTATTTTGCAAAGGATGAAAAGAACCCAAATGATCTATTACTGCAGTTGAATAGAAAAAACAAAACAAAACCCAAAAACTTCCATCATCGGAAGTCTTGGTAAAGAAGTCACTCTGAACTTTTTTGCTGGTGGCTGGCACAAAGTGCTTTAAGGCCAAATTAAGTTTGGCGTAGCAAGTTTACATTTCCTGTGCATAAGTTTTTTTTCTACAAAAATCAACAACTGGTGAATATTCTCTCTCTCTCTCTCTCTCTCTCTCTCTCTCTCTCTCTCTCTCTCTCTCTCTCTCTCTCTCCCTCCCTCCCTCCCTCCCTCCCTCTCTCTCTCTCTCTCTCTCTCTCTCTCTCTCTCTCTCTCTTTCTCCAGGTCGCATTCTGGTTCTTTTTGTTATAAAGAAGAATTTGTGCAGAAAAAGAAAATAGGGGTACGTATTTAAGAATATTAAACTTGGCACTACCTTAAAAAAAACTGAGAGATATCCCAAAGGTGCTTTTTTTCAATATATTTTTTCAATATATATATATATATATATATATATATATATATATATGTATGTATGTATGTATGTATGTATGTATGTATGTATGTATGTTTGTTTGTTTGTTTGTTTGATCCAAAGTAGTTGTAATGCAATGTGCAACTGGCACATTGCCAACCCTGCCAACAGAAGTGTGTATAGTCAAGGCCACAGTTTTCCCAGTTGCAATATATGGCTGTGAAAATTGGACCATAAGAAAGGCTGAGCGCCAAAGAATTGAGGCCTTTGAACTCTGGTGCTGGACTGCAAGGTGATCAAACCGGTCAGTCCTAGAGGAGATCAACCCTGACTGCTCTTTAGAAGGCCAGATCCTGAAGATGAAACTCAAATACTTTGGCCACCTAATGAGAAGGAAGGACTCACTGGAGAAGAGCCTAATGCTGGGAACGATTGAGGGCAAAAGAAGAATGGGATGGCAGAGAATGAGGTGGCTGGATGGAGTCACTGAAGCAGTCGGTGTGAGCTTAAATGGACTCCAGAGGATGGTAGAGGACAGGAAAGCCTGGAGGAACATTGTCCATGGGGTCGCAATGGGTCAGACATGACTTTGCAACTAAAAACAACAATGGTTCAATAGTGCAAAGGTCCTTTTGATCTAAAAAGCTCTTTATGGCTTGGCACTACAGGATTGCTTCTTCTACTAGAATAGGATCAGATTGTTACATCAGCTAGAGAAAAACTGCTCCTTGGACCTCACTTTGAAGAGGTAAAATAAGCTTAGAGCAGGAAGCCTTGCTTCTCAATAACTATACTAATTCTGTGGAGATCAAACTCCAGAGAGTTCAATTGAATGAAGAAACATGTTGAAGAAATTAGCCTTTCCTCATAGTTGCTATGACTATGATCAAAAATAAACCAGGAAAGGGAGGGAGAGAAATGCCTGGGAGAGTAGATTATATTTTGGGCAGGTTTCAAACTTCATTGATTGATTATGACTAAGTGAAAGGAAAGCAGTCTTGCCATCAAGGAAATAACCACTGTTCTGGACAGTTCTGACATTTAAACAATCCGTGGTGAGTTGATAGATTTACTCATAAAAGCTTTGTTATTTATACTGCCGGATGATTTATTTATAGAGTCAACTCGGGAGAGTTCGTTAACCCAGAAAAAATGTCGCCTCTCCATCTGCTTCGGTTGGGTGGATGATCTCGAACCCACCCAAACTACATTTCAAATATTTGTCTCCTGCCATTAGATTTGCTGATGGCACCTTTCCGAGCTCTCATTACATCCTTTGTGAGTCTCTTTGTATTTCAATAAACAGGTGACGAGTGAGAGAAGGCAGGCGTTGTGGCGAATATTAGGAAACTCCTGATATTGTGCTTAAAGGATTAAATTATGGTGCAGGTCTCAATCCTCAACCACCAAGGAGTCCCTGGGACAATTAATGGAGATGATTACATTTCGGCTCTGGTATTATTTGGGTGAACTGGCCAACAAACCAACAAACCCCAATTAGGAAATTAAGACTAATTACTTTAGAATGAGCCCGAAGAGTTAACCTGTTACCCATCTACTAATCACTAATTATGCATATTAAACCACAAGCAACTAATTTGCTGCTCATTTGCTCTGCCACCTGAATTATTGTTCCTGGATCTGCTGAAATGGAACGGAACGTGATGATCCTTCTTGTTTTGTCGGATGTCGAACGCAGCCAGCTTTAATTGACTAAACTATTGTTTACGCAGCGCGAGAGGGAAGGAGTTCACGCTACATGCCAAACCAATCACAATGAAACTTTTGATGGTGAGTTCCTGAACCTTAAGTACCTCCCCTCTTTACCCTGTAAATAAGCAACTGTAGCTCTTTTCTCATTTTTTTTTTGGTTTTGTTTTCTTAAAACAAAACATCAAGCTCAATTGGTTTTTTTAAAAAAAGAAAAAAAAATCTAGTCACGTAATGACATCCATGTTTCCGTTGATCAACAGCCAACCACAGAATGTAATTCATGCTGCCTCCCCGTAATTGCCCCCCCCCAAAAAAAGAAAAGAAAAGAAACAAGAGTTTGAGTGTAATTGCTTGGAAGGCCTTTACCAGCAACTCATAGAGATCCAACCAACCGCCATAACAGGGCTTTCTAGTTTGAAACAATGGCTGGGTGATGTCATGAGGGTATTTCTGTGTGCCTCTCAAGACAAATCTAATCGCACACAAATGGAGAAACAGGTTTGCTTCCTTGAAAAGGATTCCCAGATTTATTTATTTATTTATTTAGAATAACAGAGTTGGAAGGGACCTTGGAGGTCTTCTAGTCCAACCCCCTGCTTAGGCTTTCATTAATTAATTAATTAATTAATTAATTAATTCATTCATTCATTCATTCATTCATTCATTCATTTATCTCTTTCTTTCTTACTCACTTCCTTCCTTCCTTCCTTCCTTCCTTCCTTCCTTCCTTCCTTCCTCCCTCCCTCCCTCCCTTCTTCTCTTTTTCCTTTCCTTTCCTTTCCTTCCCTTCCCTTCCCTTCCCTTCCCTTCCCTTCCCTTCCTTTACCTTCCCTTATTCATCCATTTACTTCCTTTCCTTTCCTTTCCTTTCCTTTCCTTTCCCTTCCCTTCCCTTCCCTTCCCTTCCCTTATTCATCCATTTACTTCCCTTCCCTTCCCTTCCCTTCCCTTCCCTTCCCTTCCCTTCCCTTTCCTTTCCTTTCCTTTCCTTTCCTTTCCCTATAGCCACCCACCTCAAGCCAGCTGACTCTGGGTGACATCCAATAACACAATGAAGTGATTTAAGGACGAAGCAAAAATGCAAACAAATGTTGGGTATAAGATAGCTCACCTCATCCAGGTCTCAACAGATGTCACTACAGAAAAGATAATCAGAAGAGGAACTAAGAGAAAAAATATGTGTCTGAGTATTTTCACCTTACATGACCCTTTAAGATTGCAAAGTTATCTTTCCCCCCACCTCTTTTCAGGTTGGAGTTCTTCCTTCTAACTACAGTTTGCTGTCAGGGAAGGTGGGAAAGGATGAAAATGACTCACCGAAAGTTTCCCTTTTAGATTTTAAGGATTTATTCCTCACTTTTGGAACCTGACAGGTAGAATTAGAGAGGAAAATGTTTTCACGGGTAACTCTAAGAAGATATATTCAGTATTATGAAATCTCATCTTACCAAAATCCCATAAAACTCATTCACATTTTTTTTTTAAATACATGATAAACCGGTAACATTCAACAAAGCAATTTATCATTTCTAAAGGTTTCCAGACCTCAGGTCTACTCGCAATGGGCCTGGCCTTAACTCACAATTACCAATGAGGTCAAATTCTGGAGAGACAATTTTCTTAAGAAAAAAAAAATGATTTATCCCTATTCTTTAAAGATGATTTTCATCCGAAAACTGAAACAAAAGATGAACAAGGTTTGGTTTGTTTGTTTTTCCTTTTCTTTCTTTTTTTTTTATGGCTAGGAAATTGTTCAGAACCTTTCTGACAGATATGGGGATCCACAGTTAGGCAAAGACACAAATGTAGGCAGAATGGTTTTTTTTCCCCCCCAATGTACCTCTAACCTTTGAAAAGATTTGTGCTGTTTTTGGTGTGATATTTTTTTATACTGTACAACCAGTGATGGGATTCAACTGGTCCGCACCACTTCGGCAGAACTGGTTGTTAAATTGCTGGTTGGCCCTACCCCTCCCCTTCCTGCCTCTTCCAGAAGTCAACCGTTTTGGGCCTAGTAGGGAGGCCTACTAAGCCCAAAACGGGGTGCAGGGGGGGTGAAGCGCAGCCCCCGTGGCCTATTTTGCTCCCAGGAGTCTGCAGGAGGCCAAGTGCTGCCTGCCACACCCCCTGGCCATGCCCACCATGGCCACACCCACCCAGCTGGTCATTAGGGCAGAGAACCAGTTGTTAAATTATTTGAATCCCACCACTGTGTACAACCATATACATGATCTACCTTAAAAGAAACACAAAATGAAGGATGGGTTTCTGTTAATTGTGGTAGAACAGAGGCACAAATAAGAAGAATAATAACAACAACAACAATATTAATAGTGGAAGGAAGAAGAACTCCTTATCTAATATTATGTTTATTTAAAGCTAGGAGTAAGATACAAAGTTTATCTCATGGAATAACCTTCAAATCGAGTTGAGATGAAGAATCAAATCAGATGCCTCCAAGATGATATCAAGTTTAGATAGACCTTTGTACATCTGTAGTCACATGTTTATGTAATCAAAGCTTCCAACTAGTTCAGTTTGATTATATGAATCACCAGTTACAATTGAATATATACCATTCTTCAAAGGTTAACTTTAATACAAATCCATGTTAGATTTCTTTCTGTTCCTAATTCGCCTGGAACTCATTATTTATATGAGGGTCTAAATATACCACAAACTGATATCCAGGTTAGGATATGAAAAAGTTTAGGGAAAGGTGAAGAATTTTTAAGGGGTGGTGATGGATTCAACTGGTCCGCACCACTTCGGCAGAACTGGTTGTTAAATTGCTGGTTGGCCCTACCCCTCCCCTTCCTGCCTCTTCCAGAAGTCAACCGTTTTGGGCCTAGTAGGGAGGCCTACTAAGCCCAAAACGGGGTGCAGGGGGGGTGAAGCGCAGCCCCCGTGGCCTATTTTGCTCCCAGGAGTCTGCAGGAGGCCAAGTGCTGCCTGCCACACCCCCTGGCCATGCCCACCATGGCCACACCCACCCAGCTGGTCATTAGGGCAGAGAACCAGTTGTTAAATTATTTGAATCCCACCACTGTGTACAACCATATACATGATCTACCTTAAAAGAAACACAAAATGAAGGATGGGTTTCTGTTAATTGTGGTAGAACAGAGGCACAAATAAGAAGAATAATAACAACAACAACAATATTAATAGTGGAAGGAAGAAGAACTCCTTATCTAATATTATGTTTATTTAAAGCTAGGAGTAAGATACAAAGTTTATCTCATGGAATAACCTTCGCAAATCGAGTTGAGATGAAGAATCAAATCAGATGCCTCCAAGATGATATCAAGTTTAGATAGACCTTTGTACATCTGTAGTCACATGTTTATGTAATCAAAGCTTCCAACTAGTTCAGTTTGATTATATGAATCACCAGTTACAATTGAATATATACCATTCTTCAAAGGTTAACTTTAATACAAATCCATGTTAGATTTCTTTCTGTTCCTAATTCGCCTGGAACTCATTATTTATATGAGGGTCTAAATATACCACAAACTGATATCCAGGTTAGGATATGAAAAAGTTTAGGGAAAGGTGAAGAATTTTTAAGGGGTGGTGATGGATTCCATACAGCATAATGAGTCTAAGAATTGTAATGGGGAAGTGGAAGGATAGATGTAGGAGTAGAGCAGGCAGAGGTGGGGAGGGGGGAGTTAAAGGCCTCATCAGCCTAGAATCAGTAAAGGTTTCCCCACACATGTGTGCTAGTCATTTCTGGCTCTAGGGGGCAATGTTCATTTTCGTTTCTAAGTTGGCAGAAGCTGGGAGAAGTAACGGGAGCTCACTCTATTATGCGGTGCTAGGGATTCGAACCGCTGAACTGCCGACCTTCTGATCAACAAGCTCAGCATCTTAGCCACTGAGCCACCACATCCTAGAATCATTAGGTAAAGGTAAAGGTTCCCCTCGCTCATACCTGCTAGTCGTTGCCGACTCTAAGGGGCAGTGTTCATCTCCGTTTCAAAGCCGAAGAGCCAGTGCTGTCCGAAGACGTCTCCGTGGTCATGTGGCCAGCATGACTCAACGCCAAAGGCGCACGGAACGCTGTTACCTTCCCACCAAAGGTGGTCCCTATTTTTTCTACTTGCATTTTTACATGCTTTCGAAACTGCTAGATTGGCAGAAGCTGGGACAAGTAACGGGAGCTCACCCCGTTACATGGCAGCACTAGGGATTCGAACCGCTGAGCTGCCGACCTTTCGATCGACAAGCTCGATGTCCTAACCCCTGAGCCACCTTAGAATCTAGCCCTTAGAATCCCTAGAATCATTATGTTCCCACTTTAGAATTAAAGTGGGAACTTTAATTTAAAGTCCCTTAGAATCCCTAGAATCATTATGTTCCCACAGATGGTCTAAATCCAACTTCTCTTGTATTCCATTGACCATTATCTTGACCAATTCCATTGACCAATTTAATGCTGAACTTTTAGTTCACTAGATAGGTAGGACTGTGACCAAAATGAGAAATTTTCAAAGCATCATTTCATAATCACAGTTCAGCAGGAAACGAACAACAGAAAGCCACACTGCATAAAGCAGCATTATGCCTTGTTATTGTGTGTGTGTGTGTGTGTGTGTGTGTGTGTGTGTAAAAAAAACCCCACATGTTACAAAGAAAGCCTATTTAATGGCCTTCATGCTGATAACCGAACAAAATGTATTTATTTATCTATCTGTCAAGAACATATTAGGTAATAAGTATAAACATGGATTGGATACATAAAATAGATACAAATAGAACAAGGACGGTAGGCACGCTGGTGCTCTTATGTACGCCCCTTACAGACCTCTTAGGAATGGGGTGAGGTCAACAGTAGACAGTCTTAGGTTAAAATTTGGGGGGGTTTTGAGATGAAACCACAGAGTCAGGTAGTGCATTCCAGGCATTGTCAACTCTGTTGCTGAAGTCATACAGTATTTTCGGGCAATCGAGTTTGGTGCGGTTTAACTAAAGTTTGTATCTATTTGTGTGCTTGTGTATTGTTGTAGTTGAAGCTGAAGTAGTCATTGACAGGTAGGACATTGTAGCAGATGATTTTATGTACTACACTTAGGTCATATCGAAGGCGGCGTAGTTCTAAGTTTTCTAAACCCAGAATTTCATTTCTGGTAGCATAAGGCATTTTGTTGGGAGCAGAGGAGTGGAGGACTCTTCTTGTGAAATATTTCTGGACACGTTCAATCGTATTAATGTCTGATATGCAGTGTGGGTTCCAGACAGATGAGCTGTATTTGAGAATTGGACTAGCAAATTTTTTGTATGCTCTGGTTAGTAGTGTGATATTACTGGAGAAGAAGCTACGCAAGATTAGGTTTACAACTCTTAATGCCTTTTTGGCGATGTTGTTACAGTAGGCTTTGGCACTTAGATCATTAGATATGAGTACTCCAAAGTCCTCGACAGAGTGAGGGTTGTCTACAAGGTCATGTCCACTCAGTTTGTATTTTTCTTTGGCCAATGTGTAAGACAGAACATTTGTTGGTTGAATATTGGGGTCTAGGTAGAGAAATCTGCTTTAAGGGGGAGGGAATCAACAGATAATTTGCAAACGCTGCCAGCATTTCAGAAGAATATGATTTACCGCGATAAACAAAACATTCCCTTTTTTACTTTAATTATTTCCTCCCACCCAATCTCAAATTGCAAAGGTAATAGAATGTTTCTGTAATCATTGCCCTGTCAGAGAGGATTCCAGAAGAGAAAATGAATCTCACTTGAGACAAATTATTAAGTAAAATAAGGACCAAATATACAATGAATTTAGGAAAAGAATGTGGGAGGGAGCAAAGAGAGAGGTGTGGGGAATATGGATAACAAGAAAATCTTCCCTCCAGTTACTGAGATTTGTCATCAGATTTCTGCCATATTCTCTCTGTTAAATGACAGTTAAAGGAGAAGGTAAAGATTCCCCTTGCATATATGTGCTAGTTGTTCCCAACTCTAAGGGGTGGTGCTCATCTCCATTTGAAAGCCGAAGAGCCAGCTCTGTCTGAAGAAGTCTCCGTGGTCATGTGGCTGTCATGACTCAACACCAAAGGTGCAGGGAATGCTGTTCTCTTCCCACCAAAGGTCGTCCCTATTTTTCTACTTGCATTTTTTACGTGCTTTCGAACTGCTAGGTTGGCAGAAGCTGGGACAAGTCAGGGGAGCTCACCCTGTTACGCAGCACTAGGGATTCGAACTGCTGAACCGCCGACCTTTTGATCGACAAGCTCAGCGTCTTAGCCACTGAGCCACCGCATCCCTTAACGGCAGTTATTTAATGACAGTTACTGGACTGAAATATCATTTGTTTGTTTGTTTTCAAGGCTTTCTCTCCACCCCACACACAATAAAATGAGAAGAACGCCATTAATAAAACGACAATAGATTTTTCCCCCCCCTTCCCTTGTTTCCTTCATTTTCTCATATAAAGAATTTGGAGCTTAATGAAGCATATCCTTGAAATGTATTTATTTTGATTTGTTATCACACTGACACCACAGCTTAATTTGCTTCTCTCTCTCTCTCTCTCTCTCTCTCTCTCTCTCTTTTGTTGTTGTTGTTGTTGTTGTGAAGATAAAGTGGAGATTTAAAGGGCAAAGGTTCTCTCCTAAGTCCCGATCTGATTAGACATTTCTGGTTTCTGAAAAATAGTAACACTCCTCGTCTATTAGCCAGCTTTGGCTAGCGCTTGACCCCAAATTAATATTGTCTGTAGCTGACTCTGTTTTTTAATAAATCCTGTTTTATTTCGATTGCATTTGCTTTTGGGTGATTTGTTGTTTTCTCGGAAGAGAAAGATTATCTTAGAAAGCTACATATCTAATAGAGAAGGAACTTCCCCTAAATGGAAAGCGGTCTTTTAATTAAACGAATATATAAGATCATATTGTTCAATACACACAAATGGAGAATTATTATGGCATAAGAGTTAGTATCTATACCGAGTTGAAGACACAGGTTTAAATCTAGTCTTGGCCGTGAAAGATTGGGCTGATAAATCAATATCTCGCTGTCTGAGCTACCTCAAAGAATTATTTGGCTGGGGATAAAATAAGAGCAGATTCTTATGCAAATTGTCTCGAGCTTCTGGAGAAAAGGCAGGATATAAATATAACCGACAAATAAATGTAATCCAGTTTTCCATAATTCGTCCTCTGGCCTCAGAGTAGATTAAACAAGTTCTGTGGTTTCTTTTACGTTTCAAACTTTATTATTGCTGTTGCTACTACTTATTGTGGTTGATTGCACAGATAGCCAGATGTTACTATTGGCATTATTAATCACCTATTTGAATCCTTCTCAAGGACCTGGGATACACAATTGCTGTTTTTCTGAAGGTGTTAAAGTTACTATCTCAGGATGTAAACTGTTCGAAAGTAAAGCTGCCCTTTGCAATTGACTGGTGGTATTTTTGTCAATGCCAATGCTTTTTTTTAAAAAAAAAATAATAATTTAATTTTAATTTTACACAGATTCCCTGAACAACCGTGTTACAAACTTAATAACTGGTGTGATTCCCTTAACAACTGCAGCAAGAAAGGATGTAAAATGGGGCAAAACTCACTTAATGACTGTCTCACTTAGCAACAGAATTTTGGGGCTATTCTATTTTGTTCATAAATTGGGGACCAGCTGTAGTCTCAGGGATGGGCTGCTGGGGGTTCGCAAGGGTTCCTGAGAAACTCTAGCTAAGATTCTGTGCAGTTCAGAGAACCCCCAAATCCCACTCCTGGCTGGCCCCGCCCACCCAACCCCTCCCAGGAGTTCCCATGTGGCCCATTTTGGATGCAGGTAAGTGCAGGACGCGCGTGGAGGCTTGGGGAGGGCAAAAAATGGGCCTACTGGAAATTTAGGAAGGCTGGAAACAGTGGGCCTCCAGAGCCTGGGGAGGCTGTTTTTGCCCTCCTGGAGGCTCGAGGAAAGCCTCCAGATCCCAGGGAGGGCAAAAATGCCCCCTCCGCCATGGTGCAGGAGGCCGACTAGGCCACGCCCACCATGGTCACGCCCACCGAGCAACTGGGCAGAGAAGCCCTTGCTAAAATTTTTGAAGCCCACTCCTGTGTAGTCTGTATGTTATTCAGCGGCATAAGAGTGTTGCGTGCTGCCTAGACATGCAAGCAGGGCCACGGGAACTGATCCAGAGCGAAGACAGTCCTAAAAGTTTGAGATTCCTCTTTTACTTTGTCAGGATATTTTTGTAGGCCTCCTACTAAATCCTAGTCGCTAATTTCGATGTCTTTCAGAGTTCTCTTTAAATTTGATATTCAGGAGCATTACACATGCTAGCAATGGCTTTCCTTCACAAAAGGAAACAAAGACCGCAGCACATCTATTTAGCTGTCACAGTGCAGCTATTACAGATTCATGCCTCGGATCTATCCATCATCCAAATTTTAAAAGCCAGGAGAAGGAACCTGAACAGAGAGAGAGAGAGAGAGAATACCTCTCCATTAAATCAGAACTCTTCAACTTCATCTTAATTATGAAAAGGTGACAGATACGATGTGGTTGAAAATGTAAGAAAGCTTTTGAGGGTGACAGATGGCCCCCTTCAATCCCAACAGCAGAAAAGGAGAAGGTCTTTTTCAACACTCCCTGTCAAAGGACTCTCGCTAATCTGCCGAGCTCTAATGAGACTGGCAGAGGATAAGGGGAAAATGCTATTTCTCTCTTCTCTCCACCATCACTTATCCCTTCATGAATATTAGGGCTGTGCCAATCTTCAAAAGGCCATTTTTGTTCTGACGGAGACTCAAGGGAAACATTTCTTCAAAGCGGCTTCAAGAAACAACACAGTCCCCCCCCCCCACATTTCTGAGAGGGAAGCAAAGCACCCAAATTGCTTCACTTTGCTTCTTTCTTTTGAGGGTTACACTTCTGATGATCATAGGGGTGGTTCTGTGCAAGTACTATACTTTTTGTTTCTGATTTTGGATTGGCCAGCACCAGGGGTCGGCAACCTGTGGCTCTGGAGCCGCATGTGGCTCTTTCAACCCTCTGTGGTGGCTCCCTATCCTCAGTCGGTAAAAAGATGTCCTGCTAGGAAGAGACTCTATGGTGGGAGAACCGGACTTCCAGTTGGCAGAGGAAAAAGGATGTCACTCTAGGAGGAGACTCTGTGGTGGGGGAACCAGGCTTCTGTTCGCAGAGGAAAAAGGATGCCATGCTAGGAGGAGACTCTATGGTGGGGGAACCGGACTTCCAGTCGGCAGAGGAAAAAGGACGCCACTCTAGGAGGAGACTCTATGGTGAGGGAACTGGACTTTCGGTCAGCTCCAGAATTGAACAGGGGGCTTCTGGTTAGGAGCTTTGTGGCTCTTTGAGTGTTTAAGGTTGCCAACCACGGGGCCAGCCTGTACTTCTTGAAGGCCACTTCTAACCAGAAACAAGAGTTTGTTACTAGCAATGTACCAACCAAATAACCCTTTTTATATATGTGTGTTTGTGTGTATTTGGGTCAGTTTTCTTAGCAAGATTTCAGAAGTGGTTTTGCCCATTCTTCCTTCTTAGAGCTGAGAAAAAGAGTGACTAGTCCAAGGTCATCCAGGTGACTTGGTGCCTCAGGCAGGGCTAGAACTCCCAGTCTCTCAGCTTTTTAGACTGGTGCATTAACCATCAGGCCATCCAAAGAAGTAGCAATCTTGAAGCTAACCTAAACTTTGGTAATCCCAAAGGTGCTTTTTCAAGAGGCAAATGGACTTTCTCTTTTTTCTTCGAAGACTTCTTCAGAGTTGAAGAATCTTCTTGGATGAGAAGTGAAAAGTCTTCAAAGAAAAACAACAACCAGAAAGTCCAGTTGCCCCTTGAAAAAGCACCTTTGATACAACCTGGATGACTGAGAATCTCCATAGACATCTAAAATTTGGTACCAAGTCTGTTCTACATCTTTTTTCCCCCCTGGGAACTGTGATACCTTTTAACAGGATCCTAAACTCACCTGGGTCCATAATACGCCAAGGTAAAACATTCTTTGCTAAATTGCATTGTTTATACCCAACACAAGCACAGTTCAGACATTGCAAGCAGCAACCCCTTAGACAGAGGGAAGAGAAAAATGAATAAAAGACCACATTTATTCTGCACGGCCTCCGTGTAACAATCTTGAAAATTGCTATGCTTCCGCGGTGACAAGAACAGAATTATTTCAAATGAGACTCTGCAGTGAAGCTGCTGAATTTAAATTTTAGCACTGTCTCATTCCAAATGAGACTTGGATTCAAGAGTGTCTTGGATTCAATTGGAGATGAGTGGATCAGGTTAAATATAGCCTGGGACATTATTGTCTGTCAATGTCAACTCCTTCAAACAATAGAGGAGGTGGGAAACAGATAGAGGAGGTGGGAACAATAGAGGAGGTGGGAAACAGATCCAAATACATTAAAACAAAAACAACAACAACAACTTACAGCCATCAAAACCACAACAGATTGAGGATAGTTCTAAATCAAGTAGTCCTTGACTTGCAACCATTCATTTAGTGACCGTCTGAAGTCACCACAGCTCTGGAAAAAAAAGGCGACTTACGGCTGTTTTTCACACTTACAATCATGGAGGCATTCCACGGTCATGTGATCAAAATTGGGGCGCAACTGGTTCATATTTATGTTGTTTGCGGTGTTCCAGGGTCATGGGATCACCTTTTGACAAGCAAAGCCAATAAGGGGAAGCCAGATTCCCTTAAAAATTGTGTTGCTAACAACTGGAGGGATTCACTCAAGAACCGTGGCAAGAAAGGTGGTAAAATGGAACAAAACTCAATTAACAACTGCCTCACATTACAATGGAAATATGAGACTCAGTTGTGGTCATACGTTGAGAGCTACCCTGTACTACCAAGGCAGTAGTGGGTTTCACTTATCTTCACTACCGAAGGAACTGTGAGCACACACGTGTGCTTGCTTGCTTTGCTCACACAGGGTGCTTCTGCACATGCGCAGAACCTTCTGCGCAAGCGTAGAGCGTCCATGATGACGTCCAGGTGGGTGGGGGGAGCCCCCCATTACCGCCACTGTCAATTCGCCCAAACCCAGGCAAACCGGTAGAAACCCACCACTGTACCAAGGCTATAAATTTCAGTCTTGAACCTCACCCAGGACAAGCAAGCTACGAAAGGTAATCACCCACCGACTGCTAGGAAGAACCTATGGAAAATCTGAAGGTCAAATCGAAGGGGTTTTTGATTTGAAAATCTGAAGGTCAAATCAAAGGGGCTTCTTTCAAATCAAAGAAGTATCTTTGAGGGCCATTCAAAAGCTATGATTGCCATTGTTATTTTAGGACAGTAGTGTCAAATGTTACCTCATGCCTCCCACCGACCCGTACGCTCACACAGAGAGGGACTTCTCAGGGTGCCGTCCGCCAAACAATGTCAGCTGGCGGCCCCCAGGGGAAGATACTTCTCTGTGGGGGCTCCTACTCTCTGGAACGAACTGCCCCCTGGTTTACGCCAAATACCTGACCTTCGGACCTTTCGCCGCGAATTGAAAACACACTTATTTATTCGCGCGGGGCTGACTTAAATTTTTGTGGGTTTTAACTTTATATTATGAATTTTAATGGGTTTTAGAATTTTAAATGTTTTAAAGTCTTAGGCCAATTGTGTAATAAGTTTTTTAATTCCTGTTTTAATTGTATATTGTATTGTTTGTTTTTATTTTGGCTGTACACTGTCCTGAGTCCTTCGGGAGAAGGGCGGTATAGAAATCGAATAAATAATAATAATAATAAAAAAAAATTCAAAGCCCATGGGCCATGTCTGGCCTATGGGATACTTAGATCTGGCCCGTAGGGCTGCCCTGGAAACAGCAAAGGACCAATCTGCATTGCCTCTGCCAGCAAAAACAGATGTGGGGAGGGCTGTGCATGGCCCTCCCGAGCTCCTTTCTGACTGCCAGAGTGCTCGGTCCACCACAGGTGCCCCCAAAACAAGTGACGTTGTGCTGGCCACACCCCACCTTGCCACGCCCACCTGCCCCCCCCCCCCAAGATCAAACACAACCCTGATGTGGCCCTCAATGAAATAAAGTTTTTAGGGGCTAAATCCACCAACCAAATGGATATGATGATCAAAGTTTAAGAATCGTCCTTATTGCTGCATACATTCGTATGGTAATACGTTCCATCAGTGTTAGATTATATATATATATATATTAATATATATATATATATATATATATATAAAAGAAAGGAAATCTGCATAACTTCTCTCTCTATATATATATTCCCCCCTTTGCATGTTTAGCATAATAGAATGCTGGCTGATTCTATGATTTACGCAATTATTCCGGTGTCTCTATTTACATTTATATGTGACTTTCCACCATAATATATAGGTGCGCCGCTTCTTAAACAGTAATGGACTTCGTGATTATAGTTATCTATGCCACAATGGACTTCTTTTGAGTAAATCATGTCATTCCCCTTTAGGAAAAGAAAAATAAATAAATTTGGGTTTCTTTCACATCCTTCACTGGGAAATGGTGGGCTTGCTAAGAACTTGCCATAACCCGCTGGAAATCTCTATCGTTCATTGTTTATTCACTCGTTTTGAAATGTGTACCATTGCTTTGATCCATCACTGATTTCCATACACACCGCTAACTAGTGTACTACAGAAAAGTGAGGCTAGATACCCAGTGACGTTCATCTGAATAAATGAGCACCATTTTTCCCCCCACCAGAAATGCCCTCCAAGACATTTGATGGATGCCATATTATCATATAACATTATTCTTCTGAGGGAAAACGCCATTTGCCATCTGAGGAGGCCTTTTTTCCCGACTTTCCAGCTCTGAATTTGAATTAAACGTCGTCCCCAGAGAACATTCAGCTCATCCTTAACTTAAACCATGGATCGTCACATTTAAGCCCCATGTGTTATATAAACCATCCAGAATCTGAACATTGGTAATGCCGCGTGCAACTACGCGAAGGCAGGTGCCATTTTCTATTTTTTCTGTCACCAAGGTCAGCAATGGCCTGCTTTCCTCATATTAAAAAAACACACACACACAAAAATGGGGTGATTGATTCTTCAGAGTTCAGTCTACACAAATGAACTCCATTAAATGTAATTTACCGCCTTGATGTTTACGCTCTCAGGACTTGCTTGCTAGAAAACTCAAAGCCAAATGGCATTTTTCATCTTAAATGTTGGAAATGCAAACAGGGACAAGGTACCTTCTTTCAATCATGGTGGTCGTGCCCCAAAGCGAAAAGATATTGGACGAAGATACAGGAATGGCTGCAGGATTTAACTAAGTGTCAGACAGAACTTAAACCAAAATTGTTTCTCCTGGGGGATAGTTAGGGCGAAATATAATAGAAAGATAAAATATTTGACGTTACATATATTAATGGCGGCAAGGATTGCTTTTGCGCAGTATTGGAAGAAAGATAGTAATACCGCTGGAGGGATTAGTAATTCAAAAAAATATTTGATTGCGCAGAAATGGACAAACTCACATTAGAGTTAAAGGGAAAGGATGACTCAGAATATTACGTGATATGGGAGAAAAAGGTATGAATTGGCTAGATAATAGAAATAAGGAATGGAAATGCTCATAAAGGAATAGAACATTGAGGAATAGAATGTATGCAATGCATTGAATATTAGTTGTGTCAATAATGTCACAGACCTGTGACAGAGATATGTAAAGAGAAAAGGTGCACTAAAAGAAAGAAAGAAAGAAAGAAAGAAAGAAAGAAAGAAAGAAAGAAAGAAAGAAAGAAAGAAAGAATAGTTTACTGCCTTGATGTTTATGCTCTCAGGACTTGCTTGCTAGATAATCAAAGCTAAACAGCATTTTTCATCAGGATTTTGTCTCAATAATACCCGTTTTCCCTCCTCTTTCTTTCTTTCTTTCTTTCTTTCTTTCTTTCTTTCTTTCTTTCTTTCTTTCTTTCTTTCTTTCTTTCCTTCCTTCCTTCCTTCCTTCCTTCCTTCTTTCCTTTCTTCCTTCCTTCCTTCCTTCCTTCCTTCTTTCCTTTCTTTTTTGCCCAGATGCGCTTGATATACGTTGCTGTTTTGTTACAAACTTGGCACTTCGAACTTCATCAAACTTTGACAGTAACTCTTCATCTTAATAAGGTGCAAAACAAAGGTGCTCAACATTCATCCTTACAGACTTTTATAGCATAACTTTGATTTATTTGGGATTATTCTCCACCCGCCACTCTGCTCGCCCAGAGAGATAATGTATTTGATTTAAGAAGATGGAAAACACAACAAAATAGTTCCAATCCATCAGATTTTTCTCCTTTTTTCCAAGGGATCAGATTTCATCCTTTCCTCGTGGTTAATCACACTAACCCCAGTCCAGGTTACAACTAGTCCTCAACTTACAATCAAAATTGAGCCCCAAATTTCTGTTGTTAAGCGAGACATTTGTTAAGTGAATTTTGTCCCATTTTATGACCTTTCTTGCCTCAGTTGTTAAGTTGATAAATTAGGAAATCAGTTGTCTAGTGCAGGGGGGTCTGCAAACTTGGCTCTTTTAAGACTTGTGGACTTCAACTCCCAGAGTTCTCTGGGAGTTGATGTCAGGCCTGGAAACCATATTAGACTTTAGGGTTCCAGACGCTGCCACATTTTTCCCCTGAGGGGAAGAAGTGGGGTTGAGGGGTATGGTAACATTCTTCAAGCGGTCAAGGTCGGATGGTGTTCACATCTCCAGGAAGAGTGGCGAGAAGATATTCGAATGAACTGGGAGAACGTGGGACCATGTGACCATCAAAGGGGTCAGGGGGGTGGGACTCTTGGGGTTTGTATAACTGGGAAAAGAATCCGGAAATTCAGTTTTGGAATTTCACTCATCGTGTGCCAGTTTCCTCATGCTAGTACTCTGGAAAACAATGGCTACTGAGTTTTTTTTATGCAGAAGAGGTTTTTCTGGAACCTTGACAGTTAAAGTCCACAAGTCTTAAAAAAGCCAAGTTTCACTGGTCTAGTGAATAGAGATTCCCCACTTACTTTGCTTGTCAGAAGATTGCAAAAGGTGATCACATGACCTTGGGACACAGCAACGGTCATAGGGTATGAATCAGTTGCCAAGTATCTAAATTTTGATCACATGATCATGGGGACACTAGAATGGTCAGAACTGTGAAAAAAAGGTCATAAGTCACCTTTTTTCCGGTGCAGTTGAAAAGTTGAACTGTCACTAAAGAAACTGGATTACCTGTATTTAAATTCTGTTTTTCTAAAGATTTTTGCCACCTCAAGCAAAGGACACATTCACACTTGTATGTGAATACAAATAAAATAATACAATAAAATAAATAAGGGACACGGTGGCTTAGTGTCTAAGATGCTGAGCTTGTCAATCAAAAGGTCGGCAGTTCAGTGGTTCGAATCCCTGGTGCCGCATAACTGGGTGAGCTCCCGTTACTTGTCCCAGCTTCTGCCAACCTAGCAGTTCGAAAGCATGTAAAAAATACAAATAAAAAAATAGGGACCACCTTTGGTGGGAAGGGAACAGCGTTCCACGTGCCTTTGGCATTTAGTCATGCCAGCCACCTGACCACGGAGACGTCTTCGGACAGCGCTGGCTCTTCTGCTTGGAAACGGAGATGAGCACTGGCCCCTAGAGTCGGGAACGACTAGTACATATGTGCAAGGGGAATCTTTACCTTTACAAATAAACAGAATTATTGTTTAGTTGACTCTACAGCCAAACAGGTGACGCTGGGAGAAATCACATTACAATAATTGTAAGTGTCCAACACAACATATAATAACATTGCCTTGCTTCTAATTATAGCTAACTTCACCGAGAAAACCATCCATCAGTTCTTATTAAAGTCTACCCAATGTCACTGGCAGGATAGTTATCCTGTTAGACAAAAATGACAAAGTTTAATGAGTTTTATCTCCTACAAAGTACATTACCACTACGGGAGCATTGGTTGCCTCTCCCCATCCCCACCCCTAACTGTGCCAAAAGGCTGTGAATGCTACCCCCCTTGAAACTTAAGCTAAATGCATGATAAATCTGGAAGATGACATGCAAGCTGGCCTAGGGAAGACATCGGACAGACACATTCAGGTTATTAGGCAGATTAAAAATATAATAAATCAGGAAGAGGAACCTCTCTCTCTTAATTTGGTACAGCTTCAAACTGCCTTTTGCTCTTTGAGGAATAAAATAAAATAAAATAAAGTGCCAGGCTTCGGTAGATGATAGGAATTTGTATTTTTATACAACTTCTCTCATTCAATTTGAGTGAGGGAGTGGCTTTGAACTTGTTCCAAAGCAGAAAAGAGGATTGAATAGAGGGGGCTCTTGACTTACAACCATTCGTGACAAGTTACAACACAGAAACAAGTACCTTATGTACTGGTCCTTGCACTTATGCCCATCATAGCATCCCCACATGGGCATTACCTTGTAGATGACTCTCACTCTGCCAAGGACTTTGGAGTACTCATATCTAATGATCTAAGTGCCAAAGCCTACTGCAACTACATCGCTAAAAAGGCTTTAAGAGTTGTAAACTTAATCTTGCGTAGTTTCTTCTCCGGAAAGATTACACTACTAACCAGAGCATACAAAACATTTGCCAGACCAATTCTCGAATACAGCTCACCTGTCTGGAACCCACACCTCATTTCGGACATTAATACAATTGAGCGTGTCCAGAAATATTTCACAAGAAGAGTTCTCCACTCCTCTGATTACAAGAAAATACCTTATGCCACCAGACTTGAAATCCTGGGTTTAGAAAATTTAGAACTCCATCGCCTTTGGCATGATCTGAGTATAACTCATAAAATCATCTGTTACAATGTCCTTCCTGTCAAAGACTACTTCAGCTTCAATTGCAACAATATACGAGCACACAATAGATTTAAACTTAATGCGAACCGCTCCAATCTTGATTGTAGAAAATATGACTTCAGTAACAGAGTTGTTAATGCCTGGAATGCACTGCCTGACTCTGTGGTCTCTTCCCAAAATCCCCAAAGCTTAACCAAATCTACTATTGACCTCACCCCATTCCTAAGAGGTCTGTAAGGGGCGTGCATAAGAGCACCAGAGTGCCTACCATCCCTGTCCTAATGTTCCCTTTGATTGTATCCAATTCGTATGGTTATTTCATGCTTATACTTATATACTGTATACTGTTGTGTTTGACAAATAAATAAATAAATAAATAGTCATGTGATCAAAATATGGGTGCTGGGCAACCAGCCTGCATTTATGAAAGTTGTAGCATAATTTTGAGATCACCATTTGTGGCCTTCCCCGCTGGATTCTGTCCACTGGGAGAAGCCGGGTTTGCTTAACAATCGCGTGATTGTTTCAACTACGGTGAAAAAGGTTGTTAAAATCAGACCCAACTCACTGAACAACAGAAATTCTGGATTCAGTTGGTCATAAGTTGAAGGCTACCTGTAAATTCTCACTGAGGAGGGCTGGTGAACGGTTCAACTCAATGAAAGGTTTGGTTTGAACAGCTTGTTCAATCCCCTATTCAAGGATGTTTTGGCTTCCTATGTTTGTTGAGCGAGGTTTCCAGAGTGGACAGTGAGAACAATTAATCAGTGGAACGACTTGCCTCCAGAAGTTGTAAATGCTCCAACACTGGAAGTTTTTAAGAAGAGATTGGGTAATCATTTGTCTGAAATGGTATAGGGTTTCCTGCCCAAGCAAGGGGTTGGACTAGACGACCTCCAAGATCCCTTCCAACTCTTCCTCTCCTCTCCTCTCCTCTCCTCTCCTCTCCTCTCCTCTCCTCTCCTCTCCTCTATTCTATTCTATTCTATTCTATTCTATTCTATTCTATTCTATTCTATTCTATTCTATTCTATTCTATTCTATTCTATTCTTCCCAAAGACCTTCAGTAGTAGGAAGATTGTAGCAAACTAGCTGAGCCACCTAATATTAAATCTACAGCTTTTGATTGGCCCAATAGCATCCTAAGAGAGGACTAGAACTCACCATCTCCTGATAATTGGCCCAGCTGGCTTTCATGTCCAAGGCAAAACTGGAACACCCTTATCTCCTGGTTTCTAGCCTGGTGCTTAACCACTTAGTCAAACTGGTTCCTAAAATTTTCAACAGACAAGCAACCTCACTGATGCGTGGTTAAAAATCAGGTTTTTGCTGGAACTTGGAAGTTTGTATATCACGGCAAATTTGTACGCTGGCACCTTTCTTGCTCCACCAGTTTCCACTTAGTACTTACAATTCACCAGAAATGTATTCAGAAATTGGATTTCTTTATAGGCAACATTCATTTATCTTTCCAATTGGTTGTCCATTAAGCCAAGCAAGAAAAGTTCTGGGTTCAAGTGAACGTTGATCTTTGTGTCATTGTATGTATTTGAATTTAGAAGTCTCTGGCTATTTTACAAGTTCACCCAGATGACCCCATTCACTTCTTTAAAAGATGTTGTTTTCCAACCATATACAGTAGTGGCCAAAATTGTGGAAACCATTTGGGAAAAGTGTATTTTCTAAAACTATCTAATAAGACCACTTTTTTTTTAGTGGTACCATAAAATTATATATCAATGGAAAGATAATTTAATCAAGAATGTAAAGCAATAACTTTTATGAAGGATTTGCTATTAGAGTAGCAATTACAGTATAAAGAAAAGTGAAATACGTAGAAAAAATGAGATATACAAAAATGATCACCATAGAAAAAAATGAAATAGACAAAAATTATCACCATGTCAGTTAATACTTTGTTGGGAAACCTTTAGCATGAATTACGGCCTTACAACATCTTCCCAAGCCTTTTAGTTCTGCAGCTGTTATAATGTGAAACCAAGATTGAAGGATTGCTTCTATTAACTAGGTTTTATTGCTGGGTCGCTTCTGACTAACAAATTTTTTTAGTCGGCTCCATAGATTTTTCAATTGGGTTAAGGTCTGGGCTATTCCCAGGCCATTCCAGCAGTGGAATAGGATTATCTTGAAACTCCAAAAAAAAAGTGGTGTTATTAGCCATCAAACCTCAAAAATACACTTTCCCCAAAAGGTTTCCACAATTTTGGCCATTTCCTGTATACTTTTTCGGTGTGACATTGTGCAGCACAAAGCGTGTGCAGGTACTTCCTAGCGAGATCTAACATTTTTTGTAGCTTTTACGCCGGTCATTGTTGAATGAGTCTGGAAATTTCCAGAAGTGATTTTTATGAAGCATGTGTAGGATGGAGGCACAAGACGGAGGCAGGAGGAAGATGGTAATTTAGATTTATTGTTGAGAAAAAGACTATAATTTTTGAGGCATTAGAAGAAATGGAAAAATTGCTTGCACTGCTAGAGAGGTGTGAACTGCAATTCAGAGACTATAAAGGCACTCAAGTCAAAACCATTTTTCTTTATTGATGCATTGTAATTATCTCCGGATTCTGTCTATGTGGAAGCAATGGACAGTTTTAAAAATATTTGTATGCACAAATGCGCAGAGGCATCATTGTGTTGATACGTGTTTATTGAATCAGCTCCTAAAACGGACAGCTTTAAATGCCATATAGTAATCCTAGATTGAAAACGGGCCAAAGGTCAACAGGTGCAGCTCTTTATGGGGAACACAATCATTCAAACTTCACTCGTGCCTTAGAAATCAAACAAGAAGTCTGCATCAGATCCTTGAACTAGAAATATTGCGAGAGGAGAAATAGTCTTGAGTCCTTCTTGCAATGTCAAAGTCGTGAACAAATGTAGCAATGAATCAAGTCAAATCAAAAGTTCAGGACTCCCTTTGCATTTATGTTCTCACCCTATTTACTTGTTTAGTCATGCCAGCCACATGACTCTGGAGACATCTTCGGACAGCACTGTCTCTTCAGCTTAGAAACAGAGATAAGCTCCACCCCTAGACCCAGAAACGGTTCCCGTCACACGTATGTGCTAGTCGTTCCCGACTCTAGGGGGCGGTGCTCATCTCTGTTTCAAAGCCAAAGAGCCAGCGCTGTCTGAAGACGCCTCCATGGTCATGTGCCTGGCATGACTAAACACCAAAGGCACACGGAACGCACGGAACGCTCTTACCTTCCCACCAAAGGTGGTCCCTATGTTTCTACTTGCATTTTTTACGTGCTTTCAAACTGATAGGTTGGCAGAAGCTGGGACAAGGAATGGGAGCTCACCCCATTACGCAGTACTAGGGATACACACACACACACCCACACACCCACACACACACGTATATGTGTATGTGTATATATGTACGTGTATATATATGTGTGTGTGTGTGTGTGTGTGTATCTATCTATCTATCTATCTATCTATCTATCTATCTATCTATCTATCTATCTATCTATCTATCTATCTATCTATCTATCTATCTATCTATCTATTTATATTTTCTTTTCGAAGACTGTACTTGACTGTCTTGCAAATTCAGTTAAAAATATCTTTAGCTTTCCTCCCAGCTCTCCCGTGCCTTTTAAAATGTTTCATGCTAGCAAAGCATCGGTAGCGTTTAAAACATTGCAAAGGATGAATCCCGTTTAACACAAAAGGTTAAAAGCAGTGAACAGAGGAAAAACAAAACAACAAAACCGAATTTTTTTCCCTAGTGGATAATCTGCTGGATTCCATCTCCTTTTCAAAATCCATGTTGCCGTTTGTTAATTCTGAACTGCTTTATTTTTATTATTATTATTTTTTTCTTGTAAGAGGATTGTAAGGACAGATGCTGGAATTTCGTAAACAGCTAAGCACATATTCATCTTTGCCAAGTTAGTGTTTTAAAGCCAAATAACTGTAACCAATCTATCATTCTTGGTTGCTAAATGCTTTTTAATAATTGGGCTGCCATATATGATAGACATAACATTTCAGAGGATTTGTGTGCACATTTCCCTGCCTGTATATCCAAGGAAACCCTTTTATATGTTGACATCCACTGTGTTACGATTTTTGCTTCAGTGGTTCCATAACTAAGCCTCCCTATTTAAAAAAAAAAAACAATATGTAAACATCCTTGATGCAATTCTCACTTGGCTGCAATTCCTGACTTTCCTTCTAGAATGCAAAATTAGAATAGAATAGAGCCGGACGGTACATTGGAGGTCTTCTAGTCCAGCCCCCTGCTCAAGCAGGAGAACTTATACTAATTCAGATAAGTGTGTCAACTAGAGGCCGTGGTGGCTCAGGCTGTAAGATAGCCTGTTATTAAAACACAGCTGCCTGCAATTACTGCAGGTTCTAGTCCCACCAGGCCCAAGGTTGACTCAGCCTTCCATCCTTTATAAGGTAGGTAAAATGAGGACCCAGATTGTTGGGGGCAATAAGTTGACTTTGTATATAATATACAAATGGATGAAGACTATTGCTTGACATAGTGTAAGCCGCCCTGAGTCTTCGGAGAAGGGCGGGATATAAATGCAAATTTAAAAAAACCAAAAAAAACTGTGAAGCTGGCCTGGCTGAGGCCATTTTGAGATTTCAGTGCTGACACACCAGAGAAGGAGGATAGGGAGGGGGGAATAGAGATAGTTGGGGTGTTGTAGCCAAAACAAAACACAGTCTTACCAGTCTGTGGCTCAGACTGGTAAGACAGTCTGTTATTAACAGCAGCTGCTTGCAATTACTGCAGGTTCAAGCCCCACCAGGCCCAAGGTTGACTCAGCCTTCCATCCTTTATAAGGTAGGTAAAATGAGGACCCAGATTGTTGGGGGCAATAAGTTGACTTTGTATATAATATACAAATGGATGAAGACTATTGCTTGACATAGTGTAAGCCGCCCTGAGTCTTCGGAGAAGGGTGGGATATAAATGCAAAAAAAAACCAAAAATCCTTTCTCGTGGGAACCAAGGACATTCCTGCAGTTGCTTGGAAGGAGAGGACTGGAGTCATTTAGCCACTGGACTGTATTCTGATTGGGCCATGTGACTGATTGTTTTGAGAAAGTGACCAACTTTCACTTTTAATTGGGTGAAAACCACGGGAATATTCAGAGTTGGTTTTCACCAGCCTGTGCCAATATGACATTTCCAATAAACCTATTCTTTGAGGAAATTGCCTGCCTCAGAGTTTTGTTTGCTATGAGTATGTTACTTGGAACCCTGACAAAGTGACTGTGTAGTCTCTTCTTAAAACTTCCAGAGATGGAGCACTCTCAATGTCTGAAGGCAACTTCTGTTCCACTGGTTATTTGTCCAGAAGTTTCTCCTTAATTCCAGGTTGCTTCTCTGTTTGGTTATTTTTCAGCCATTGTGTGCCTTGATATATAAAGGTAAAGGTTCCCCTCGCACATACGTGCTAGTCGTTGCCGGCTCTAGGGGGCGGTGTTCATCTCCATTTCAAAGCTGAAGAGCCAGCGCTGTCCGAAGACGTCTCCGTGGTCATCTACGTCCGTGGTCTCTACCCCAAAGGCACACGGAATGCTGTTACCTTCCCACCAAAGGTGGTTCCTATTTTTTCTACTTGCATTTTTACGTGCTTTCGAAACTGCTAGGTTGGCAGAAGCCGGGACAAGTAACGGGAGCTCACCCCGTTACATGGCAGCACTAGGGATTCGAACCGCTGAGCTGCCGACCTTTCAATCGACAAGCTCAATGTCCTGGCCCCTGAGCCACCGTGTCCCTATATATAACTCTGATCATTTTAGGAATAATTAGTGTATCTGTTAAGAACTAACGTTACTGTCCCAAAGGTGTTTTTTCAAGAGGCAACTGGATTTCCTCCTTTGTTTTCCTTTGAGGACGTTTCGCTTCTCATCCAAGAATCTTTTTCAGTTCACGTGAGAAGCAGAAAGTCTTCAAGGACAAACCAAGTCTGGTCGCTTTTTGAAAAAGCACCTTTGGGACCACCATAATCCGAGTGGCTGAGAATCTACCTAGACTACTAATGTTACGATTTTGAGAAGATTTGGGGGGGGGGGAGAGAAGACAAAACCCAAGCAAGCAAGCTCATTAAGCTTTAGGTGAACCTGTGAAATCCATAATTTCCACAATTATGTTTGTAAACTGGGCTAATCCCATCACAGACTTCCGTACAGTATTTATTTTCACACCCTGGGAGCCTTTAATCTTACACAGGATGTTGTTGTGCATTTTTTTTCTCTCTCCAAAAATTCTACAGACCTCCACATATTTGTCCATTAAAACCAAGTGTGGTTCTTGGTCAAGCTCAAATGTGTGAAATGGGTATACCCTCTTTTTAATAAGTTGCTAAGCCCCAAGCAACTGAAGATAATGAAAGAGAGCATACAAATACATGCAACCAAGTATTACTGGGCAGCTTTTGACCAAGAAAGTCATAAATATAAAAAAAAAAAAAAACAGTCTGCACTTTTCATCAGAAAGAGCAGCAAGCATTAGAATCCCATATTTACAGAAGCCTCCTGTTCTGTCCCCCTCGCCTCAGTCCAAGCGATGACTTAATTAGCCAGCAACTATCAGCTTCTGGCAGCAAACTAGTGAGCGTATGCCAAGTGTCTCTGTTATCTCTCTTGATGCCGATGAGTCAACCAGGAACAAACAGTACTTCAGCTCTAGTTAAGCAGTTGATTTGCTTGCCACGAAGGGGTATAGCAGCCCTTGCTGCTTTTATATCCTGTGGGGTGTGGCTCCATGACTCAGCACTTCCTAGGCCTGACCCACCCTTGCTTCTGTTGTTCCCGCCTCTCCTGCCTACGAAACCTAGGGTCCAGCCAGGCCTGATTGCCATTAGCCAGGTCTGGAGGCGTGGCCTGGGGGGGGAAGAGTCAGGGGACAGAGGCCTCGTTATCTCCTCCACCTGGCCTGTTTCTGGCTCCTGGAGCTGAGCCAGGGAAGTCGGTGCTTCCGAGGTAAGTCCTGATGGCCCTTCCCCCTTACTTTCCGAGTCACTTTCTGGCAGAGGGCCCGGCTCGGGGGGCGCAGACACAACACCTCCCATCTTCTGTCATGGTTTTTGAGTTCGGGAAGCATGTCTACCCCTCAGTTCTAATTTGTGCCCTTTAAGTCTTCACAGCTTGACCCCTCCCCCGTCAAGTAAAATAGATAAATGATAGTGGCATTTACCCAACAGAGCAGTGGACATTTGTTTTAGATGGCAGAAATTCATGGCTTGTGTTGTGGTCCACCAGCAGCCTGCGGAGCTGGCAACGGAGTCAGACAGCAATGAGGCTGAGGAAGAGCGTAGGCCAGTCCTGGAGGCTGGGGAAGGCCCGGATGAGGGCTCTGCATCAGAGGCTGAGGTGAGGCCAGGTCCATCGGGGAGTGAGGTGCAGACTGCAGAGCCTCCAGAGACTGATAGTAGTGAGGCAGAGGAACAGGAGGATCCTGTTCCGAATGCACGCATGAGAAGAGCTGCCAGAAGGCAAGAGCAGCTCAAGCAAAGAGGACGACTCGGGAGTAGGGCCCCTCCCATAAGGCTTAAAAGATCAGCAACGGTGTTTGGGCTCTTTGCCAGAAAACAACGATGATAGCCCTTGAATTTTGAGAGCAAGGAAGCAGAATATATTTACTTCCTGGTAGTAACTAAACCTGGACTTAACTAACCCAGATGCCAAAATTCCTATAATGGAGTTTTATTATCATTCTCGGTGATCAATTTGGGGACATTAGGTTGCCTATTTACAGCCTTAAGAGTACCACCTTCTACATCTGAGTTTCATTTTCCAGTCCATTTTCTACAAAAGAACTACTGTCTTGCGTTTGAGAAAGCATTTGTAAAAAAAACCATTTGGGCACCTGACGTCTGACATTCATTTGAGGGGGGGAGGGAAAGCTTTGCTTAATATTTACCTTCTTCTTTAATCACACTGAAAAATTCCCACTCTAAAATATATTTAACAATTCATTCTGAAATTATGCACAAGGATGCATCACGCAGGCTAACCACTTAGGTTTGTGCTTTGTGCACAAACATTTAACCTTTGGCAACTGCAGAGAGAAATAGGGAGATGAGAGGTTTGGAAATATGAAACAAGAAAGAAAGAATGAAATGAAAAAAAGGCAGGCAGGCAGGCAGGCAGGCAGGCAGGCAGGCAGGCAGGCAGGAAGGAAGGAAGGAAGGAAGGAAGGAAGGAAGGAGACACGTTCCAGTATAATATCTGGAGAGTTGCTACTGATAGACTATAGTCCAGTATTTTGCAGCTTTAGCAAATTCCAAATGTTTTAATCTCAAATCCCAGAAATATCCATGGTGGAATAAATGACTTTCTTTTAGGTAAAATCAACAGATTTCCACTAATTCCGATTCCTAATTAATAAGATAAAGGAGCAGTTCTCTCATCACCACCGTAATGAAAGAACATCTTGATTACTTTGCAAGGAAGCCATAAGGAGTATTATTCTCTAGCATTTTATCACAAGGATTCATGGGTCAATGGAGGAACGTCAGAAAGAGGTTAATTGATGGGTTCGGCTTAGCTTTAAACGGATCCCACTTACACTTCCTCCAGCCAACTGTATCATGAAAATAACTCTTTGATGTAGGACTATCCTCTCTGGTCATCAAGAGGAAGACTTTCATCGATCCTATGAACATTGGCCCTCTCTGGATGGAAAATGGTAAAAAAAAAATCATTGCCACAACAAAGACTCAGCAAATCCTAGCTGTGTGTTGCTGACCCGCACTGCTGTCTACTGATTAAGAGAAAGAGAGTGCAATTCATTCGTGCCATGGATACCTCTGAGCAAAACCTGGTATCTGAGCCGAATGCCTCACCATGCTTAATGCTGTATTTTTCCACATCAGCAAAATTGGTGTTTTTTTCCCCCAAAAAAAATCTAGATGAAAAACATTGCTTATAAAGTGGAGCAAGACACTTTGTTTAGCTCTTAAAGCTTCTTGCTGAACTAATGAAGACAGTTCTTCCACATGAAGAATTGTCCACAGCCCATATATTGCTAACTAGCTGGACGCCCGTGCTTCACTACAAAACTATGTGATTAGACATGATAAATTGATACTTACAGCATGAAACTTAATGTAAAATGTGTATCTCTGTAGCATCAGAGTGTGTTAATATAAGGCAATTGGCAGTTGGGACAGAGTTCCTTTCAGGTGGAGAGGGGAAGAAGAATGTCTAGCTTCTTAGCATCAGAGCATGTTAATATAAGACAACTGGCAGTTGGAACAGAGAGGGAGGGGGAGGGGAATAGAATGTCCCAGCCTGCAGGCTGGATCAATCACACATTGGCCATGCCCACTCCCGATTTAGCAACAGGGTAGCATCAGAACATTTTCAGGTGGGGAGATGGAGTAGTATATATAAGGTAACTGGCAGTTGGAACAGAGTTCGTTTCAGGTGGAGATGGGGAATAGAACGTCTAACTCCTTAGCATCAGAGCATGTGAATATAATACTGTATATAAAATACTAATGAGCTGATGGTCATTTCCAAAAATCCTTTCTTAGCTAGTACCTAGAAGGCAAGAGGAAAATACGTGCCAAATTTCAAGTTCGTAAGCTTTACCGTTCTGGAGATTTTGTGATAAGTGAGTGGTATTTGGCTTTTATTATATATAGATATTCCATACCCAAGAACAGAAGACAGTTATTCACATTTGCTCATTTCTCAGAAAATGAGTGCCATTGCCTCAGATGGAATCCTCGTTCAAAACAGAAAATTGCATTTCTCCAAGGTCCACTCTGAGAAGATAGGATGAGCTGTTTACTAGGGTTATTAAAAATCTTCAGAGGGATCCTTCGGTGTACAAGGTTGTTTTTTTTTCTGACTGAGCCACCCCTTCAAAATGCTTTTCTGAAATGAAGCGATGTTCCATTCCCAGTGAGGAAGACTATCTCCATCCTGCACTGTGCATTGACAGAAATTACCATTTGCACGGCAGAACTGCCTACTGGGGAAAATGGGTTCCATCTCAACAAAAAAGTCAGAGCATCATACTACATTTGGTGTGAGACATCTTAGAGATATGGCATAAGGTGCCTCCAGAAAAGGAAACACCTCATGGAGACACTATAAAAAAGATGTGAAGACTCTAGAAAAAGTGCAGAGAAGAGCAATCAAGATGATGAGGGGACTGGAGGCTAAAACATACGATGAATGGTTGCAGGAACTGGGCCTGGCTAGTCTAGTGAAGAGAATGACCAGGGGAGATATGATAGCAGTTATGCCTTCCAATATTTGAGGGGCTGCGACAGAGAGGAAGAGGTCTAGCTAGTTTCTAAAGCACCTGAAAGCCAGTTTCCATAATGGATGGAAACTGAACAAGGAGAAATTTAACCTGGAAGTAAGGAGAAATTTCCTGACAGTGAGAACAATCAACCAGTGGAACAGAAGTTGCCTTCAGAAGTTGTGGGAGCTTCATCACTTGAGACTTTGAAGAAGAGATTGGACTGCCATTTGTAAGAAATGGTGTAGAGTCTCCTGCTTGGGTGGGGGGGGGTGTTGGACTAGATGACTACAAGGTCCCTTCCAACTCTGTTAATCTGTTAAAGCTGTTAAAGACCAGCTACCTACATGCCCTCCTGCTTCCAGCTAAGGGTATTGAGTAGACAGACACTCAATGCACAGACATTGAACCGGCTGCAAACTTCTGAAGACATCGAAGTGTGGAATATTACTCCATTTCTGGCTGCCAGGTGATGACACACTGAATCCATTTTTGATCATGGCAATCAGTCCCTTCTTCTTCTTCTTCTGCCATATCCGTCATTGGATGTTGGCAATCGTATTGGCAATCCTATTTTTGTCATTAGCATGAAAAAAAGTGCTGCTGAGTTTTGTCCAAACCAGTCCCTTGGGTTTTGAAGCCATGATGTTCTTCTTCTTCCTAGACCTCATTTGCCTTCAATCTTTCCCTGGAAGATGAACTGAAGGATGCCCTATTTTTCTGGGTGTCGCATCGCATGTCCAAAATATTCTGACTTTCGCTTTTTTAATGGCTTTGATGATTTCCGTTTGCTTTCCCAGGCAATCACCTCCTTGTTTGTGATTTTTGTTAACCCAGTTTATAATAACAGCCGCCTGTAAATCCACATTTCAAATGCTTCAAATATTGAGTCCCTGGGGGTTTCATACCTCATGGTGAAGAACTAATACCAGAAAAGATTTGCCAATGCTAGGAAGTTGGAAAACAGGCTGTTTCTGGCCTCCGGGGTGAAGGGGAGGCCAGTTTTTCGCTCTCCCCAGGCTCCAGAGCCTTTCTAGGAGCCTGGAGATGATGAAAAATGGAACCACTGGACCCACCGGGCCATCATGTGCCAAAAGCGGGGGGAGCATGGGGGGATTGCATGCATATACGTGGGGGGGGGCACATTGAATTATGGGTGTGAGCACACGTGCATATGACCCCCCCTCATCTTCCCCCACTTTTGGCATGTGACGGAAAAAAGGTTCGCCATCACTGCCCTATATCATTTTAGAGAAGTAGTTGTCCAATCTCTCCTTAAAAATCTCCAGTGTTGGAGCATCCACAGCTTCTGGGTGCACGTTGTTCTACTGATCCATTATTTTAGTATACTGCACGAATCAAGAAGAGGGCCATGAAAATATTTACAGACCCCTCACATCCTGGACATAAACTGTTTCAACTCCTACCCTCAAAACGACGCTATAGAGCACTGCACACCAGAACAACTAGACACAAGAACAGTTTTTTCCCGAAGGCCATCACTCTGCTAAACAAGTAATTCCCTCAACACTGTCAGACTATTTACTGAATCTGTACTACTATTAATCGTCTCATAGTTCCCATCACCAATCTCTTTCCATTTATGACTGTATGACTGTAACTTTGTTGCTGGCAATCCTTATGATTTACATTGATATATTGATCATCAATTGTGTTGTAAATGTTGTACCTTGATGAACGTATCTTTTCTTTTATGTACACTGAGAGCATCTGCACCAAGACAAATTCCTTGTCTGTCCAATCACACTTGGCCAATAAAAATTCTATTCTATTCTATTCTATTCTAACTATCAGGAAATCTAAGCCTTAACTCCCCAAGCTAACAAAGCAATTCAGTAAGGTTTTCCTTTAAGCATTTTAAAACCTCTGCCCTCCCTAGCCCCCACAAAAGATCCCCCAAAAAATATTTTTTAGGCCCATCCAAATACAAGGGTTACACAAAGGAAGAAAAAAGTGTTGATTTTCTTTGTGATGCACTAAAGTACAAAAAAAAGCTTTAGGAAGCAAGCACTCAGGGGTGGGGCTGCTGGGGGTTCACAGAGGTTCAGGAGAACCTCTAGCTAAGATTCTGTGCAGTTCAGAGAACCTCCAAATCCTATTCCTGGCTGGCCCCACCCACCCTGCCCCTCCTCTTCCAGGAGTCCCCCATGCGGCCCGTTTTGGATGCAGGTAAGTGCTGGGTGTGCCTGGAGACTTGGGGTGGGTGAAAAATGGGTCTCTCGGAGGTTTGGGAAGAAGGCCTCCTTCCAGAGAGCCTCTGGAGCCTGATGGCGGCAAAAACACCCCCTCCCACTGTGGTGCAGGAGGCCAATTAGGCCACACCCACCATGGCCATTGCTCACCCAGCAACAGGGCAGAGAACCCCTTGCTAAAATTTTCGAAGCCCACCCCCGTGAACACTTTGTGAGATGCCACGATGCCACATGCTCTGAAAGATAGTTACATGATCAAAATCTATAACCCTCTTGACCTCTTCACTGCCTCAGTGAACTGTGCCTTAGTACGAGATAGTAGCTGTTTGCTTTGATAAATGGTCTTGGGAAGACCAAGCGATTAGAAGCAAGTCAATAAATATGACCAAAAAAAAATGTATAACAATACTTAAGGCGTGCATCTTCACCTAACAATTGACAAAGTGACAGATGATATCTAAAGAAAAAAATGTATTAGGTACATTCTTTTTGTTTCTCTATTACTGTAAACTTCCTTCCTTCTTTTTGTTTAAAAAATGATGCACATCTATTCAACCTTTATTTATTTCAGACTGTATATATTTTTAGCAACAGATTTTTATATATATTGTCTGCTTCTCCATACTACTACTTCAGTTCCAGAACCAATAGCTAAATTTCTAGCGATATTCTCATCCTCAAGTCAACAAGGAAAGGTGCAGATTTAATACCAAGGCGATGCCGAATGCTGGGAAGAAGATAGCGTTTTTGAACTCAATCTTCTTCAAAGCCAGGTAGAATATGTAAGTTCATCACCTGGATCACCAAGAAGCATTAGCTGCTTGAAGTGATATAAAATATAGGCTCAGTTGACACATAATACAAATCCTGGATTTTTTTTTTAAAAAAAACCAACATAGCTTGTCATATAAGCTATTGTGCTTTGCTATAAATATCAGCCTGAATCCAAACTATGTTTTGAACTGATTAGGGTACCACAAGATATGGTTCAGGGTCTGGTATTCAACTTTTTCTTGAACATATTGCATAGCAATGTAGAACAAAAGAATGTGTTATTTTCCAAGGACACAAGATTGATAATATCCTAGAAGAGAGAAACAATCATTTTTTGAAGACTGAAAAAGAAATGTGATAAAGATGATACGAGGAAACGTGATAGAGACTAAAGCAAAGCTTTTCCCTCAGATCAAAGATATCAAATGCATAGAATAGGATGGTGTGTGTGTTTGTGTGTGTATGTGTGTGCGAACTGGGATTCACGTATTATAGACAGAATTGCAAGAAGGTAGTCAATTTGAGAAGGGGTACAATGGATCAATGATTAAGGATGCTGAGCTGGTCAACTGGAAAGCCGATAGCCCAGGTTTGAGACCCGAGGTCCATGCAATGGGGTGAGCTCCCGTTACTTACTCCAGCTCCTGACCACCTAGCAGTTCAAAAGCTTGCAAATACAAATAGATACATAGGTACCACTTTAGTGGGAAGGTAACAGCATTCTGTGTCCGGTGTATAGTCGTGGTGGCCACATGACTATGGAAGCATCTTCAGACAATGCTGGCTTTCTCAGCTAGGAAACAGAAATGAGTACCTCCCTATAGCATTGGACACAACCTTTACTCAATTTGTGCTCTTCATGCCTGACAGCACTGCACTATGTACATACATAAACTGTACAGTGTTGTGTCCCACTCCCCTTCCGACGACCGGGTCTGGGAAGTCTGTATCAAGCGTGGCCACGAAGCCTCTGCAGCTGTGCCAAATTCTTTTCAGATTTCTCAGGCAGGCAGGAATCCAAGGTGTGACTTCAGCAAACCAGATGAGACTTTGCTTGACTCAAGGAATGCCAAAAAGCAGATCCTTTATATAGGCCATGGGGTGTGGCTCCATGACTCAGCATTTATCCAGGCCTGCCCCTCCCTTCCTTCTGCTGACGTCGCCTCTCAATTCTCCAGAAGCGGGGATCCGTCCACAGTAAACTCCCTTCCTCTGGATCTGCTGCCAGCAATTCTAGCACGTGGCTGGCTTTGTGCTCACACGCTATAGGAGTGAGGTTTGTTTGTTCATTCCTGACATTCTGTCCGGGCATGGGGCCAGGGCTGGGGGCTGGAGGCATGCCAGGCCGTTCCTCTTCATTATCAGACTCTGAATCTGATAGCAGGCCCGGCAGGAAGAGGGAGGGGCCTGGCTGAGGAGAGGAGGGAGGACAAGGCACAACAGTACAGTGTACCTACTTCAACAGTCCAAACGAATGATAGTTGAGTCAAAGGACTTATTTCCCACCCTATAGCTCTCCTTCATTTCGGGAACATCTCCCTCCCTACTAGCTGCCCTATCTTATTGTTTATAGCCACTTCCTAAAATTGTAGCAATTGAATTAAAGTTTTAAGCATGTACTATATTCTGTTGTCTTACCCATCTGGACTGGCTCCCATCATCTGATCCTCATGGGGATGAATTTCATTTACTTTACATTTTTAATATAAGCTCAGCTCATTTACACATTGCAAAGCAATAATGTAAGGTAATTATCCTTCAGTTTTCACACTAATTTTGTGTTGCGGTTCTACAGTTAAAAACCATCGTACAAAAATGTGCATGTTAAGGGGTGGGAAAAAACTACAGGTGTGAATGAAAGAAAACTGTGTACATGCGGGGAAAGGCTTTGCAACAGAATACTTCGGAAATAAAATGTGCATCTATTTTCATGAAAAACATTGGAGAAAAACAACACATTACTAACAGATTTGAAAACGGAAGGGAATTCCCTGGTGCTTGAAAACATGTGACTGCTCCAGAAAATGGCGGATTTGTCTGCCTCTCTTAGAACCCTATCCAATCTGGGGCATTATCCGGATGTGTGGAGATCAACTGGGCATGGAGTTGAATTTCTGAGCATTTCTAGGAGTTGAAATGCTCACATATGGAGGGCAGGCAGGCAGGCTGAGCAAAAGTGTTTCAAACATCATTGTTGTATTGAACAGCAAGTCTCAGAACAAAGTATCGACATTGAATAAGGAGAGAGAGAAAAAATTGTCCTTTCTTTCTTCTGCATGCACGTGGCATCTCTATTTCAAAAAGGTGTGTCCTTACAACCAGATGTTTTCCAGTTTTCCAGTTAGGATCCTATGTTCTGTTGTGACCCAGGCCCAAGTAGGTAGTAGGAAACTCAGTCAGTAAAAAAACAAACTTTATTCGAACAGCTGAGAATTACTTCATTCCCAGCGTAATTCAACTAAATTAAAGCAAATTCCTCCCAACACAAATTCCTCAGTCCTATCACAAATCTTGGTCCAATTAGGCAAACTGCCAAAGCCCTTTCTTGGCAAACGTTCAGAAGACACTGATACAAAAATAAATGCAAGAAGACAAAGCTACCATTGTTGTTTTCCAGCAAAGCCCAAACACCGTTGCTGGTCTGTTTTAAGCCTTATGGGAGGGGCCAATCATCTCTTGGCCCTACTACTGAGTCGTCCTCTTTGCTTGAGCTGCTCTTGCCTTCTGGCAGCTCTTCTCATGTGTGCATTAGGAACAGGCTCCTCCTGTTCCTCTGCCTCACTACTGTCAGGCTCTGGAGGCTCCTGAGTCCGCACCTCACTCTCCGATGGACCTGGCTCCACCTCAGCCTCCAACGCAGAGCCCTCATCCAGGCCTTCCCCATCCTCCAGAACTGGCTCATGCTCTTCCTCAGCCTCATCACTGTTTGACTCCATTGCCAGCTCCGCAGGCTGCTGGCGGACCCCAACATGTTCAACACGAAGACGTGAACGGTAATTACAGAGAATATCACCCCTAGTGAAACCAAAGAGATGCGATTCCACGTAACGGGTTAAATAACCTACCCGCTTCTTCCTCTCCCCACTCCCAATAGCCCCCTCAAAAAATATGTTGCGCAATATGATAAATGGCAATATATATAAATATATGTATTCTTTGTATAATTTATTATAGTTTACAAACCAGAGAGCCAAGTAACCATTTCTCATCAGAAGAATTCAATAGTCAATATTGGGTGGGAATTTGCACTAAAGTCTAGTTTACAATATACTGTTGGACAGGAGAGGAAGTGGAGTACAGCAAATCGGCTTTAAAGTGTGGTTACATTAGATATTGAGTTTTCAATTAAATATAAAGGCTATTGCGTGCAAGTATTTTTTTATTATTATTATTCAGACATACCAAAGCTCACGATCCTCCTTGAAAACTGTGTACTGGAGTGATTCTCAACCTTTTCTTTCCCATAGATTACTCCCCCTTTAAATAGCTTTTGTGGCCACAGACCATGGCTATGGACCCCCACCACCCAAGGCTTAAATCGTAAGATTTCTTCAAGCCTTCGCAAAACCCCTGGGATGACATCACGTCCCCCCGCTAGAGATCCAGGAACCACAGGTTGAGAACCACTGGTGTACTGAATTCCAGTGGGCATATGAAGCTCTTATGCTCATCATGGACTTCCAGCTGATGTTGTTTATTTTTTTCTTTTTCTTTTTAAGGAAGAACTGATCTTGAGGAAGCATCTCTACATAGACTGCGTTAAGCTTAAGATAGGCACTCTTAACAGTGTGGGTTGGAGAAGAAAAGGGATTCGACAGAGTAGTTAGCGTTCACTATACATTGCATGGTCTGAAGCTTCCATGAAGTTCCTAACAACTCCAGACGAAGACCTGGAGAATACATGTAATGAAAACTCTGTCTGTGTTTGTGTTGTGTGTTGTGTGTGTGTGTGTAGTTCTGCTTTCCTGGTACACATACAGTAACAAAATGTGCAAAAACAGGCTTCCTTTTTGTGGCAGTCAAATACAAAGTATTCGGTTAGGGGGGGGCATGTTTTTCCCCATGTCATGATTTTTTTTTCCCGAATAGCACCCCTAGAACACAGATAGTCCTCGATTTACAACAGTTCAATTAGTGACCGTTCAAAGTTACAACGGCACTGAGCAAAGCGACTTATGGCCGCTTTTCGGACGGTGGCAGCATCCACATGGGTCACGTGAGTTACATTCGGATGCTGAGAACTGACTCACGTTTATGACGGTCGCAGTGCCCCTTTAGCAAACTATAATTGATTGTAGCTCACAAACCAGAGAGCCAAGTAACTGTTTCCCATCAGAAGAATTCAACAGTCAATATTGGGTGGGGATTTGCACTGAAGTCTAGTTTACAATATACTTGACAAGCAAAGTCAAACCGGATTTACTTAACAACCAGGTTTCTAACTTAACAACTGCAGCAATTCGCTTAACAAATGTGGCAAGTAAAATCGTAAAATGGGGCACTGAGCTACATCAATTTTGGGCTCAACTGTGGTCATAAGTTGAGGACTACCTGTAATAGTTTTGTTGTTGTTGTTGTTGTTTTAAATAAAAACAGCCTTATGCCCCTTTTTCCTGTTTAAAGGAAAACAAGAAGAAGTTTGCGGAATTTCTGTCCAATAAATCAGGAAGAATATGAGTTCTGTTTAAGCAGAAGGTCTGTTTCTTCCTAGTGTTTTTTTTCATGTGGGCCTTTGCCCGTTAAATTGTATAAGAAAGGCAAGTATGTGTTAGATAAAGTATACAGTATTCTATTTCGTATTGCCTGAAAGATGGGATGAGGAAACATACCAACACAACTACTGCACCAGGCATAGCAGTGTACATTTTCAATATATGATAAACACCAATAAAGAATGAAATTGTTGCATCTTATGCCAACAAGGATAGATTAAGTAGGATTTCCCCCCCTCTTCAAAATTCACTTAGATGGAAGCCGTTTTAACATTAGGCAGCAATACTGTAATTTTGCAATCCTCACAGTCATTTTTTCTCCATTGTTAACAGCCTTACATCGCATTAAAAGTGAGTAATTTTTTTAAAATATAGATATATAAATATTTGAGAACTGGAATTCAGCGTATATTGTACCAATTCAGGTTCTCTTTAAAATATTAACTTTAGCTTAAGTAATTAACAATACATGTCAGGTGGATAGCCTGCTTTGTATGCACATAGGTCTAGTTTGTAGTTTCTGTTATCACGTTCCTCCCATATCTTATCTTTTCTCTGCTTGTCCATTTCATCCAAAAATCAGAAGGAATTGGATAGTACCTTCAGAGCAGCTTCACATGATGAGAGCAACAGCTCACAAAAGCTATTTTTTATTTATTTATGACGTTGATTTCTACACCTGTCTATCTTTTGAATGTAACTCAAAGGGGCTAACAATGCATTGAAACCTTTTTTTAAAAAAAATTAGCAAAGTTTTTTTTTAAAAAAAGGTAAAGATAAATAGCAATAGAATAGAGCATAGCCTGCTCTATTCTAACCACTGGGAGGGAGGGAGGGAGGGAGGGAGGGAGGATATTGAGGGAAGGAAGGAAGGAGGAACATGGAGGGAGGGAGGGAGGGAGGAAAGGAAGGAAGGAAGGAAGGAAGGAAGGAAGGAAGGAAAGAAGGAAGGAAGGAAGGAAGGAAGGCCATCAAGGGAAGGAAGGAGGAACATGGAGGAAGGGAGGGAGGGAGGAAGAACATGGAGGGAAGGAAGGAAGGAATAGCAATATCACTTAGACTTATATACCGCTTCACAGTACTTTACATAACTCTCTAAACGGTTTTCAGTGTCAGCATACTGCTCCTAACAATCTGGGTCCCATTTTACTGACCTTGGAAGGATAGAGAGGCTGAGTCCACCTTGAGCTGCTCAGGATCGAACTCCTGGCAGTGGGCAGAGTTAGCCTGCTCTACTGCATTCTAACCACTGGGAGGGAGGGAGGGAGGGAGGAAGAATATTGAGGGAAGGAAGAAAGGAGGAACATGGAGGGAGGGAGGGAGGGAGGGAGGGAGGGAGGAAGGAAGGAAGGAAGGAAGGAAGGAAGGAAGGAAGGAAGGAAGGAAGGAAGGAAGGAAGGAAGGAAGGAAGGAAGGCCATCAAGGGAAGGAAGGAGAAACATGGAGGAAGGGGGGGAGGGAAGGAGGAAGAACATGGAGGGAAGGAAGGAATAGCAATATCACTTAGACTTATATACCGCTTCACAGTGCTTTACAGTCCACTCTAAGCAGTTTATGGAGTCAGCCTATTGCCCCCAACAAACTGGGTCCTCATTTTATCAACCTCAGGAGGATGGTAAACTTGTTCTTAAACCCAGACAGACAGACAGACAAAATCAACAGGCCAATTAACTTCCTGACCCCCATGCCCCCTAGATCATGAATCATATCAAGGTCTCCAATGTTTTGGGTTTTTTTATGAAAGACCAGAAGCATCAATATGCTCTTCCGGGGTATGCCTTATTTATAAACCTATTCAAAGGTGCTACCAGACTCTTCCTGATTTTGGTGTGTTACAACGACATTGTAAATTTCTTTTCTTAAAAAGTTTGGCTGGTATTAACTTTTAAACTTTTGGAATGGGTGTGGAATGGGTGAGAAAGCGCCCTATCTCATCATGAAGATCACCGATATTGAAACAAACCAACTTAGACTAAGTCCCTCAATCAAAACAAAAGAACGATCCAACTGTCCTAGATTTGGCTACTCTTGAAGAGTGACAATGTCTTCCTACAAAATACTCCAAAAATAAATAACATTTTTTTTTCTTTCCCCCAATGTGAAGCACACAAAGCAATCCATTTTATCGAGAAAGGCCGGGAGCATAAAGAACTGGACTACTGTCTGTTTCAAGTGTATATGCATAACTTGTTATTGCTCCTTTTTTCCCCCCCAACATGAATAAGAAATGGGAGGAACGGGCACCAAAGATATCATGAACGTAAATAAATTAAGGGAATGAATCAATTAAAGAGAATGCGGCCAGAAGCAACTGAAGAGAATGAAAAAGGTGTATCTGATAGTTTACTACCAATTCACATGGAGTAGTGGTCGGTATCACTCCCCCCCCTCCCTTTTCTTTCAGCATAAAAACGACATTATAGCACAGCTAAAGAACAATAGTTCTAAAGTCTCTTAGTCTTTTGTTGTTGTTGTTGTTGTTGCTTTTTTCCTTTCTTTTCCTTTGCATTCCTTCCAAATTGTTAGTGTCCTGGCCCTGAATACCTTTTCAGTGGGGCAGCTTGAACAGTTCAACGCCACTTCGAAAACCCTCTTGGAGATCAGACGATAAAATTCTTCAGCAATCAGGGAGGGAAGACAAAGGGCTTTTCTCGTGCTATGCCCATATTTCCATGTTTGCTGGCTTAACATCATTGTGTGTACGACTTCGGTACTTAACAGTTGATGCGAAGACGTTCAGAGCTGGCAAACAGAGAAACAGCATGAGAATAGCCTTGGCCTTAACCAACCCATCTCCCCTCATTATTTTAAATATTGGCTTATGGAATATCGGCTGCCAAGAGATCTGGTCCTACAGTTTAGGGTAGATTGAGCTATCTGCCTCAGACAATTAACAAGAAATGAGAGGAGATCACTCATTCCTGATTGTTGATTGTCAGGGATTGGTTTACAATCTGAAATTCTGCCTTATTTTCTTCACTTCATTTAGCTGAATTAGCACACTGTGTGCCTTCTCTTATTTCCTCGTCTGCAATTTTTTTGGGGGGTGGGGGGACCTCCTGCATCTAAATATTGGCTAGAATAAATTAGAGGTTGGTGATAGTTTGTTATCTGATCAATGCTCTTCCAAAAACCCACCAAATCTCCCAAAGGTACGGTTCTATGCAAGAGTATGTTTTTCCTTTACTAGCTCACTCTCAAAATATTAAAATAGTTGCAACAATTTTTTGGGATTTGGTAGCTGGTAGGATGATGATGATGATGATGTTGATAAGCATGAATTGAATTGAATTGAATACATAAAATGAATACAATTAAGGGAACATTAGGACAGGGACAGTAGGCACACTGGTGCTCTTATGCACATTATGAGGAGGAGGAGGAGGAGGAGGAGGAGGAGGAGGAGGAGGAGGAGGAGGAGGAGGAGGAGGAGGAGGAGGAGGAGGAGGAGGATCACTAATTTTGGACATGTTTTGTCATGACTCTTCCCTGGCAATATACTAGAGTATCAGAAAAATGGGGACTGCCTAACTGTTGTATAAATGATTAAACTCCCATAATACACCCCTTAGTGGCCCCCACAAATGAGATCTGTTGAAGAACCTCATCAACTATTCCTGAAAATAGAACTGGTTGCTGTGTGCTTAAAATCAAAACAAATGAAAACGGTGGGGGAAAAAGAAATGCAGCAATAATTTTTAACGCAGTTACTATTTGTTACGAAATAAGTAGCAAATCAACTGAGCAAGTACGGAGGAAAGCGGTTGTGCTCCTATCGCTAAAAGATAGCACTGAACATTCACAGGGGATTCAGAAGTTTACACTCAACAGAACAATTATTAAAAGGAAACTGCCCTAACAGGATATTTAGGTATACCACGAACTTTAAGACCCGTTACTTCTCCTCCTACGACAGTGATGCTGAACCTTTTCGGCACCGAGTGCCAAAAAGGTTGTGCGGAAATGTCACTCATGTGAGTGCTCATCGGGGCCCCACTCCGGAAAAGCTAAACTTCTGAGTTCTGGCACACATGAGCACCCGACAATCAGCTGGGCGGCGTGCATGCGCACACCTTTTTTTGGCACTGCTGTGCGCGGGAAGGACTGCTGATCGTCGCGTGCGCATGCGTGCCAGAAACCCAGAAGACAAACAGGCAAGGCCGTGTGTGCCGGGCGACATGGCTTCGTGTGCCACTTTGGGTCCTAGGATGTTTTGAAAAAAACGTAGTTGCTGCATAGTTCGCATTCCCAGAATTCATGGGGAAAAGCAATGACCAGTGAAATAAATTCCTTTTTTTCCTAACAAACCACAACTCCAATATGAGTTCATTCTACATATATGTCCCCAGAGATCTACTTTAACTTATCGTAAGTCAGCCTATTGCATTACACTCCGCTGTACGAAGTACAGTAGGTTCAAAGTTTGGTAAATACAATTTTCACATCATTATAAAATACCACACACCCCCAAGGGATCCCTTCTCTGAACCTTTGGTTTTTATTGAACTTCTCTAAAGTCAAGGAACCTGGGAAAAACGTATGTCTTTACAAGTGAAGTTATTACCACCGACATGACAGTGCTTCATCCTCTTGTGAATTTTTTAGACTACTTCTATTGAGACATAAAGCCCGGGGAAAAAGGGGGATTGTGCACAGAGAAAGGATAGAAAGAAAGAAAAAAAATGGAATCAATCTAAAAGTTCCTGGTTCAATTGTTGTAGCTTTACTGGAAAATGCAACAGTCAAGAATGGTGAAAAATATGTGTAAGAGAAGCATGATTTTTAAAAAAACAAAACAAAACAGGGGGAGTTTATAGAGTATATTTTTGCTACCGAGAACTAGAATGTACAGCACAACGATATAAAATATACAGGGCTAGGATTTTCCTGGTTGCCAAATTATAGGAGATATTAAATGTTGATGCCTACTCTCTATATAGCACAAGGCAAATTTTAGCCCTAGGGTTAGAATGCTGGTTTGTGGCCATTTGCATTACAAATACAAACACAAACTGGCCACTCTTATAACATTACTTTGGTCCTGAGATTATAACTTCAGTTGTGTGAAAGTACACCCATCCTATTCTTAAAGGTTCAGAAGACCATCATTGTAACTTCCTTCAACATTTGGTACCTTGCCGATTGGATAGAACTAAGCAAGCGGATCGGGAAGCAAAATTCAAAAAAAAACTTAAATTCTTAGCTGGAGCAGTTTTAGGTAAGAAATATGTCCCTCCACCCAGGAAGGACCAAATTGCAATCCCCAGTAACAAATTTTATACCTTATAAAAATGAGATTCTGACTCTTTTAAAAGTAACGATCTCCTTCCAGTTGACCGGAGCATCTGTGTTCATATCTGAATGTTTTTAACCCAGTTTCGCTTACTGCAATGACAGAGCTGTGCTTCTATTGCATTATTATAAAGCAATGTCTTTGCCTTCTTGTAAATCAGAGCTGCAATTTAACCCATTTGTAGACAAGAGTAGGAGTGGACAGCTGTGCTCCCCGTTTCCAAAAGCTGGATTTGTGATTACCCCACTCAAGATTAATTTTAGGGTTGTTTCTTTCCATTGATGTTAGGCACCTAGTTTTTAGGGATCTAGACAGCAGCGTAAATGTCTATTCTTGCAAGTGACACTCAACTCCGTAAGAGTTATAATGCGGGGAAGGGGGAAATAAAAGTAGGTTTGCTTCTGAGAAACTTTGAGGAACCGATCCAAGTCAATGAAATGAATTGGCAATTCCAGACTCCATTTAGCATTAAGAACAATTTATGAGATCCTGCAGAGCTTTAATGGGTTCCACCTAGTCCATATTTCTTAAATTTCCAAGCATATCTTGCTAGCTGGACTAAACTGTAACCTCTCTTTTGTTTTGCAGATCTGCTCTTACGCATGCAAAGGAAGAAGTGCCACACTGCCATCTGCAGACAAGAGTTACCCCCTAACACACACATTCAGCGATCACATTTTCTTTGTAGCTAAAAGTCACTACATTTCTTCCTTTTAGTACTGATGAATCATAAACTATTTACTTCTCATCTACCTATCTATCTATCTATCTATCTATCTATCTATCTATCTATCTATCTATCTATCTATCTATCTATCTATCTATCTATCTATCCTGTTTCCCCGAAAATTAGACCCAACCGGAAACTAAGTCCTTGCATGATTTTTCAGGATGCTCGTAATATAAGCCCTACCCCCAAAATCAGCCCCAGTTAAGAGTGTCAGCCAGATGGGTGCATTTTGTACCGTATTTCCCCAAAAATAAGACCTAACCAGAAAATAAGCCCTAATGCGTCTTTTGGAGCAAAAATTAATATAAGACCCAGGTTTATTTTTGGGGAAACACGGTATCTATCTATCTATCTATCTATCTATCTATCTATCTATCTATCTATCTATCTATCTATCTATCTATCTATCTATCTCTGTCTGTCTATCTATCTATCTATCTATCTATCTATCTATCTATCTATCTATCTATCTATCTATCTATCTATCATTATCTATCATTTATCCACATTCTAAGTGCAGAATGTAACACAAGGAAAAGACTAAATCAGAAAGGAGGGAGGGTGACAAAGCAAAGAAAAAAAGGTAAAACAAAAGTTGTTCTTACCTGTCTGGTGTGCACAGAGCCAGGAGCCTTGAACCCTCCTTGACAGCTGCATTCGGAGACACTGTATGGGTCCGAGCTACTGGAAGAACACTTGGAGAGGGAATCACAACCCACCACAAATGTGTTATCCAGAGGCAGTTCCTGTATGACATGATGTTTCTTCGGTGGTACTGGAGTCTCAGGTTTAATCTGAAACGTGGGCTGCGGAGTGGCAGACTTGTAGTGCTTTGCTAAATCTGGACTGTCTGGTTTAAACGTAGTTGGTGTAGTGGCCCAGTTATATTTTCCCATAGTCTGTTCTTCTAGCTCTACAGGGATGTCCAAGGTGCCATTGATGTGTTCATGGCCAGGGTCATCAGGCTTAGATTCTTCAATGGTCACAAAGTTTAGAAGGAGACTTTTGGGAGACCGCTTCTTCTTTTTCTTCTTCTTCTTGATCTGACGGTTTTCTTGATTTGGAGAAACCCACTCGCCACTCTGTTTGCTTTTCTGGACCACTTTGTGTCTAGGAGTTTGCCGACAACGGACCAGAGCTGTCACAAAAATGACCAGTATCACTGTCATGGTGCCTGCGATAATGGCAATGATGATTTTGACATAGTCATTGGTTTGTGGGGTAATGTCTCCATCCCCAACGTTTTGGCCAACCGGTGTTTCCATGTTTCGGCGCACCAACTCTTGGACATAGGATCCGTTGGTGACTGTTTCGTTCACAAATAGATGCACTAATGCTATGGTGTATAAAGATTCAGGCTGCCCTAAATCATTGACTTTGATTACCAGTCTGTGCAATCCATGATCTGCTGAGATGACTTTCTCCTTCAGAGTGACGTTGCCCGTTAACTGATCAATCGTAAACAACCCTCGCGAATTCCCACCGATAATGCTGTAACGCAGCTCAGCGTTCATCCCAGTATCGTTGTCCACAGCAAACACTTTTGTCACTACGGAGCCCGGACTGGCGGACATCGGAACCAAGTCATAGGAGTAGTTGGTGGAAGGAATGACAAAAACAGGCCTGTTGTCGTTCACGTCGACAACGTTGATAGTCACTTTAGCCGTGGAGGTGCGTGGTAGCCTGCCCCCGTCCACTGCTTTCACCTGAAAAGTATAAGATCCTTGCTGCTCCCTGTCAAAAGTAATATTCGGCCTTATGACTCCAGTGAGAGGATCGATAATGAAATTATCTTTGCCATTTAATATAGACAAGGTCACTATTGCATTTTCTCCAGAGTCCGCGTCTGTTACAGTGATCAGCCCAACGGTGCCATACATGGGTAGATTTTCCGGCACATAGAAGTTGTACTCGTTGTGTGTGAAGGCAGGGCTGTTGTCATTTTGGTCCAAAACAGAAACAGTCACGGTTGCATTGGTTTGCAAAGGTGGCATGCCGTTATCTTTGGCCAGCACTGTGAATGAATAGCGATCTTGTTTTTCTCTATCCAGTTTCCTCACAGCTGTCAGAATGCCTGTACGGCGATCCAGGTTGAAAATGGGAGGAGCATCCAATCCCAGCATGTAGCTGATTTCAGCATTGCGACCACTGTCAGCATCGGTAGCGCTTATCTTGGTCAGCTGGGTTCCAGGGGCATTATTCTCAGGAATGGAGAGCCCGATCACGGGTTGCGTGAACACTGGAGCGTTGTCATTTTCATCTTTGATTTTGATCAGTAGCATCGCAGATTGGTTCAAGGGTGGCTTTCCTGAATCCGAAGCCACTATTTTGATGGCGTACTCTCTGGTGGCCTCGTAGTCTAAGAAGGTGGCTGTTTCCAGGAGAAACTGATTATCAAACACCGGCTTTAACCTGAACGGGACATCATGGTCCGTGAAGCAAGTAACTTTGCCGTTAAGATCAGCATCCTTATCCATTACAGTTATCAGGGCAATCTTAGTGTTGAGTGGTGCTTTCTCGGACAGTAACACAGTCCCGTTGACTGGATTGATAATGTACCTCGTGTCTATGGAGGGGATGTTATCGTTAATGTCTGTGACATTCACTGTTACGGTAGCTCTGGAGGGTGTGGAGCTGCCGTCACTTGCCAAAATGGTTAATTTGTGTACTGGGGATTCCTCCCGGTCCAAGGGCTCCTTGACAGTGATAAGGCCAGTAATGTTATCAATGGCAAATAGCCTTTTGGCCAAACTGGAGATCTGGCTGCTAAAATAAAAGTGAATCTGGGCATTGGATCCCAAGTCAGCATCGGTGGCATGAAGTTGAGAAACGGAGGTGCCCACAGGTGCATTTTCAGGAACGCTGACTTCAATGTCATTCTCCTTGAAGACCGGACGGTTGTCATTCACATCAGTGACGGTGACTTGGAGAATGGCCGTGCTGGATCTCGGAGGGTTTCCGCCATCCTCCACTTTAATCTTCATCACATAGGTGTCCTTCTGCTCCCTGTCAAGAATTTGTTGCACTATCAACTGGGGCCACTTGTCTCCTTCGGGTGTTTCAATTATATCAAGTCCAAATACATTTTGACCCTAGAAGCCACAGAAAGAGAGAAGGGGTTATATTATTACTGCGTAGATCTGTTATATATACAATATGCTCTCTCTTTTTTCTGAACGATATCAATCTGAATTTCCCACACATATGTTTATGCTTTGGGGTAATGCCAAAGAAGATGCAAGTCTAAAGACTTGGAAACAAATCCATCTTAATTCCATGGGTCATCTTCTTTAGTAAACTAGGACTATGAATTGATCCTACGTGTAATTATAGCCTGTTATGCTTTGAATTCAATATATTCTTAGCTTTCAAAATATTCAAGGATAATTTGACATCAGTTATTTAAAGAATGACCTGGTATTCATTCATGAGTCATATTTGGGCTTGAAGTTCTATGTTTATCCCTCTTAGGAATGCCATGGGAAACAGGAAGCTCATACATAAGCCCCTATCATCTAATGGACTGACATTTGTCAGTAACTTTTCTAAAGGACCATCCAGAGTTTTCAAAATCATAGGAAGTGGTGATAAATTGAGAGCCAACATGCTTACAAAAATGGCAATAATAACTAATAGGGTGTTTCTGGTTAAAAAATATCCATAAGATAATTGTCTACTGCACAGTTCCCCTACCTTTCTGGGTTGATGGCCCAAAGCGGGGCGGGGGGGAGGGGATGGTTTTGTGCAGGGGTGAAATGCTCCCGGTTCGGGCCGAATCGCCTGATCTGGTAGCAATGGCAGTGGGTGGTTCGGAGAACCGGTAGCAAAAATCCCTGCCCTCCCCACAAGCCCAGCTGAGTTGCAAGATCATCAGAGGGTTTTGTTTTTTTTTAACTTTTAAAAGCATTTTTTCTTCAGCTGAAAAAAATGCTTTTAAAAGTTAAAAAAAGGCTCTGATGATTGCGTGGCTCAGCTGGAATTGTCAAAGCCTCTTAAAAGTATTTTTTCTACAACCTCTTCACCCAAAGAGTTCGTAAAAAAATGCTTTTAAAAGGCTCTGACGATCCCAGCTGAGTTGCCTGATCATCAGAGCCTTTTAAAAGCATTTTTTACAACCTCTTCGGCCAAAGAGGTTGTAGAAAAAATGTTTTTAAAAGTAAAAAAAAGGCTCTGATAATCACATGGTTCAGCTGGAATCGTCAGAGCCTCTTAAAAGTATTTTTTCTACAACCTCTTCATCAGAACAGGTTGTAAAAAAATGCTTTTAAAAGGCTCTGACGATCCCAGCTGAGTTGCCTGATCGTCAGAGCCTTTTAAAAGCATTTTTACAACCTCTTCAGCCGAAATGGTTGTAGAAAAAATGCTTTTAAAAGTAAAAGAAAAAAAAACTTGGCCACGCCCACCCAGTCACATTACCCTCCCACCAAGCCACGCCCACAGAACCGGTTTTGTGGGAGGAGCAGTAACTCCCACATTTCATTTTTTTACATTTCACTATTGGTTTTGTGGGAGGAGCAGGAACGTTCGTGTGTGTGCACGCATCCATCGCTCATGCAAGTGGGGCCATGAGGCCCTGTGATGCTCACGTGGGTGGGATTGTGTGCGTGCACGCACAAACACCAGCCAGCCATTCACATGGCCCAGTTGTGAATAGGCCATGGATCGGTAGTGGGCCATGCCCATAGGTTGGGGACCCCTGGTCTGCTGGATATAGACAATTCTGAAAATAAGGTACAGAAAAACCAGCGGTTCTCAACCTGTGGTCTACGGACCTCTGGGGGGGCTACAATGTCATCACAGGGGGTCTGAGAAGGCTTGAAGAAATGCTATGATTTAAATCTTGAGTTCCTGTAAGTTTTGGTGGTCTGCGGACATGGTCAGCGCCACAAAAGGTAAGTAAAGGAGCTCCGTGGTAAAGTAAAGGCTGAGAACCACTTCTTTGAACTATAATCATTAAGAGGGGGTAGGAAGGAGAAAGCAATTCAGACAGACTTCTTTTTATGACAGTATTTGGTGGAAATGCTAAACCGTATGAATCTGCATTCATCGCTGCACATATGTTGATAACATGACAAGCATAGCTTGTGGTTTCCTATATGCCAACTAGTTCCTTCCCATTATCTCGTGGGCTTATCAACAAACATTTATTTATTTATTGAAATTTATGGAGTTACCCATCTCAGTACAGTGACGTTGAGTGGTTAATTAAAGATGAAAAACGCGATACATCCAACATCTGCTGTAGACTTTTTAAAGACTTACTGCATCAACAAACCCTGATTACTATCCTCACTAACCAAGGACTGACGTTAAAATAATCAGCTCTTTCCTTGGCTTTGTTTCTTTCACTGGTGGTAGCTTTAAGTCGGAAAGCATTAAACGAGACAGCTGTTTGCATCAATCATGTTCACAACTAACCATAAGCTATGTCTATCATGTCACCAAGCATGAACTACATATCTTTTGAGTGATGGGTTCTTCCTGTTTACACCTTGGACATTTAACTACCATCTTTGCTAAAGAAGAAATAGTGGTATTTAACAAGAACAATGGAAACATTGGGACGCGGTGGCTCAGAGGCTGGGACGTTGAGCTTGTCGATCGAAAGATCGGCAGCTCAGCGGTTCAAATCCCTAGTGCTGCCGTGTAACGGAGTGAGCTCCCGCTACTTGTTCCGGCTTCTGCCAACCTAGCAGTTTGAAAGCACATAAAAAATGCAAGTAGAAAAAATAGGGACCACCTTTGATGGGAAGGTAACAGTATTCCGTGCGCCTTTGCCATTGAGTCATGCCGGCCACATAACCACGGAGACATCTTTGGACAGCACTGGCTCTTCGGCTTTGAAACGGAGATGAACACTGTCCCCTAGAGTCGGCAACGACTAGCACGTATGTGTGAGGGGAACCTTTACCTTTACCTTATGGAAACATTATACCATAACAAAAGAACAATGGCCACCTCATTTAAACAGTGTGTATACAGTAGTGGACAAAATTGTGGAAACCTTTTGGGAAAAGTGTACTTTTTAAAACTAGCTAATAACACCACTTTTTTTTTTTTTTGGAGTAGTACCATAAAATTATACATCATTGGAAAGATAATTTAATCAAGAATGTAATGTAATAACTTTTATGAAGGATTTGCTATTAGAATAGCAGTTACACTATAAAGGAGAAAAGTGAAACTTGGAAAAAATGAGATAGACAAAAATTATCACCATAGAAAAAACGAGAAATGATCACCATGTCAGTTAATACTTAGTTGGGTAACCTTTAGCATGGATTACGGCAGTGGTGGGATTCAGCCAGTTCGCACCACTTCGGGAGAACCGGTTGTTAACTTTCTGAGCAGTTGGGGAAACTGGTTGTTGGAAAAAATCATTAGGGCAGAGAACCAGTTGTTAAATTATTTGAATCCCACCACTGGATTACGGCCTTATAATGTCTTCCCATGCAGTGAACCAAGCCTTTTAGTTCTGCAGCTGTTATAATGTGAAACCAAGATTGAAGGATTGCTTCTATTAACTGGGTTTTATTGCTGGGTCGCTTCTGACTAACAAGTTTCTTTAGTGGCTCCATAGATTTTCAATTGAGTTAAGGTCTAGACTATTCTTAGGCCGTTCCAGCAACATTAACATTATCTTGAAACTCCCTCCCAAAAAAGTGATGTTATTAGTCATTAAAACTCAAAACTACACTTTTCCCAAAAGGGTTTCCACAATTTTGGCCACTACTGTATGTGTGAGTGTATGTGTTTGTGTGTGTGTTTGTGTGTCTGTCTGTCTGTCTGTCTGTCTGTCTATCTATCTATCTATCTATCTATCTATCTATCTATCTATCTATCTATCTATCTATCTATCTCTCCGTGGGAGTTTTCTGGAATGGATCTCCCTTTTTATCTAAAAGCTTTATCTTCATCCACATATAACAAAAAGCTAACAAAATGTTAGCCCAGGATTCAATGCACCCCAAGTGGCCTCCAAGCCAGCCCAGCTGGTTATAGCAAGTGGCAAAAACCGAACTCAACTTGGCTGATGCTATAAAAAAAAAACGCTAAGCAGAATCAGACACAAGCTCTTTTTGGATGACTGCCTGCCCAAGAAGATACCAAGGCTGTAGGCTAAGACAAGCAAGCTGAGAAGAACAAAAGCAATAATTTTGTAGCCTTGCCAAGAAAGAAAGAAAGAAAGAAAAAAACTACCTCCAAGTCAGGTCCATAAGTTCACCGAGAGTCAAGCTTGACTTGAGGGAGGTTTTAATCTTTTGAACCTTTTTTTAATCGTGTCCTTAAGCTTTCAATGGGAGTTTGAAACGTTCTCGGCCCCCCACCCCCAAAGCAGCTTCTACAGCACTTTTCCAACTTTTTAAATGGCCCCTAACTCTTCTCCAACTCCAAAAAGCCTAATGACGTGACACATCTTTAAGTTTGGAAGAACTTGTGGATGGCTGACTATGAGACTCCAGGCAATACAGCTGTCCTCAGTCACACAGTACAGCTGCTTTGCATATCTATCATCTGACTGCCAGCTATTTTCTGAATGTGATTCCTCCAGTCATTGAATATTCTTTATCATTAAATATTTGCCATATTTGTGGGTTGCCCTATTTTATTTTAATTTTTTTTTAAAAAGGGCGAATTGCCAGGAACCTTTTGGTGTGGAACAGAAATGGCCAAAAATTGCAACTGACTGTTGCAAGCAAATCAAAATAAAAACTGTTCAGCAGCTCTAGGTTTTTTTTTGTTTTTAAAATCTGCATGCCGTTCATGGCCGCGGTAAAAAAATCAGCATTCCAGATATTACAAATAATGCAATTGTTATAAATGTATGATGAGTGATAAGGAACCAGATGTAGGTCTTGTGAGTCATGGCGGGTGTGTGTGTGTGTGTGTCTCTCGTCACACTAAAATCAATACGTAGGAATAGAAATAAATTCTGCATGCACAGTAATATACAAAAATAACGTTTGGGTAGAATGAATGGGGAATAAAGGTTTTCACTTCCAGATGGGAGTATCAACCTGGGAAGGTGGAATCGCTCTCGTCATTTTTTCTTTTCTTTTCCCCCTTTTAAAGGAAAGGAGAGAGGGAAGAGAAAAAAAGAAGAAAAAAAACCCCTAGCAAAGACTTTTCCCTTAAGGAGAAAGAAGTGATTAGTATTCATCAATAGCATCTCTGTGAACGATGGAAAATGATGCTGACGGGCCCCAAAAGGAACACCGCCACCACAAACAAAGGAGAGAGTGATAATGGAGAATCGCCAAGGACGGAGGTGAAAACACGGAAAGAAGGATCGGAGGGCAATCTCATTCTTGCTTCGCTCTTCCTGGCTGTCGGGTCCGGGTTTTAACGCAAATCCAGACGAGAGAGGCCCAAGGTTTTGTAGTCTACAACAGAGCCGCCCTCCCATGCCCCCAGTGGTGGGTGTTGTGTCTCGCTCGCTTTCCCCGCAGCCGGGCCCCTCTTATCTCCTTCCGAACGCTGAGGAATGTCCTGGCATGCCTCCAGGCCCCAGCCCTGGCACCATGCCCAGACAGGCCGAGCACGAAGAAGGGCCTGACGTGCCTCCAGCCCCCAGCCCTGGATCCATGCCCAGGCAAATGGAGCAACTAGACCCCTCCCCCTCCCCCACATCATGTGAGCTTGAGGAATGTCAATTACCAACAGCTGGAGCTTGGAGAGATCCTCGCTTCAGGAGAATTTATAGGTGGCGTCAGCAAAAGGAAGGGAGGGGCAGGCCTGGATAAGTGCTGAGTCATGGAGCCACATCCCATGGCCTATATAAAGGATCTGCCTTCTGGCATTCTCTGAGTCAGGCAAAGTCTACCTTGGATTGCTGAAGTCACTTCCTGGTCTCCTGCCTGCCTTGAGAACTTTGCTAGGACTTTGGCAGAGCTGCAGAGGCACGCCTGATACAGACTTCCCCGACCCGGCCATCAGTGGAGGAGTGGGACACGACAGTGGGTTTCTACCGGTTCGCACTGGTTCGGGAGAAGCGGTAGTGGCGGGAGGCTCCACACACACACCCGGACGTCACCATGGACACCCTGTGCATGCGCAGAAGCGCCACGCACACAGAGTCCCTAACTGGTAGCGAAGCCACCACTGCCCCTCCTCCCACCTTTTGAGCACTAATGATCGGTTCCGTGGAGAAAGTTTTTTCCCATGTATCGGAGGGGGCGTGGTTTTACATGCTGCCTGCATACCACAGATGGGGCTACCACAGATGGGGTTTTGCAGCCTATAGCAGAGGCCTCAAAGCTTTTGGGCACCAGGGATTGGTTCCATGAAGAGTTTTTTTCACAGACTACATGGGGACGTGGTTTTGCGTGGTGCCTGCATATCATGGAATGGGACTTTGCTTATTTGCGTGGCCTGGTTGCTGGCAAGCCACGGACCAGTGCTGGTCCACAAACTGGGGACTGGGGACCCCAGTCTACAGTATAACAAAAATCATTGGATATTTTTACATGTCGAGGCTTAAGGCAACTGAGATCCCTTTCCCACTGCCACAATTTCCCCCATCCTAAATACATAGGCTTTGGCCAACCTAGCAGTTCGAAAGCACGTAAAAAATGCAAGCAGAAAAATAGGGACCACCTTTGCCTGCCACATGACCATGGAGACATCTTCGGACAGAGCTGGCTCTTCAGCTTTGAAACGGAGATGAGCACTGCCCTCTAGAGTCGGGAACGACTAGCACATATGTGCGAGGGGAACCTTTACCTTTAAATACATAGGCACAGAACGCTGTGACCTTCCCACCAAAGGTGGTCCCTATTTTTCCACTTGCATATTTTACATGCTTTCGAACTGCTAGGTTGGCAGAAGTTGGGACTAGTAACGGGAGCTCACTCTGTTACGCGGCGCTAGGGATTCGAACTGCCAAACTGCCGACCTTTCTCATCGACAACCTCAGCGTCTTAGCCACTGAGCCACCGCATGTCCCTAATGTAGACTTGTACTCTACAGTAAATAGTTGGAGAATTGTAGGCATACTTTTTTCCCTTCGTGTGTGAGGTTTTTTGTTTTTTGTTTAAAAAAATATATATATTATTATTTGCTTGCAAAGCTCCCGAGTTATGACTGGCGGTGTTTTGTTTTCTTTTGCTTGCGAAATCGGGAAGAAAAGAAAAGAAAGTAACCTCACAGAAGTGGGAGAGTTTGCTTCCATACGCTCCTTTTATTTGTATGCAATCTGACAATCATGCATGGATTCGTCTGTCTTCAGCTCTGCAACTACAACGCAGAGATTTTTAATTCAGGCAGAGGTTCTCCGCTTTGCTTTTTTCAACAAACGCAGATGATGAGAGCCGGCAATTTTTTTTTTCCTTTAAAAAAAGGTATAAGCCTGATGCTTGCCCTGCGTCTATTCTAGCAGTGTAATTCTTGACTAGGGCAGGAAAGTTGGGATTCAAATCATCCCCTCCCCCCCGCCCTCGGCAAAATACTTGCAGAGGAAGCAAGAGAGAGAGAGAAAAATAAGTTTAAAACAGGGGGAAATTATTTAAATGCCTATATTAATGCACGGCAACACATATAGAGGGAATCCTCGATTTATTTATTTATTTATTAATTATTGAAAAAGTTTTAACAAACAAAAACATTTTTACCCCCCTTTTCCCCCTCCCCCATAAAACCCCTTCCCCCCCCACCCCGGCTTCCCGGGTCAATCACAAGGTATTGTTATACATAAACCAAACATAGAGTAAAATTTTTCCTTCTAATCCAATTAACCTCATCCAAGTCTTTTCATTTCCTGACCCCCTCCCCATTATATAAAATAATACATCCTAATTATTCAAAGGCAATCTGATATCTCTTAATCTGATATCTGTTTTGTAAATAATCAATCCATTTTTTTCCATTCAATTAAATATCTTTCCTGCGTATTGTCTAAATCCTCGATTTATGACCAAAACCGTAGCCCCAAATTTCTGTTGCTAAGTGAGTTTAAAACGAGGGGAAATTATTTAAGTGCCTGTTATTACTGCACGGCAACACATATACACGTAGTCCTTGATTTACGACCAAAACCATAGCCCCAAATTTCTGTTGCTGAGCGACTTTTGCCTTATTTTATGACTTTTTTTGCCACGGCTGTTACGTCAATCATTGTGATTCTTAATTAAGATTGTAGTTCACAACTAATATAGTTAGTTGTGGTCAGTGGTTTCCCCATTGACTTTGCTTGTCAGAAGGTCACGGAAGGTCACAGAAGGGGGGGGTCACATGACCCCTTGAATTTTGATCACATGATCGTGGGGATGTTGCAATGGTTGTAAGTGTGAAAAATGGTCATAAGTCATTTTTTTAGTGTCGTAACTGTGGACAGTCACTAAATGAACTGTTGTAAGTCAAGGACTACCTGGAGATATACATATATACATATATACTTATACATATACATATACATATACATCAGTGGTGGGTTTCAAAAATTTTTACTACTGGTTTTGTGGGCGTGGATTGGTGGGCATGGCTTGGTGGGCGTGGCAGGGGAAGGATACTGTAAAATCTCCATTCCTACCCCACTCCAGGGGAAGGTTACTGCAAAATCCCCATTCCCTCCCGATCAGCTGGGACTCGGGAGGCAGAGAATAGATGGGGGTGGGGCCAGTCAGAATTTTTACTACCGGTTCTCTGAACTACTCAAAATTTCCGCCACCGGTTCTCCAGAACTGGTCAGAACCTGCTGAAACCCACCTCTGATATACATATACATATACATATACATATACATATACATATACATATACATATACATATACATATACATATACATATATACATAAACTTGACAGTAAATGTGTGTTAATGCTTAATGGCAAACATGCATAACAGCAGGCAAATAGAAAAAATATATATATATTCCTGAAAAATCATTTAAACTGGGATTTTTCTTGCTTTTTCCTCCTTTTCTATGCAGGATGGCAAAACTTATATCCCAGCATCAGAGACAAGATTGCTCTGATATTTCATTTAGATTTCATAAAAGAAGAAGGAGGAGGAAGAGGAGGAGGAGGAGGAGGAGGAGGAGGAGGAGGAGGAGGAGGAGAAGAAGAAGAAGAAGAAGAAGAAGAAGAAGAAGAAGAAGAAGAAGAAGAAGAAGAAGAAGAAGAAGAAGAAGAAGAAGAAGAAAGTACTGCCTGAATAATCAAAGGTGTGAAAAGACATTGATGGCTATTAATAAACATGAGTTCTGCAATCTTGAAATAGCAATGATCAGCTAATGCAGGGGTGTAAAATTCAAGGCCGGGAGGAAGGGGGGCAGATCTGGCCTGCGGGGTGCTTAGATCTGGCCTGCGGGGCTGCCCTGGAAACAGCAAAGGATCGGGCCACGGTGCCTCTGCCAGCAAAAACAGAGCTCGGGTGGGCCACAAGCGGCCATCTTGAGTTCCATTTTCACTGGCAGAGAGTTGCAGGAACCCATCACAGCCAAAAACGGATCTCAGGAGCATTTAGGCTACCACAGGCACCCCAACACGAGTGACGCCGAATTGGCCAAACTGAAATCGAGTTTGACACCCCTGAGCTAATGCATGGCAATCTTTGTGATCAGAAGATAGATAGATGAAGATAGATAGATAGATAGATAGATAGATAGATAGATAGATAGATAGATAGATATAGAGATAGATAAAGATAGATAGATAGATAGATAGATAGATAGATAGATAGATAGATAGATAGATAGATAGAGATAAAGATAGATAGATAGATAGATAGATAGATAGATAGATAGATAGATAGATAGATAGATAGAGATAAAGATAGATAGATAGATAGATAGATAGATAGATAGATAGATAGATAGATAGATAGATAGATAGATAGATAGATAGATAGATAGATAGATAGATATAATTGGATGACTATGACAGGAAGCAACAATCAGTCAAGATGAAGGACATCCACATCACAAATGCTTCACATCCCCTGAAAATGTAATTATTTTCACTAAGGACCTACTCCAGCCGTCAAATGATGGGTTTTCCAGGTGACATTTAGTGATGTGCATGCAGCTATCGCAAAGCTCTAATATTAGATGTCATGCAGAACCCGAAACTTAATTTACTATGGAGATTCTTTCAAGATACTATGATACACATCAACTTATTGAAATACGCACTTACCTTCACAATTTCAAATACATAGAAATGTTTCAGTCATGTTTCAACACTCAGTCTTCCCGTTTTTAGCATTTTGAAAGAAAAAAATGACCGGCGTCCCTTTCATAGAACAATTATTTGACCATATTTAAAGAATTGAAAAGGAAGGGAAGGGAATATCTGAGCGTGGGTATGTAATTACCTGTTCATTTGTAATGGATCCAAAAGTCCGTTTCGGAGCGGTTTTGGGCTGTCATGTAAATACAAAAAAAATGAGAAAGTATCTCTTTAAATGTTTCAAAAGGAATCAGGTTGTTGTTTTTTTAAAGGATAAAGAACAATCTCAATTCAAATATTTTTTTTTAATTACTCCTCCATTCCTATGCAGCTACCATGTTTCCCTGAAAATAAGACCCTGTCTTGTATTTTTTGGAACCCTGAAATAAGCACTTGGCCTTATTTTTGGGGAGGTCTTATTATTTTGGGGTGAGTGGAGCAAGACAGAGATCCTCTTGCTGTCTTACCTGATTTCCAGCTGTGTCTCCCTAACCCTCACCAGAGGAAATGGCGGGGACCGGCTGCACATGCGGTTAAATATTTTCTGGGAGGGCTTATTTTTGGGGAGGGCTTATTTTAGCACATGCACTCAAAAGCCCGATTGGGTCTTATTTTCGGGGAAACACGGTAGGCTGCTGAAAATGCACAAGAAATATTCAATATTTAGCATCTCTCTTTTGCAGAGACATATGTAAGAACAATGCAAGATCTTAAAATAGGGAATAAAGTGGGATTTTTTTTAAAAAAATGCACAAGCTCCCAACAAGAAAGCCAGTTCAAAAATGTAAGACAGTCAGATTCAAATGCTCGTTTTCTTTGCACAGGTATCTGTGAGTGAGATGGGCATTACCTAATTTTTTTATTTATTTATTTTGTTACAACAGTATACAGAAGCATCAACATAAATCAACAAAATACCATATAAGCATATATATGAGCAAAAGTATGTAATGATTGTATTAATTTGATATAATGAAAGGAAACAATAGGACAGGAATGGTAGGCACTTTTGTGCTCTTATGCACGACCCTTATAGGAATGGGGTGAGGTCAATGGTAGACAGTTTTTGGTTAAAGCTTTTGGGAGTTTGACAAGAGACCACAGAGTCAGGCAGTGTGTTCCAAGCATTAACAACTCTGTTACAAAAGTCATATTTTCTACAATCAAGATTGAAGCAGTTAACATTAAGTTTGAATCTATTGTTTGCTCTTGTATTATTGCGATTGAAGCTGAAGTAGTCTTTAACAGGAAGGACATTACAATAGAAGATTCTGTGTGTTAAACACAGGTCTTGTCGAGTTCTAGGTTTTCTAATCCCAGGATTTCGAGTCTGGTGGGATAAGGTATTTTATTGTTTTCAGAGGAATGGAGAACTCTTCTTGTAAAATATTTCTGGACACGTTCAATTGTATTGATGTCAGAGATGTGGTATGGGTTCCAGACAGGTGAGCTGTATTCAAGAATAGGTCTGGCAAATGTTTTGTATGCTCTGGTTAGTAGTGTAGAGTTTTTGGGAAAGCAGCTATGCAAAATTAGGTTTACAACTCTTAGAGCCATTTTTGCTATGTAGTTGCAGTGGGCTTTGGCACTTAGATCGTTTGATATGTAAACTCAAATATGTAAATTTGATAAATAAATACAAGTAGTCCTCGACTTAAAACAGTTCAGTCAGCGGCCGTTCAAAGTTACAACAGCACTGAAAAAAGTGACTTAGGCATCTTTTTTTTACGACCATTGCAGCCTTCCCATGGTCACATGATCAAAATTCAGAACGCTTGGCAACTGACTCATATTTATGGCGGTTTCACTTAGCAGCAGAAATTTTGGGCTCAATTGTGGTCATAAGTTGAGGACTGCCTATCAAAAAAATTAAGGCCCATTTCCTTGATTCTCAAAAAAATAATAATAATAATCCAAGATCAATCTTGGAACACAAATAACGATATTAGCCAATTACCTTGCAATCACTTGTTTGCAACTGGGTGAATTGCAAATCCGCAAGTTCCTACAACTTTCCTATTTTTGTAAGCAAATACAATATGCTTGTTGGGCTGCCGAAACAGAAAATAATATCAACGTTGAATGGAAAAGGGAAAATGGGAGAACTGGACCTCTTGTTGGAAAGCTCCCATGTCTCTAATGTACTACTAACGTAACTCCATTTTTCCCGATGCAAAACTGTGCAGAATTCTCTAAATAACGTGTCGGCTGTACATTCTATGGCAGAATCATAGAATATAGAATAACAGAATTGGAAGGCACCATGGAGGTCTTCCAGTACAGCCCCCTGTTTCCATAGATGGCAGTTTCTAAAACGGACAGATAAGCCAGCACACAATACTGTATCCATACAGTGGATCCACTAGATCCAAGGAATTCAACCTTACAACTACAATTTACACCGCTCCCATTTCCTTAGCTAAGTGTGCTCCTATATCCCATACCCTGTTTTTACTTGTGAGTTTTCTCCTTCGGCTCCAGGTGGCCAGCATCAGTCTATCCTTGCATCATATTGAATAGAGTAGAGTAGAGTAGAGTAGAGTAGAATAGAATAGAATAGAATAGAATAGAATAGAATAGAATAGAATAGAATAGAATAGAATAACAGAGTTGGAAGGGATCTTGGAGGTCTTCTAGTCCAACCCACTGCTTAGGCAAGAAACCCTACACTACTTCAGACAAATGGTTATCCAACATCTTCTTAAAAACTTCCAGTGTTGGAGCATTCACAATTTCCGGAGACAAGTTGATCCACTGATTAATTGTTCTAACTGTCAAGAAATTTCTCCTTAGTTCTAGGTTACTTCTCTCTTTGATTAGTTTCCACCCATTGCTTCTTGTCCTACACCCAGGTGCTTTGGAGAATAGCTTGACTCCCTCTTCTTTCTGGCAATCCCTGAGATATTGGAAGACTGCTCTCATGTTACCCCTAGTCCTTGTTTTCAACAGACTAGACATACCCAATTCCACCAACTGCTCTTCATATGTTTTACCCTCCAGTCCCCTAAATCATCTTTGATGCTCTTCTCTGCACTCTTTCTAGAGTCTCCACATCTTTTTTTTTACATGGTAGCGACCATCATAATAACAAAATGTAAACACAAAAGAATATAAGGATGGCTGAAAGGAAAAGCTCAGTTTTAATTCAAGGGAAGAACAGTTCAAATGGCTGGTTATATCCGGATTGTTTGGGAATATAAGCAGCTTAATATTTTCAAGTCCTGCGTCAAAAATATTGTAGTAGTTCTACTAGATTTGATGGACCATTAGGCTTATTGAAACAAACCTAGCTCTTATGCATGCAGTTATTCAGTCAGTATATACCAGGGGGGAAAACAACGAAAACAATGACCATGGGATATTTCTTGAGCTACGAATCTAAACTTTACCTACTTTGGTTTCCCTTTCAAAGCCAAATCAAAAGTCACATTATCCTGCAATCAACTACATGAGGGTAGTAGGATGTGCAGAGATGACAGAATGGAGCTGCCAGATTTCACGATCACATGTTTAGAATTTAGAGACCTTCCTTCTAAGTGGGCAACGACACCAGTTGTCAAACCGTCTGGACTCCTGCCAAGTGTGGACTAGCTGGTAGACTGCACCAAACTCTCATGCAAACGGTAAGACTCAGTCGTCGAAATCCAGTTAAGTAGCCTTCAGACATTGATTTTAATCAGCTTAAGCACTTTATACACTGTGTTAGATGGAGAACAAGATCTTTCTCTAATAATGTCATTAAGTCTGCAAGCTGAGGAGTTTGAGCAAGTCCCATCAATCTTTCCAGCAAAGCATGCTGAAAACTTACACGTTATAGCAGGGGTGAAATCCAGCAGGTTCTGACAGTTTCTGGAGAACTGGTAGTGGGAATTTTGAGTAGTTCGGAGAACTGGCAGCAGAAATTTTGAGTAGTTCGGAGAACTGGCAGCGGAAATTTTGAGTAGTTCGGAGAACTGGCAGCGGAAATTTTGAGTAGTTCGGAGAACTGGCAGCGGAAATTTTGAGTAGTTCAGATAACTGTCAAATACCACCTCTGGCTGCCCCAAAGTGCGATGGGAATGGAGATTTTGCATTATCCTTCCCCCAGGAATGGGGAGAGAATGGGGATTTTGCAGCATCCTTCCCCTGGAGTGGGATGGGAATGGAGATTTTTCAGTATCCTTCCCCTGCCGCGCCCACAGAACCGGTAGTAAAAAAAAAATTGAATTTTAATACTGCGTTATACCTGAGGCGTAGGTGACTTTCCATCCATAGACTGGCTTTGCACACTCCCGTAAACCATGGTTTGCCCACCCATAACCGCCTTTACGTAGCAGGCTAACCCCAAACGATAACAAAATGACTTTAGTAGGACACAATATTTTATAGTGAACAGTGGCACTTTTGGGAATTTGTCCAGGTAGTTCTCGACTTAGGACCACAATTCAGCCCAAACTTTCTGTGGTTAAGTGAGACATTGGTCAAATGGGTTTTGCCTCATTTTAAGACTTTTCTGGCCACGGTCGTTAAGTGAGTCACTGCAGGCGTTCATTAGTAACACAGTTGTTAAGTGAATCTGGCTTCCCCATTGATTATGGTTTGTTAAAAGGTCACCCAAGGGGATCATATGACCCCGCAACACTGCAACCTTCATAAATAGGAGTCAATTGCCAAAAGTCTCAATTTTGATCACGTGGCCATGGGAATGCTGCAATGGTTGTAAGTGTGAAAAATGGTCGCAAGTCACTTTTTTCAAGGCTATTGTAACTTTGAACAGTCACTAAATGAACTGTTGTTAGTTGAGGGTTACCTGCATTTGTCAAGACACGGCCCAGTGGACAATTATTAGAAACCGATCCCACCAGATTCTCTTTCAGACAATCTATATTTCATTCTCCGCAGTAGGTGTTTCACCTTAAACTTTCCATTGTGTTTTACTGTCTCTTTCTTTAAAAAAAAAAAAATAAGAGATGCAAAATAGTATTAAACTCATTTGAAACTCAAGGTTCATCTTATGCCTCCCTCATTAAAATCACACCACTTTGTTCAGTTCTTCCTTCCATTCTAAACATTTAAGGATGAAGAGATAAAAGGAAGAGCAAGACAATAAAGAGTTTGTTGTTCAACAGGAAAACAACAATAACAACAACAAAAAACATTTCAACAATTATCTATTTCTGATGGTTTTTTCCATTCGCCATATTGCACGCATTTTCCAAAAAGACTCAACTTTTAAGACCAACATTTAAAATGAGAAATCTGAATTCCATGAACTGCAGCATTTAGGATTGATCCATCAATTTGCTGGATATCCCTGCATGGATACAGAACTTATCCTATCAACCATATGAATCTCAGTCCAAATATTTTTGCTTTATTACTGTAGGATCAAGTGTCGCTATAAGGCCCATCTTTAGCAATAGAGATAGCACTTCATAGTTCTTTTACAGCACTCTCTAAGTGGTTTGCAGAGTCCACATACTTCTAAGAATGATTTTGGATACATAAATATTCAAAATAAATTGATGGTTCTAATGAGACATCATCCTGCCAACAAAAGTGTGTATAGTCAAGACTATGGTTTTCCAAGTTGCAATGTATGGCTATGAAAGTTGGACCATAAGAAATTATGGCTGAGCGCCAAAGAATTGAGGCCTTTGAACTATGGTGCTGGAGAAGACTCCTGTGAGTCCCCTGGACTTCAAGAAGATCAAACCGGTCAGTCCTAGAGGAGATCAACCCTGACTGCTCTTTAGAAGGCTGGATCCTGAAGATGAAACTCAAATATTTTGGCCACCTAATGAGAAGGAAGGACTCACTGGAGAAGAGCCTAATGCTGGGAAAGACTGAGGGCAAAAGAAGAAAGGGACGATGGAGAACGAGGTGGTTGGATGGAGCCACTGAAGCAGTTGGTCTGAGCTTAGATGGACTCCAGATGATGGTAGAGGACAAGAAGGCCTGGAGGAACGTTGTCCATGGGGTCGTGATGGGTCGGACACAACTTTGCAACTAACAACAACAACAATGTTTTCAAGCGTAGCCATCTGCCAAAAACAAGGCTCAGATTCACCATCTTCTGCAATGTATTCAGTAAGTAGTCAGATTTCCATAAATTCTGGAATCTAAGGTCATACCATAACCTACCACATCAGGAACACAGGTAATTGGGGTATCTGAAGAAATGGATCCATAATCCTAAATGAGGTTGGCTTCTTCTTAACAAGAAACTAACATCTATTAACCATTTCCTCTGTTATTAAGTAATTATTAAGGAGAACAATGCAAATCTGAAGAGGCCCTTTCTTGGTCTCTGCATGATCCATTTCACACAAAGTCAGAGGAACTAAAAAAAAAAATGGGAAAGGGATGAAGAATGAAAGAAGCTAATTCTTCTTCCCATCAAAGTCCATTAGCTGCATGGAGACACATTTATACGAACCACAGAAAGCAGGAGACCAATTCTAACTTTGAAAGACAGATTAGAATATCAGTTATGACTGTGCTTTGTTCTAAATACAGCAGTTTCTCTCCAGCCTGAAGGAAGATTCCAGAAACATCAAGTTTTGTGGGTGGGTGGGTGGGTGGGGGGCTGTATTTCCCCCCTTTTTTTCTATGGCTATTGTGATAGAAGCTAACAGGAACGTTTGCTGTTATGTAACATGCTCGGCCTACAGCCATAGCAGTGAAGTGCTATTAGCACATTAAAGTTCATCTCAAGATTGTTGATTCTGCAGCCAAAGTTGTGATGATGATGATTTTTTTAATTAAATTATGATAGTTGGATGCCTCGGTTGGTGATTTTCATGTAAAGAAAGGATGGATGATCTAAGTCAGGGGTGTTAAACTCAATTTTATTAAGGGCCACATCAGGGTTGTGTTTGACCTCGGGGGGGCTGGGGTGGGTGTGGTCAGGGTGGGCACATGGCCAGCTTGACGTCATTTGTGTCGGGATGCCTGTGGTGGCCCGAGCGCTCTGCCCAGCGAAAATGGGCTCCCGAGCTCCGTTTTCAGCTGTGACGGCCTCCTGCAGCCCTCTGCCAATGAAAACATAGCTCAGGAGAGTTGCCTGTGATCCTCCCAAGCTCTGTTTTCGCTAGCAGAGGTACCGCGTGCCTATCCTTCACTGTTTCTAGGGGGCAGCCTCATGAACCAGATCGAAGCACCTTGCGAGCTGGATCCGGGCCCTCAGATCTTGAGTTTGGCACCCGTGATCTAAGTAATGGGGTGGTTCCATATCTGATTAGATCAGTGGTTCTCAACCTTTATAGTTCTGCGACCCCTTTAATACAATTCCCCATGATGTGGCGACCCCAACTGTAAAATTATTTTTGTTTTGAATTTATCGTGCCTGAAGCCACATTGGCTAGTGATCTGAACTGCTTGCGATTGCCTTGAGGACGGAGGCATTAAAGCGGAGACTCCTCCTCTATTAAGTTTATCACGTCTGAAGCCAGATTAGGCTAGCGATTGGGAGTGATTGCAGCTGGCTTGAGAGGGAGACATCAGAGCAAAGATTTTTCTCTATTTTAACTCATCGCGCCTGAAGCCGAATTCAGCTAGTGATTTGAAGAGCCTGCAGCTGGCTTGTGGAGTCAACCATTGGAGCGCGATTCTTTGACTCACAAGTATACTTCCCATATTTCCGATGGTCTTAGGTGACCCCTGGGAAATTGTCATTCGACCCCCAACGGGGTTGTGACCCACAGGTTGAGAACCGCTGGATTAGATGCTCTCAGCAAATATTATATTGGGATCTAACTCCAAAACTAGTAGTATTGAATAAATACCCAAGTATAGTTTTAGGGAATGGACCAATGGAAGAACTTTCTCCCTGCAAGCCAATTTTAAACCATAAATGGAGACCCTAGGCCACAGGCTTGGCATTGCTGTCAAGAGGTACAACAGCCTATCTAACAAGGACAACAAACTTAAATGGATATCCTTACATAGCTGCTGCTTAATCTTCAAGTACCATCTGTTCTTGTGTTATTTACTGTAAGTTTGTTAGGTTTTTATCCTAAGTTTTCCCCAAGAGCTCAAAGAAATATATGTGTGTATTTGTGGTTTCTGTGTGCTTGTGTGTGTGTGTGTGTGTGTGTATGTGTGAAAGAGAGGGAGGGAGAGAAACTCTATATCTCTATGGTATTTCTGCTTCATTTTATATTCATAACTGTTGACAGTGATTGGCCTAAATTTGAACATAACCTTTGTCACGCAGTACCTCTAGATTTCCACACATGAACGCAAATGAACGTATTTGGACTCAAAATGTCAGTGTTGCCCAACTATTATAACCATAAATAATGCCCTCTCTTAATTAGTGAAGAGAAAGTCTAAGTCCACTGTGTGAGATTAAAAATGCCCAGAGAATTTGAGAACAGGAAGGTAATTTCATCTTGCTGCATTTTAAGCTTTGAAGCGCTAATAATAGTAGCTACTCTGAGGAACCAAGCTGGGTGTAATGTGTTTGGTATTTGGATGGGAGACTTATTATGGAATTCTTGGACTATACATTAAACCTGGAAGCAAAGAGAAAAGAAAATCTTAGAAAACCTCTTTTCCGCTTTTCCATCTTGAAAAGTGTCCATCCTTAACACAACTATTACAGTGTAATTCCATCAATCTGACTCTGGATGCCTCAAATTCCTACCTAAAGACTTTCTAAAGAAATTGAAGGCAACATCAAAAATGTTTTTAAAAAACCCAAACTTTAACTCTGGCCACATCATAGAAAGAGAACCTATCTAAAATGTTCTATAGGTGACACCTACCACAGTTAGGCTAGCCAAAATGTACAAAAATGCTGGAAATGTGATCAAATACCGAGCACCTATTAGCACATGTGGTGGACATGTAGAAAAGCAAAATAATACTGGCAAAGGATCTGAATGTGGTTCGAAGAAATTTATTTATTTATTTATTTATTTATTTAATCAAATTTTTATACCGCCCTATCTCCCGAAGAACTCAGGGCGGTTTACAGCCCGATAAAAATACAAATATAATACAAGATAAAACACTAAATTAAAAAACTTATTTAAGTAGGCCAAAATTTAAAATTACAATTAAAATGATAAAAACCCCATTAAAATTAAAATTAAAATTAAAATTCTAGTCCAGTCCTGCACAGATAAATAGAGGTGTTTTAAGCTCGCGGCGGAAGGTTCAAAGGTCAGGAAGTTGGTGGAGTCCTGGGGGAAGTTCATTCCAGAGGGTGGGAGCCCCCACAGAGAAGGCCCTTCCCCTGGGTGTCGCCAGTCGGCACTGCCTGGTGGACGGCACCCTAAGGAGTCCCTCCCTGTGAGAGCACACGGGTCGGTGGGAGGCAGTTGGTGGCAGTAGACGGTCCTGTAAATAGCCCGGCCCTAAGCCATGGAGCGCTTTGAAGATGGTTACCAAAAAATGACTGGACAGAGATTGGAACTCAAATCAGAACTATTCCTATTAGGAATTCTAAAAGAAGGTCTGAACAAAGGGTTAACGTATTTAATACTGCATATCACAACAGCAATGAGAATAGTTTATGCCCAACAATGGAAGAGTGAAAACATACCTAAAGAAAGGGAAATAACAAAGAAAATACTTGACTGTGCGGAATGCGATAGACTGATGCTAGAACTGAAAAATAAAGGAGAGACAGAATACTATGAAGATTTGGGATAGATTTTACCAGTGGTTAGACTTAAGGAATGGAAGTCGGAACGGATAAGAAAAAAGGATGCGTAGATTGAAACAAGAGGCAATATATGCAATATATTAGGTAATTGTAAGCGTGTATAAGAGGTTAAGTATGTGTATATAATTAGTAAGTAGTAATGTATATTGAATACATAAGAGACTTATGTTACACTTCGTATGGCAGAGATATTGCCAAGACAGCTCCACCATGTCCAACTTTTTCTTTTAACAATAAAGGTTTTTTTAAAAAAATTAAAAATGTTCGAAGAAAATTTTTTTGGTATAGTGGTAGATGTATAACATTTATAAATCTTTTATTTTATGTACACTGAGAGCATATGCACCAAGACAAATTCCTTCTGTGTCCAATCACACTTGGCCAATAAAAAAATTCTATTCTATTCTATTCTATTCTATTCTATTCTATTCTATTCTATTCTATTCTATTCTATTCTATTCTATTCTATTCTATTCAGGAGTCTACTGATGGTATAGGGCCTTGATGGCAAATCTATGGCTGGTTTCTTTTGTGCACATGCGCACCAACCAGCTGATCTTTGGTGTGCCATAGCCCCAGAAACCCCAAGACCAGCTGGTTGGTGCACATGTGCGTGCCAGCCACCTGGTCTTTGAGTTTCCGGCGCTCCAGTGTGCATCAAGACCATGTGACCAGTGTACATGCAGGTGCTGGAAACCAGAGCACCAGGTGGGCAGTGCACACATGCACACCAGCCAGCTGGTTTTCATGTTTCTGAGGCTCTGGCGCACACGTGCATTCCAATTTGGGCACTTTGTGCTGAAAAGGTTCGCCATCACTGGTATAGGGTTTCCTGCCTGAGCAGTGGGTTGGACGAGAAGATCTCCAAGGTCGCTTCCAACTCTGTTGTTCTGTTATTCTGCTACTTTCCCCCCCACCCTTGACCTGTGTTCAGCTTAGCTCTCTAAAAACAATGTAAATACTTGTTTTTGGAAGGAGTTTAAATTTTTTCTGCTCCTCAAGGAGATTTGAAAACTCTAGACTGGCTCTCCCCAGGGCTCAATGGTAATTTGCAAAAGAGTTCTTCATCATTCCGAATGCAATATGTCTTATAACAGGTATGCAAATGAAAGAAAAGCAAAAACAAACCACATTTTTTTTTCATAATTGCTCTTTCTATATGTATGTTGGCCGGGGGGGCGGGGGGAGGTTAAAAAGTTTGTCACTATAAAATATCAAGAAACGACATTGATCATTTCATCAACATTTTCTTCCAGGAACAAGTCTTTAGAGTTTAGAAAAAAGAAAGGCCCTCTAAACAATCAAAAAGTCAAAATCTATTCTTCTCTCATTGGGGCATGATTTAATATATACCATTAGATTACTTTTTTTCCTATATTATAACACTTTTTTCTTTTCCTACCAATTTGGGTAAACGAAGGTTGCAAACTGCAAGATGCACAGAATATAGGAAAGTGTCCAAATTGAGAACGGAAATCCATTTAAGGATTTATATTTGTAGATGGTAATTCCCTCACCACCCTGTCATGTTTATAATAATGGCTGTTGGGAGCTGCAGTAGATTTGAAGTCTTTGTTCCTTGCAGAAATTGAAAAGCAAACATAAGAAACATGTTGAAATCCTTCATCCTTGGAGGATCACTTCCATTTTAGTTATTTCTTTGTTGTTGTTGTTTTACTGTTCAAAGTGATTTCAAGACAGAATTGTTAAAAGCACTGAGATAGACATACACACCTATCTATTCCTTGGAAAAGGCCACTGTCTGCATATTGGAAGTCAGCTACACCACATCAAAACGTAACAAATCTGACTAAATTGGTCAGACAAAGCCCAGAGCTCTAAGGAACGGATAAATAGCATCAGCAAGTCTCAGGTTTAAACTTAATAAGAGTTATTAACTCACACAGACTCATTCCTTAAATCTTCCAGCATTTTGATTCGAGAAACAGGAAAAGTATCGCCTGTCATTCTTTAAAAATGCGATTGCTTAAAAGTAGGGTAACGAAATCGCAGGTAGTCTTCAATTAACAACAGTTCATTCAATTGAAATCTACAGCGGGACTAAAAAAAGTGAATTATGTCCGTTTTTCACACAACCCTTACAGAATCCCCGTCGTCACACGATCAAACTGCGATTGAACATTCTTTTTGTTAAAAGGAACGTAAACAAAATGAAATGTGAGATGCGTAAAAGGAATCAAAGTATCCGTCACGAAGTATGACTTGACTCGACTCTGAATATCTCGTATTTCATAATCTCATTCTGTTTTCGATTAAAATGGAAACCCATAGAGAAATGCTTCCCAGGTAAGTGACGTTACATTGCTGCATTTTTATTTATACATTTATAGCTTTCACGTCTTATTTGCTTCATCGGTGAGCGATGATAATTGCAAAGGTATTCCTGGACTCCAATTTATATAATCTAACCACTAATCATGATTGTTCGCATGGATGGGAATTGAAGTCCAGCAACATCTGGCGGGATAATGGATCCTTATCTACTGTTACCTTTCTACTACCAGTTTCTTTTTAAAAAAATAAAATAAGACAGTCTATATTGTCTAAGCGAGGTAGGAGAAATGTTTCCTCGTCCTGTGGTTGCGTTTTAATTTGCTCTTAATTACCACATTAATTGTGCTTTTTAACTTCATTGCCATTTTTCATTAACTGCCTTGAATGCCATCTGTTGGCTGAAAGGACTAGGTGAGATGCCCGTTTGTATGGAAGAACAGTGATAGATATTTACTATAAGGGGGGGGGAATAGACTTGTCAACTGAAAGGCAAACATTCATCTCAAGTAATAGATTAGCGGCGGTTACTTTTTAATGGGCAAAAAAACCCCAACAGATCTTGCTACCATCCTCACCATCTCAGAACACTCCAATAAGTTGGTTACAACTTTTCAACTCCAGTCCTGGGATCTATATTTTCAGCAAACCTGAATGACCTCAAATCAGAAAAGGTTGTTCTACAACAGTTTGATAACTGGGGGGGGGGGGGGGGCAGGAGGAACTGCGAAACCTTTCAAGTCACCCAAGAAAATCCATGGTATGACAAAAAAACTCCCTTCAGTAAATGGCAAGGGAATTAAAGAGAGTGGGAAGGATTTTCAAAAGTAATTTTATCTGTCTTACCATAATAATATAATTGCTAAATTGGAGAATGGGGAGTCTACACCTTGGAGGTAGGAAAAGACAATTCTGACAGGCTATAAATTGAGACAATTTCTTTCTTTTTTCCAGTCAGGGGAGACTCTGAAAAAGTCTGGAACTTGATATACCGTATTTTCCGGAGTATATGGCGCACTTTTGTCCCCTCCTAAAAGAGATTGAAAATTTGGGCGCGTCTTATATGCCAAATGTAACTCTGGCCACCCGCTGGGCTTCCATGCATCCTCTTCCTGGCTGCAGAGGTTGCCACCGGTAATGGCTTGTGTTACTGGATTCCACGCGCCGTGTTTTCAGCCTCCAAATGCTCCGTTTGAGAGCTCTTAAAGGTTGCGGGGATCGCATATCGCCGCTGATTGCCACCCCAAAACATGATGTGTTTGGAGGCTGAAAATGTGACGCGCGGTGCCCAAAATGGCTACCTGGAACAGCTGGTGCGTTCTCTGCTCCCTCCAACGATCAGCTGTTCTTTGCCTGCTTTTCTCATTGCTGCTCCCTACAATGATCAGCTGTGTTTTAGAAGCTGTTTTTTAGCCCCAACCAGCCCCAAACTCAGAACCAGTGAGCGAACTGATGTGCTGAAACTGACCAGGCTAAGGATGCTAGTCAAATGAATATCTGATAGGCAGATTATTTTTTCCTATTTTCCTCCCCAAAAACTAAGGTGCATATTATACTCTGAAAAATACGGGTTTTTTTTTCTTAGTCCTTTTTTTTTAGTTATTTTATTATGCAATCAACTACTGGAATCTTACTGTAGTTTATAATAAGAACTTGTGCTATATGGTCACTTGACTGATGAGAAATACATTGTGATTTCTTTTACGGGCCTTCTTTAAAGCTAGGCAGATTTGGAAAGCAGAGACAATGGTGAGACTAAGATCGGGGAGATTTAGATTCATATTTTAATTCAGTCATGCAAGCTATCACCAAGGTCATCTATTTCACAGAATCGTACCACAGAAAGGATAAAAGAAGTAGGAAAATGAAAAGGGATAATACCACTTTATACTGCAAGAGGGAGGCCACCCTTGAAATGCTAACGTTCAATATAAAGTGTTAATACCACTTTATAATGCCTTGGTAAGGCCACACTTGGAATATTGCATTCAGTTTTGGTCGCCACGATGTAAAAAGGATGTTGAGACTCTAGAAAGAGTGCAGAGAAAAGCAACGAAGATGATAAGGGGACTGGAGGCTAAAACATATGAAGAACAGTTGCAGGAACTGGGTACATCTAGTTTCATGAAAAGAAGGACTAGGGGAGACATGATAGCAGTGTTCCAATATCTCAGGGGTTGCCACAAAGAAGAGGGAGTCAAACTATTCTCCAAAGCACCTGAGGGTAGAACAAGAAGCAATGGGTGGAAACTAATCAAGGAGAGAAGCAACCTAGAACTAAGGAGAAATTTCCTGACAGTGAGAACAATTAATCAGTGGAACAACTTGCCTGCAGAAGTTGTAAATGCTCCAACACTGGAAATTTTTAAGAAAATGTTGGATAGCTATTTGTCTGAAAAGGTGTAGGGTTTCCTGCCTGGGCAGGGGATTGGACTAGAAGACCTCCAAGGTCCCTTCCAACTCTGATATTATTATTATTATTATTATTATTATTATTATTATTATTATTATTATTATTATTATTATTATTATTATTATTATTATTATTATTATTATTATTCTGGTCACCAAAATACCAAAAAAATAAAAATAAAAAGGAGATCCTAGAAAGTGTGCAGAGAAAAGCAACAAAGGAGATAAGGGGTCTGAAGGCTAAATTATATGAAAATTACATGAACGGTTGAAGGAGCTAGGTAGAAGAGAAGAGAAAGACTGAGGAGAACATTTATGATAACTTAGAACTCCAACCTAGAACTAAGGAGTAATTTTCTGACAGTCAGAATGACTTTATTTATCAGTGGAATGACTTGCCTCCAGAGTCTTTAGGTGCTCCAACACCAGAGCTGTTATTCAGCCGGTTCGGACCAGTTTGGGTGAACTGGTAGTGGCAACTGCAGGTGGGGTGGGCCCATCCACCCGCCCATCCACCCGCCCGCCCATCCACCCGCCCACCCGCCTGGACATAATGCCATCCTATTTAGCCACGTTTTTGAGGCCAGGCACATGCATGGAAGCATATAATTATCCTAACATGCAAAAGTATGCATTTGATAACTTCCAAACATATTGAATTGCAATTCCTGTAATGTCTACATATGGGAGATAGGAATCAACATCACCAGTAGATATCAAGTTGGAGACAGCTGTTATATAGATTTATTATTTCCACGTTTGATCCCAAACCCATATATTCATTTGTAATTTTTAGCCTATAATATACTTTCTGTTAAACCTCCTAAGTTGGAGAGGAAAAATAATATTGTCAAAATTAATTGGTTTATACCTAAACTGTGGCTTTCAAAGGTCCTTCCTGAGATTAAATTAAAAGGAGAAAACCTGTTCTCCTTGCATTGATTAATGCCTCTCTCTCTGATGTCTAAGCTTATTGTTTTTTTCTATTATTGCCTGCTTTTGATGATAATTCTAGATAACAGATTTTGCTCATCCATTCATCATTAACAGGTTTCAGCCTGGGACAGAGCAGTGGTACAGTTCTGGAAGAGCTGTGCTTCTCTGCATGAGCCATGGAGATGAATGGAAGTAATGACGGACAACAGAGGAACTAGAAAGGGTGCATTGTTTAATCTTACACAAGGTGGGTTGTTATGCGGACATTCTAAGCTGGGTCTTAAGGAAATATAGGAGAGAAATCTTCAAAGAGTCAGGCAAAATTAATAATTAAGGGAATGAAGAGCATCCGCAAAAGTCAGAATTATGAAATGAGGTTAGGGAAAGCAAAGATAATAAACAAGCTATACAGGAAATGGACAAATGTAGGTTTGGGCAGAGGCATCACCTGGAATTTTTTGAGATGGAGATGTAACTGCATTCTTAATACCTGATGTTAAACAAAACACACCATCTGAACCAGTAAAATATGTTTCCATCTCTTTTCAAAAATGTCTAAAGGAAACTTTTATATCATCCAAGACAAGAAGCATATATGGACAGCATTGGGCTTGTGTGAGGTAGTTAATATAAGCCAAGAGGCAACTAGGACCTGTTTCACCAAGGTGCTTACAAACACCAGAAAAGATTTGGGCACCACTGTGAAAAACTATGCATGAAGACATTTTGGTTGACTGGAAATGCTGGAGGACATTATGGAGAAGAGCAAAGTAAGACACTGGCTTGGCTTTGTACTTAGAAACCAGAGGGATTGGTTGGTTTGTGAATGAGTTTAAACATATTCCAGGCTAGAGCAGTCTCTAAAGAGCAGTCTTTAGAGTTTACTGCTCTTTAGAAGGCCACATCCTGAAGGTGAAACTCAAATACTTTAGCCACCTAATGAGAAGGAAGGACTCACTGGAGAAGAGCCTAATGCTGGGAAAGATTGAGGGCAAAAGAAGAAGGGGATGACAGAGAATGAGGTAGCTTCATGGAGTCACTGAAGCAGTTGGTCTGAGCTTAGATGGACTCCAGAGGATGGTAGAGGACAGGAAGGCCTGGAGGAACATTGTCCATGGGGTTGCAATAGGTCGGACATGACTTTGCAACTAATAACAACAACGGAGCAGTCTCTGAAATGAAACATCTCCTCAAAATTCTTCAGAACTTTAATATTCCCTAATTAGGTCTGCAGGCTAATATAAGTATGTGTAGGTTTGGAAACTTCCCAGGAAAGGAATTCCAAATCTGAAGATCAGTTGTCACAAATGTCCTATGAATTGTCCATGCATTAACAGCTATAAACAATCTTACTTTTCTAAGCACTTTATGGAAGTCATGACGTCTTTAGACTGTTAGCTTGTTTCCCCCTATTATTATGTTAACTCACGTAAGCTGTAGCAGGTTGCGATAATTTTTGTCCTTTTATCATATTGCACTTCTATATTTGTGTGAAATGTTTTAGGAACATTGTCATGTACCAGCCTGAAATGTTCTAGATGAAATAAGATGATGGAAGATGCTAAACTGGAGATAAACAACAGAACTGCATATAGTTCCTAAAAAAAAAAAAAAAAAAGAATGCTCAGAATTCCATCAAAGATGGTACACAAAGCAAAAAATTACTTTAAAATTAGGTTGTGGTCATATGAACTAGTAATTAATCAATTTATTGCTACATATTTTCTTCAGCCAAGCAGACAGTTGCCTCCTTACCTGATGCAGAAAAGCTACTGACTGAAATTTAGGCTATTCTCTCTCTCTCTCTCTCTCTCTCTCACACACACACACACACACTCTACGGCTTACATGGCTTCTTTAAAGAGAACCTGGAAATTACAATTAGTTCAAAATGAGATCATCCATGTCTTAATTGGCTCCCAACTTTTGGAGGAGGGTTTAAATGGAGAATTAATCTGAACTCAGTACAAGTTCAAGTACCCTTGAATCAGTGGTGGGATTCAAGTAATTTAACAACCGGTTCTCTGCCCTAATGATTTCTTACAAAAATCAGTTTACCAAACTGTTCAGAAAGTTAACAACCGGTTCTCCCGAAGTGGTGCGAACTGGCTGAATCCCACCACTGCCTTGAATGCCTTTGAGCCTTATCTGGTGAAAACTGCCAGTCTGGGATGATTCCTGCATTTCTGGCAGAGAACAATAAAGTACCATGTTTCTCCAAAAAGAAAGCCGGGTCTTATTTTCTTTTGACCCGCCGAAAAAACGGCTAGGCCTTCTTTTTGGAGGGTTCTAATTATTGACTTATCTCATGGCAGTGGCACTGACAGCCCTGCCCAGCAAGATCCCGTTGCTGGCCCACTTTTTCTGTGCCCGCTTGCCGCCCTGGCCTCTGTTTGCATTCCCCTGGCCTCTGTTTCACATTTAGATCCCTGCCAGAAGGCATCTGCAGTCGATAACAGAGCTCTGGATGAATGCAGAATGGCGTGTGAGTGGCAGCAAGCGGCCGCAGAAGAAGGTGAGGCAGGTGTTGGGGTGTGCGAGGCCTGGTAAGTAGGGCAGCTCCACTACCTCCATCCCCACCCTAGCTTATTGTTTACCTATGTGCCTCGCCCCACCCCCTGCATGCTAGGGGGTGGGGTCTTAATTAGGGCTAATTTTGTGAATGGGGCTAATTTTGTGAATGGGGCTTAATTTGATCACATGCACTCAAAACCATGATAGGGCTTCTTTTCAAGGTGGGTGGTGTTTTGGGAGAAACTAGTTTGAAAATGACCCATGTGGGTTTCCATTGTTCATGCCTGACCATATTCTACCTATCCTGTGGCCCACAGAAATCAGATTCAGTTCCAAGTACAGATTGAAAGTGCGGGTATAAACTCATGATTTGAAATTCGGGATCTTCGACTGGATTCGATTCAGGGTGTTAGATCATGTAGGTAGGGACTTTCTGTTCTCCCACATTGATGGGATATCAGAGGAGCCAAAAGCTAAAACATGCTAGTTCTCCACACCAAGGATTCCCTACTGAGAACTTACTGGAGCTTTCCTATAGTTTTTAGAAAGTCCTTAAAAATGAAAAATTGCCAAAAAAGAAAAAAACCTTTTAACAGCACCACCCATATGTCTTATTCAGTTGTGGGATTCAGCTTGTTCGGACCGGTTTGGGCAAACCAATTGTTAAATTGCTGGCTGGCCCCGCCCCTTCCCATCCCGTCCCTTCCCACCACGCCCTTCTGTGCCCTGTTTTGGCTGCCAGGTAAGTGCAGGGAGGCCTATTAGGCCCAAAATGTGGTACGGTGGGGGTGTGGCATAGTCCACCCACCCCAGGTGGCCATTTTTGCTCCCAGGAGGTTGCAGGGTGGCCTACTAGGCCCAAAACGGGGCACTGAGGGTACAGTTTGCCCCCCCCATGGCCCATTTTTCTCGTGGGAGAGTGCATGAGGCCGAGTGCTACCTGTCACACCCCCTGGCCACGCCCACCATGGCCACACCCACCCAGCTGGTCATTAGGGCAGAGAACCAGTTGTTAAATTATTGGAATCCCACCACTGCTCTTATTATTCTCACTATTGTTCTCTCCGACTTTTGGGGGGTTTTGCAGTTTTTGGCTTCTGTGTTGTTTTAATCCTGCTCTCGTGTTTCCTCTGACCTTGCAACTACTGAGAGTCACCAGGCTGAGGCAAAATAAAAGCTGAATAAATAAATCAAATAGTAGTCTTTGTCTGGCCCTGGCCCCACACAGTTCTCTAGAGCAGCTCTTGCTCTGAAAAGAATTACGCTCCTTCTTCTAAACCAGTTGTGAATGCTTTGGTAGGGATAATTTCCAGGTTTATTGCTCACTTCTGGGACCTCCCAGCAGGATTGCAGGGTTTCCACAGTCCCCATTGTTCTCTGACAAATGTTTGCAGGTCAAGGGCAGCATCAGATTCAGGAAAAAATGACAAGCCCTCCTTCTAGCAACAATTAAGGACGGGGATAGCTAGGTCCTGATTATATTCAAAGTCAGAGAAAAGGAGCTAACTAATACAGAGCATTTCAGCATTGAAAAAACCCACAATCATTTACTGTGTAGACAGGCAAAGGGGGAAAAGATCATTCTATTCTGAAGAAAGCTTTGGGATCACTTCAAAGCCTCCGTCTTGCTGAGAGACAAAATCAGAAATTAACTAATAGACAATTTTGTCACTTCTCCCAGAGCTCCAATTGGGTCAAATTCTTTCTAGGCAACCTTTCACTGAGACCTAAATTGTGTTGTGTACATTGAGTATAACTTAGCAGTTGTGTTGTAACACGCTACCTGACTTAACATTGTATAGAAAGAGGCGGGCGGAAGAGAGACAAAGTCCAAAAACTTCTAGCATGCAAGCAAGCACGGAGCTATTGTGAAATAAGGCTGGTAGAAATGGTAGACTATTATATGACTACCATCCCCCTCCCCGCTTTTTTTAAAATGCTGTTTGATACTGTTGACAGAGGGATGGGATGGCTCAGTGGCTAAGATGCTGAGCTTGTCGATCAAAAGGTTGGCAGTTCAGCGGTTTGAATCCCTAGCACCGCGTAACGGGGTGAGCTCCCGTTCCTTGTCCCAGCTTCTGCCAACCTAGCAGTTTGAAAGCACGTAACAAATGCAAGTAGAAAAATAGGGATCGCCTTTGGTGGGAAGGGAACAGTATTCCGTGCGCCTTTGGCATTTAGTCATGCTGGCCACATGACCACAGAGATGTCTTCGGACAGCGCTGGCTCTTTGGCTTTGAAATAGAGATGAGCACTGCCCCCTAGAGTCAGGAATGACTAGCATGCATGTGCAGGGGAACCTTTACTGTTGACAGATGAAGAAGTACTGATACAATTATTATTCTGTTAACAGCTGAAACGCAAAGGATGCAATTTATGAAGAGATGGAAGCTCAGAAGGATGGGATTTGGAGTAAGACAAGAGCTTTAGGGTCAGCGATCAGATCAGAGCTAATAATTCCCAAAGTCCATAATGCATGAGATGGAAGGTGGCAAGCTTCAAAGCCTTCTTATATTGTTGCTTTTCTCCCTCTATGGCTTATTACTTAAATTGGCAGGAAGCAGAGAAAATACACCTAGAAGGCATCTGATTGGGGAGAGCAGCGATAATGAATAAATCAAAGACATGTCCCTGCACGTTTTCACTAAAAGTTATTATTATTATTATTATTATTATTATTATTATTATTATTATTATTATTATTATTATTATTATTATTAATTCAATTTTTATATCGCCCTTCTCCCGAAGGACTCAGGGCGGTGTACAGCCAAAATAAAACAAACAGTGCAATATACAATTAAAAACAAATTAAAAAACTTATTACATAATTGGTCTAAAAAATTTAAAATATATTAAACTAAAACCCATTAAAATTCATAATAAAAATTTAAAATTTAAAAAACCAATAAAATTTAAAAGTTCCCATTCAATTTATGAAAGAGAATGTTTTAGTAGTCCTTCCAAATGTCCCATAGGTGCTTTTTCAGGAAGCAACTGGACACTCTTTTTTTGTTTTTTTTTTGCTTTGAAGACATTTTGCTTCTCATCCAAGGAGCTTCTTCAGCTCTGACAGGATAGTGGGGAAGAGCTGAAGAAGCTTCTTGGATGAGAAGCAAAACATCTTCAAAAAAACCCCAAGAAAGTGCAGTTGCCTCCTGAAAAAGCACCTTCAGGACAACCATGACCTGGATGACTGAGAATCTCTACAGACTTCTAGTCCTTTCAAAGAAGAAAAAAAAATCAACAAAATTTCTCAGCTAGACTGTTGTATTCTGTCAGAGTTCGTTGCAGAACACACAAGCAGACTATTAAGCAAGATTCAACTGTCTTTATATACATAACAACACATAAGGCATACAATACCCTTGTAGGTTTTTCCACGTTGTAGAGAAGTGAAATAGCAAGTGCAAACACAGCACAAAATGGAGAATGCAAAATGGAGGAGAGCAAAATGGAGGAGAGAGAAGCCAGTGCCCTCAAGCTTATATACAGAACAGTTAAGCCACGCCCCAGGCTCTAAACTGTCTCTCAGGGCCCCATACTACAAATATAATGTTTCAGTTACCAAACAGCTCTCATTGGCTGACCTATTGCTTTGCCTTATTCCAATTCATGAATATACTCTGACATATTCTTGTACAAACTTAGTTGCTGGAGTTAATATTTTGAGGTGCCAGATCAGCCACCATAGGAAATATTAGAATTCCACTTCAGTGTTAAACAATATAATAAAATAAACTTGCAACTGTGTTCCTTTCCTTTCTTTTTATACCAAAGGACGTTAATTTGGGGTAATCTTGAGGTTCTTTCTCACCCCTTCCTGTCTTCCTGGGCTAAGTTTATCTTTCCTTACAGACTTCTGCACACCTTTGCAGTGACCAAGGCAAGTATAACAAAACCTGCTTTTCCTGATAAAATTATCATAAATTCACAACTCTGCGATCTCCTTGTCTCCTTACCCTAGATTTTTTTTTTCCAAATGTTCACCTAATTTTCTTCCCACAAATTCTACGGAGAACTTTAAAATGTATTTCCATCCCTCGTTCTATAATAGCATGTACCAAATGATTCCGTTTTTATGCGAGATAACCATCGGCCAAATGTTTGACTAAGGACATCAGTTCTGCCGAATGACAAAAGAAATCGTAAGTATCTCCAGGACACAATTCCTGATTTCTTCCTTATTTTTTCTCTTCCCGTTTATTCTACCGTTTCCTGAAGGAGGGGGAAAATAAATAAATAAAAATAGATTACCAGTAATGGGAGCCTCCCTATCATTAATGCAGATGAAAAGTTGAACACTGAAGGGGGTTGTATAACACACACAAGACAGATAAAATCTTTGATCACTCTAACACAGTCTAATTGGAAGTAGATAGTACTGTTTAACCGAAACAAATGGCCTATTTCTGAAATGGGTTAGCGTCATTAAAATTCCACTCACACAAGCAAGCCTTGTCCAAAAATGCATTGACTCTGTGCTGCACATAAAGCCAGGCTGAAAAATACCAACACTGTTGCAGAGATTCCTGGCAGACCAATACTACTCTCTTACACTCTCAAAGGCAGCAGAATAAAGACTGTTCAATAAATTTATTCTATCAGAATATTCCAAGGTAGAATTTATGCCCAGCGTGGTTCTAAAAATGGAGAAGTGTAAGAGCATCTTACTTTTACATTACTGTGCACTACGTGCCATCTTGGGGAACTCGCAGTACTTAAATCAAGCCATTATCTTGAACATGGGAAGGCATCTTTCTCTACAGTGTGCAATTATATTTGGATTGGTTGACCCACCCAACTTCCTTCTTTCCCAAAAGACACAGCCAGGTAGCCATTTAGGAGATGCCTAAGTTTCCAAAAAAACAAAACAAAAACCCTACTAGGCATTGTATTTTCTTCTCATTTCAAATGCCAAAGCACCGATTTAAAAACAAACGAGTAAAACAATTAGTAGAATGAGCAGAATAGAAACATTATGGATTTAGTCATTTGACCAGATCAAAGCAATATGCTATTTGCGCAATTAGTTATGTTTTTAATTTTGAAGCACGTTGTGAAAAATCTTTTTTTCTTGGTCCACAGCTTCCCGCAAGTCACAATTTGCCCTCCGTTGGTCACGACAACTACAGTTCAAACCATGGTCTCCAACTGAGTCTTGATGGAAACGGGTTTACGGGGTTCATCTATTACGGCTTTGTGCAAAAAAGATCAGCACATATAAGAATGTAAAAAGGGAAGGGCACAAAAATAAAATGAGCTCACAATATTAATGTTGACATGACAGCATTATAGGAATGGACCCTGTTTCACACAAGCACGGGAAGTGTGCAAAATTAAGTAAAAAGGCTCCTCAACAAAATAGTCCTATTTCTGGGCAAGTGGATATTTTTCTGGAGCAAAACAGAATAGAAAGACAATAGTTGTTATTCCTCTCCAGAAACCGCTAGTAGAGAGGTAAAGAAATCAATTTCCTTCCCGTCCTCTGCCCTCCCCAGGAGAAATGCATGATCTTCAAAAAACAGAAGATTTCATGGCAGCTGCAAGCACTAAATTTAATTTCAAATATATCTTGCATCAAAATTCCAAAGAGTCAGAAAAATTTATCTTGCATTCCAAAGAGTTTGCCAAGTTGAATGTTTTTTAAAAAAAACATGCAGTTTTTTTTAGTATTATCCCTTTGTTCAACTAGAGGATGAGTCAGATCTTTGACAGAATGAACTCCAACTTAAAACATGTGAAACTATGTAGATTAAATATGGGTTGATGGAGACTAATCAGAAACTTACTAACTCTGAACTGCTTCTTGATAAGGTTCATTCCCTTTTCAAAGCCCTGTAAACCATTGGTCATTATCTCACATCATGGGAGTTAATTCCAGATTAAATTCTATTGATAAATACTTCCATTTGCTTCCCCAAGTTACTTTCTCTTTCTTTCTTTCTTTCTTTCTTTCTTTCTTTCTTTCTTTCTTTCTTTCTTTCTTTCTTTCCTTCCTTCCTTCCTTCCTTCCTTCCTTCCTTCCATCCATCTCTCTCTCTCTCTCTCTCTCTCTTTATTCATTCATTCATTCGGATTCAGATTGTTGGGAGTAATATGCTGACTCCGTAAACCGCTTAGACAGGGCTGTAAAAGCACTGTGAAGTGGTATATAATTGCTATCATTATTGTTATTTATATTTCTATACCACCCATCTCAGGGTGGCTTACAATAAAAAAAATACTATGATCATACTATAAAAGCATAAATAAGAACAATGTTAAAAACCAACTAAAAAAGGCAGGGATTACAGCACTAAAAATTAAAAACAAGGTGGAGAGGACACCGCATGACACTAACCATCTCCAAGATTGCACATCATTCTTTGACTCTTGATAAAATATCTTGTACTTTAAATGAAATACATGAGGTCCAAGTCTTGGAGATGACGCAGTAAGATCCACTTGGCTCCACATCTTTATTAGCTTATAGCTAATGGGCAGAATCTTGCCAGACTAAAGCTATAATCTTCTAATGTAATAAATATACCCTGGGAGATTCTAAGGTGTGGCTACCCTAATTTTTTTCCCTCCTCCTATCATCCAGTACAGGCCTATGCAGTCTCTTATCTTGGGCTTCTTTCTGGAATGTGGGTTTCCTTCGTGGGAAGCCACCATCGGCATTGCCCCCCATTCCTTCTTCAGCTGCACATTCCATTATAAAGATGAGTTAATACCATGGAACAGTATATTATTTTTTTCTCCTTGGTTCAACCCTTAGCCTTTCCTGATGTTGTGACCCAGGCCCAAGTAGGTAGTAGAAAACTCAGTCAGTGAAAAAACAAACTTTATTCGTACAGCTGAGAATTACTTCATTCTCAGTGTAGTTCAACTAAATTAAAGCAAATTCCTCCCAACACAAATTCCTCAGTCCTATCACCAACCCTGGTCCAATTAGGCAAACTGCCAAAGGCCCTTTCTGGCAAATGTCCAGAAGCCACAAAAACAAAGACTTAGACGAAGCAGAAGATGAAGCAGAAGATGCAGCTACAATGTTATTTTCCGACAAAGATCAAACGCTGGTCTGTTTTAAGCCTTATGGGAGGGGCCAATATCTCTTGGCCCTACTCCCAAGTCGTCTTCTTTGCTTGAGCTGCTCTTGCCTTCTGGCAGCTCTTCTCATGTGTGCATTAGGAACAGGCTCCTCCTGTTCCTCTGCCTCACTACTGTCAGGCTCTGGAGGCTCTGGAATCCGCACCTCACTCCCTGATGGCCCTGGACCCACCTCAGCCTCTGACACAGACTCCTCATCTGGGCCTTCCCCAGCCTCCTGGACTGGCCCATGCTCTTCCTCAGCCTCATAGCTGTCCAACTCCATTGCCAGTTCTACAGGCTGCTGGCGTACCACAACACCTGACAACCCTCACTTGTTACTTTTATTGGGTTGAAATCCCCAAAGAACACACCTATCTGTTTGATAATCCATTACTATTATAAACCAGGTATGTTTCAGAGCCACCCACAATAGGAATGCTGACTTACTGAACTGAATCTGTACAGTATAACCAGAAAGCTGGCTAGAAAACGGAAAGTCGAGACAGAAGAATATATCACCGAGGGCTCTCCGATCCTGGAACTTTTTTTCATCCAAGCCCAATTCTTCACAAGGAAGCCATTTCTCAATGGGCAGCTAGGCATAAAGATTGTAAAATCATTGCTTACAACAGCTGTTTTGGAGTTCAGGGACTGTTACTGTTATTTCTGATATTCTGCAAACAGCCTCCATAAGCTATATAACAAGTTTGGGAGAGTGAAACATTGCATGGTTCTGCAACAATGCAAACAAGATGGATTACCCCGAGCCCTCAATTCCTCCATCTTGATTACAGCATTTTTCTTCCAAAGGATTCTACAAACTGCTCCAATAGTTTGCGAGAAAAGCATCAATATTTATATTGCACTTTAAAAAAAAAAAAAAAAGCAAACCCACCCACCTCTCCCGGCCCAACCTTCTGAATTATTGTTAAAAATAAAGCAGGCCACCTGTTTCGTTTCTCCTTTCCCATCTTTTTTTTTTTGCAATCTGTAGGCAGCAGAAGAAAAGTAAACAATACCGGAAAGTTGAGGGGGGAGGGGGAAGAGGGAAGAGGAACAACATCACACCTAAATTTAATTACAACTCAAAATATCTTGGTAAGAAGCCAAACGGCTACGTTCAACTTCAGTGGGCTTCGCAGATCAGACCTTGAATCAATAGCAATTATGAAGCAGGAGAACGGCCCTGATCCAAAAATTAATCTCTTAATGAGTTGTTCTCCCACACTGGCCAAAGTTCAAGAGAGGTGGGTGGGATTTCTTCAAGGATTAGGTGCAGTTGGACACATTATAATGATTAATCGTCCTCATTCACAGTTTTTGCTGAGTCGCCTTTTTTTTTTCTTTCAAAAATGTTAGGCAAAAAAAAGCAAGCATTATGTTCCCGGGTACTTTAAGAGAATCTTTAAGAGAACAAACGGTTTGTAGGGTCTAAGGTCAGCAAAATGGTGGTGTAAAGAAAGGAGATTACAAGGTAGTTCAGCACCAAGGAGTTTTTTCCTTGGCTTTGTGGAGTAACATCAATCATGTCATCTCTTGAAGAGCAAATGCAGTTGGCATATTTCTTTCAGCTCTGCCAAGTTAATGAGGTGATAACAAGGCTATTAAGTTTTGGTACTGTTGAGGAACCAGTAGACAGAGGATGAGGGAAATAATCAAGCAAAGACTGGACACTTTTTTTTTAAAGTGTTTCTTTGATGGAGTTCCTACTTCAAGTTAGATGTGTGAAGCTGCATAGGAAACCCTTGGGTTCTTTTTTGTAGGGAAGTGTTATCCAGTCATTCTAAGAGTGGGTGGATTATTTGGGATGGATTACCTGCAAGTCCGTTGAAATGCAAAGAGGAAGGAAGGAAGGAAGGAAGGAAGGAAGGAAGGAAGGAAGGAAGGAAGGAAGGAAGGAGGGAAGGAAGGAAGGAAATATCCATTTCCTCCCAATCAGTAGGGACTCGGGAGGCAGATAATAGATGGGGGTGGGGCCAGCCAGAATTTTTACTACCAGTTCTCTGAACTACTCAAAATTTCTGCTACCAGTTCTCCAGAATTGGTCAGAACCTGCTGAAACCCACCTCTGTTGGAACACCCCTGCACTAGAGGAAGAAATAGGTTGACTCAAAAGGAGAGAAATACCTTCACTAAAAATGAGAAAGAGAACAAAGAGAAAAAGTGGACTGAAACGATATAGGTTTCCTTGTCTGAGCAGGGGATTGGACTAAAAGACATCCAAGGTCCCTTTCAACTTATTCTGTTAAATATATAAACTTTGTGTCAGTGTCTGCACATGTAGTGGTAATTGTGAAGACATGGAGAAACTGAGTTGGCAGAAGGTTTTGTTTCTGGGATAATGAAACCGCCCTGCATCCTCCAATTTTCCAATTGCATATCCGAAGCCGGTCACATCAAGCCTTCTTTTGTCCCCCTGCACTCTCTCATGCAAAGCAAATTAAACATGATAGCACTAACCCCTCTAACTGCTATGGGAAGCAGGCAGGCAGAATAATTAAGTGTCATCAGCCTGCATAATCACACACACACACACAAACACCCAGAGTGATAACTGTTCTGCCCCAAAGGGTTTACAATCCAAAGTTGACAGTGGGGAAGACAGATAGCAACAAGGCTGGGACGACAAAAGATGAAAGAAATGACATACTGGATGCAGAAAACAAGGGAGGCTTAGAAATGGCAAATTAAGAAATTAAAAGTGGCCATGTATTTCCTCTGGCCCGCTTAGGATCACAGAGGTGGCCATGTATTTCCTCTGGCCTGCTTAACAGGGGTGGGCTTCAAAAATTATCTGTCCGGTTGCTGGGTGGACGTGGCCATGGTGGGTGTGGCCTAGCTGGCCTTCTGCACCATGGTTGGGGGGACATTTTTGCCCTCCCCAGATTCTGGAGGCTTTCCTCAAGCCTCTGGGAGGGCGAAAACAGCCTCCCCAGGTTCTGGAGACCTTCCGAGCACACCCTGCACTTACCTGCATCCCAAACATACCATGTGGGGACTCCTGGGAGATGAGGGGTGGGGTGGGTGGGGCCAGCCAAGAATGGGATTTGGGGGGTTCTCCGAACTGCACAGAATCTTAGCTAGAGGTTCTCCTGAAACCCCTGCGAACCTCCAGCAGCCCACTCCTGCTGCTTAGGATAATAAAATAACAGAGTTGGACGGGTCTTCTAATCCAACCCCCAGCTCATACAGGAAAGCCTACACCATTACAAACAAATGGCTATCCAATCTCTTCCTAAAAACCTCCAGAGTTGGAGCACCCACAACTTCCTAGAGGCAAGTCGTTCCACTGATTATTTTTTCTAACTAACTAACTTCAAAAACTCTAAGAAGTTTTCCATTGTCGTTAATGTTTGTGATCCTTCCAAGGAAAGCCAAGACAGGTGATTATCAAGGAACAGGCCGTAAATACTTCAAAGGCACAGCCCCTCCCCCCCCAGTACCCACCCCCCCCCGAGTCCTTAGCCCTTTAAGGAAAAAGCAATAACCACAATGGCAGGACCTGAATCTCACAGTTATTCATGGGACCACCGCCAGTGATAAACTGGGAAAGAGAGCCAGAGTTAAGCAGCTATCTGAGAAAATCTCCCAATAGCTCAGAGCTGCACGATCTGCTCTAAAGCCGCTACTGGTTGGAAATGTCAATAATTCATTTTGGTAAAGCACAACAATTACAGAAGAAGGAACCCCCTATAATTCATCTGAGCAAAGTTTAGAGAAGTAAAAAAAAAGAAAGGGGGAGGAAGGTTTTAAGCTTTCTGCATCCCACCACCACCACAGCTCCTTAATGCTCCCGTCAGCTCCCAAACATAAGGCACAATGGCAGGGCCTCTTGTAAGTTGCTTGAACCCTATTTGAATAAATCACAGTCCTGAAAGGAGACATACCACTAAGTCTGATTCACTGACTCCATTACAATTTATGCCTCGGCTTTTATGGCAAGAGACAGTGGCTGAATTTTACTTTCAAGGAAAACAAACAAAATGTCTTCCAGGTCATCGTGGATAATTACACCATTCTGGCTGCATTCCAAAGTCATGAGAGAAAAGTGGCTTAGCTTGCGTTATGTAAACGAGCTTTGTGGGGGTCCTTCTTCCCTCCCCCATATACTTTTCTTTCTTTCTTTTTTTTAAAAACTAATCCAGCAGGACTGTAAGGTTATGAGTTTTGACTTCGTCACTGTTTGTTAATCGTCTCGTTGATTTTAGGCACACTAAGCCAGTATTCCAAAAACATACAGCTCAGAAGATGCAGAATACAACCCATTGCCTTTGCGCAGGGTTGAAATCCAGCAGGTTCTGACAGGTTCTGGAGAACTGGTAGCGGAAATTTTGAGTAGTTCGGAGAACCGGCACATACCACCTCCGGGTGGAATGGGGGTAGGAATGGAGATTTTGCAATATCCTTCCCCCCAGGAGTGGGGAAGGAATGGGGATTTTGCAGTATTCTTCCCCTGCCACGCCCACCAAGTCATGCCCACAGAACCGTTAGTAAAAAAAAATTGAATTTTACCACTGCCTTTGCGGCTTTAAAGAACCCTACCTCAAATGACTGAGATAAAATATTCCACTTTTTTAAAAAATGTTGTTGGATTGGAGGAGAATGAACATCTCAGCAGATCTTTAAACCACCCTTTTGATGTCTTAAAATAAATAAATATATTATATATATATATGTTGCTCCTAGAAACACAAAGCAGTAAACACCAGCCTGAAGATGACGAATGAGACTTTGTCGAAACGTCGCCAAGACACTTCCAATTTTACATGGGAGAAAACCCGAACAACCAAAGACCTACATACAAATACCCGTGAAAACCTCCGAAAACAAATATATATATATATATCATGAACTGAGGTAAGAGAATGAAATTAAACTACAAGTAGTCCTCAACTTACAACCATTTGTTTAGTGACCAAAGCTACAACGGCACTGAAAAAAAGTGACTTACGACCATTTTTCACATGACCATTGAAGTATCCTCAAGGCCAAGTGATGAAAATTCAACTAGCTCGTGTTTATGACATATTTATGACAGTTGCAGTGTGCTGGAGTCACGTGATCCCTTTTGCGACCTTCTGACAAGTCAATGAGAAAGCCAGATTCACGTAACAACCGTGTTACTGACTGAACAACTGCAGTGATTCACTTAACATCCATGGCAAGCCAGGTCGTAGAATGTGACAAAACTCACTTAACAAATGTCTCGCTTAGCAACAGAAATTTTGAGCTCAATTGTGGTCGTACCTTGAGGAATACCTGTATTTTGCTTTGCAGAGTTTTCCCTAACTTTGCTCTAAGCCTCAAGAAGTTGGCATCAACACGCATCAATTCATAGATCTTTATTAGCTTACAGCTAACAGACAGAATCTTGCTAGACTAAAGCTATAACCTTCCAACGTAATAAAATATACTGTGGGAAATTCTAAGGTGTGGCTACCCTGAATCTTTCCCTCCTCTTAAGGTCCCTTTCCATAATCACTGCTCATTCAATCTGGTTGAAATTTGGGTTAAGGTTAGCGTCCTTCTTGTTTATGATCCGTCGCCGAGCCTTTCAACTCATTCCTGCAGACGTTCCTTCTTGTAGCTTAGAAGCTTCACAGGAATCTTACCGATAATTAGTTATGAAAATCCTCTGGATGGCAAATCAATCCGGTAGAAAAAGTGTAGAAGGCTGCCTTCACTTTTAGCAGCTCTGACTGTTATTCAAAACCCAGCAGCTATAATTTGTGCGCGTTTACATATATATATATATATATATATATATATATATATATATATATATATATATATATATGTGTGTGTGTGTGTGTGTGTGTGTGTGTGTGTGTGTGTTGAAGCCTGAAGATGACGAATGAGACTTTGTCGAAACGTCGCCAAGACACTTCAATTTTACATGGGAGAAAACCCGAACAACCAAAGACCTACATATATATATATATATAGGTCTTTGGTTGTTCGGTTTTCTCCCGTAAAATTGGAAATGTAACGTTCGACAAGTCTCATTTGTCATCTTCAGGCTTCAGCTTCGTGCTTCTGGGAGCAATGTGTGATCGCAGCTGTTTCTTCCTTTTAACTGCTAGTGGGGATTTGAACTGATTGGGTGAGAGCTTGGCTGTGCTCTGATTGGAGGGGGGGGTTTGTGCTCTGATTGGCTGGGGTGTGTCCTGTGTTGGTGGGGCTTGTTTGTGCTCAGTTTATGCTGTGTTGCGGGGGAATTTGAGCTGGTGAGCTGCATAGCTGTTGTTTGGCTTTGTGGTCGTGCTACATCTTCATAGTGGGTGTCAGTCTGCTGCAAGTATGGATTGGAAACCCACACTGATCATGAAGCACGACCAAGGACCAGAAGCCAGACCGCAGCTGCAACATTAGCCATTTCAAACCCCTCCAATCCATACATGCAGCAGACTGACACCCACGGAGAAAACCCGAACAACCAAAGACCTATATACAAACACCCGTGAAAACCTCAGAAAACATATATATATATATATATATATATATATATATATATACACACACACACACTATGCACATGGCACTATCATGCTGTCACATCATACAATTTGTTTTCGGTTCAGCCTTTCATAGTGATTTATAGGTGTGGGCCTGAAGGCTTCTATTATTGATTGTTTTGCTTTCCTGCAGAGGAAATGTACATTTTAATCCATTTTTTTTTAAAGCAGCAGAGAAAGTACAGGTTTGTAAAGTGCTGATTACAAACCGGTTTGATGTGCCTCCGTCTCTCTCTCTCTCTCTCTCTCTCTCTCTCTCTCTCTCTCTCTCTCTCTTTCCCCTCCTCTTCTTTGAGCCTGTTGTAATACCCAGAGAACTTGATCTTTGTGGACATCAGCAAAAGACTGAGCTCGCATTAAGACAGATGAAGTGAGAGTTGCCACATTGCAATTTTGTCCCTTCCAGCTTCAGCCCATCATCCCTCCTACACAAAGACGAGCTAAGCTGTTCGCTCCTTCCTTCTGACAGCTAGTGAGAAAATCGCTTTCCTTAGAAGTCGAGGGATATGCTGATTTGTCCCCTTGCCCTGAATTTCTCCAAACCTCCCTGCCTGAAAGCAATTTTCCCCCCACTTTGTCTTTGACAATGCCCTGTAGGGATGTTAACATAATAGAACTTGACAGTTGGGGATTTTATTTATTTATTACCCTGCTGTGATCCCTTAAAACACCCGGAAGGGGCATGGCGTTATTGACCAACATGCAGTAGATTTTTCAATTACCGTAATGTTTAACTATAATAAAGCAGGAGAAGATTATAATAATTTCCAACAGGTCAGCGATGGGAAGCAGAGACTGGAACCATGGAAAACACCTTCTAATTCTGGATAAGGAAAGTATCTTCTGCATTTATCTAATGTGCTTTGGGTTTAAACCTGATCCTAAATAGCTTCGTCTGCATTTGAAGGCTTAAGATCCCAAAGGATCTTGACAGACTTGAACACTGGGGCGCTATCTAACAAAATGAAATTCAATAGTGGAAAAAAAAAAGAAGGTTCTACATTTAGGCAAGAAAAACCAAAATGCACAGCTACAGTATATGTGGTACCTCGCTCAATAGTAGTAACTGTGAGAGGGATCTTGGAGAAACCATTTAGATATGAGCTAGCAGGGTGAAGCCCTATGCACGGTCACTCATGCTCTTGTTACATCTCGCCTGGACTACTGCAATGCTCTCTACATGAGGCTCCCCTTGAAGAGCACTCGGAGACTCCAGTTACTCCAGAATGTGGCTGCGCGGGTTATTGAGGGAGCAGTACGTAGCTCCCATGTAACACTTATCCTGCGCAGACTGCATTGGCTACCTGTGGTCTTCCGGGTGCGCTTCAAGGTTTTGGTGACGACCTTTAAAGCGCTCCATGGCTTAGGACCGGGATATTTATGGGACTGTCTTCTGCCGGCTTCGATCTCCCAGTGACCGGTGCGTTCTCACAGAGAGGGACTCCTTAGGGTGCCGTCAGCCAAACAATGTCGACTGGCGGCCCCCAGAGGGAGGGCCTTCTCTGTGGGGGCGCCTACCCTGTGGAACGAGCTTCCCCCTGGACTTCGACAATTGTCTGACCTTAGGACCTTTCGCCGCGAACTTAAAACCTATTTGTTCCGTCTCGCTGGACTGGCTTGATCTTTTAAAAAATTTTAATCTGATTAATTGGGGTTTTAAATTTTTTAATAATTTATAGGGGGTAATTGTGTTTTAGTCTTGGCCAATTGAATGAGTTTTTTAAGGGTTGTTTTAATATTGTCTGTTTTTCTGTATTTTAACTGGCTGTTCACCGCCCTGAGTCCTTTGGGAGAAGGGCGGTCTATAAATTAAAATATTATTATTATTAAAACAGCCAACACAGTTCTAGGCTGCATAAACTGACGGATAGAATCAAGATCACGTAAAGTGTTAATACCACTGTATAATGGCTTGATAAGGCCACAGTTGGAATACTGCATCCAGTTTTGGTCGCCACAATGTAAAAAAGATGTGGAGACTCTAGAAAGAGTGCAGAGAAGAGCAACAAAGATGATTAGGGGACTGGAGGCTAAAACATATGAAGAATGGTTGCAGGAACTGGGTATGTCTAATTTGATGAAAAGAAGGACTAGGGGAGACATCCAATATCTCAGGGGCTGCCACAAAGAAGAGGGAGCCAAGCTATTCTCCAAAGCTCCTGAGGGCAGGACAAGAAGCAATGGGTAGAAACTAATCAAGGAGAGAAGCAACTTAGGAGAAATTTCCTGATAGTGAGAACCATTAATCAGTGGAACAACTTGTCTCCAGAAGTTGTGAATGCTCCAACACTGGAAGTTTTTAAGAAGATGTTGGATAATCATTTGTCTGAAGTAGTGTAGGGTTTCTTGCCTAAGCAGTGGGTTGGACTAGAAGACCTCCAAGATCCCTTCCAACTCTGTTATTCTATTCTATTCTATTCTATTCTATTCTATTCTATTCTATTCTATTCTATTCTATTCTATTCTATTCTACTCTACTCTACTCTACTCTACTCATATGATGCAAGGATAGACTGATGCTGGCCACCTGGAGCCGAAGGAGAAAACTCCAAGTAAAAACAGGGTATGGGATATAGGAGCACACTTAGCTAAGGAAATGGGAGCAATGTAAATTGTAGTTGTAATGTTGAATTTCTTGGATCCAGTGGATCCAGTGTATGGATCCAGTGTTGTGTATGGATGGATACAGTGTTGTGTGCTGGCTAATCTGTCCGTTTTAGAAACTGCCATCTATGGAAACAGGGAGATAAATGATGTGGGAAATCGCAAAGAGGTTAAAATCAAACAAACATCAAAACAAGGAGATGAGTATGAAGGAAAATATCCATTAACTCAAAGTTTCCTAAATTTCATGGTTTCAACATATTCACTGATGCTTCCTATATTTCAATGATTTTAATGATGGAAGTCCTAAAACGATATATTAATTAAACTACTGGTTTTTTTCCTGATTTACCTTAAAGACCTACAGTAATTACCTTCTATATACACTCAGTGAAACCATTGCAATTATAGCTTTCCTGACCCTCAAGATCTCTGCTATAATCGGTAAAGCGAAGTATTGTAAGGATTTCCTAAAACCTACGAGGAACGTAGAAAAATTTAAACAGTATGAAACAGAATTGTTAGCAGCATTTGAACTTCATCATTCCCATATTATTTATGATCAGCAGGACATTTATTGCATCTCTACAGGAAGTCTGCAGCCATACCAAAACTTATTAAACTTATTGTGAAAACACTTACAGATCCCTCACATCCTGGACATAAACTGTTTCAACTCCTACCCTCAAAATGATGCTATAGAGCACTGCACACCAGAACAACTAGACACAGGAACAGTTTTTCCCCGAATGCCATCACTCTGCTAAACAAATAATTCCCTCAACACTGTCAAACTATTTACTAAGTCTGCACTATTATTAATCTTCTCATCGTTCCCATCACCCATCTCCTTCCACTTATGACTGTAACTTTGTCGCTTCTATCCTTACAATTTATACTGTAATTAATTGTTTCCTGATTGCTTATTTGTAGCCTATGACTATCATTAAGTGTTTTATCATTAAGTGTTAAATTTGTATCATATGACTATCATTGTGTTGTAAGTGTTGCACCTTGATGAAGGTATCTTTTCTTTTATGTACACTGAGAGCATATGCACCAAGACATATTCCTTGTGTGTCCAATCACACTTGGCCAATAAAAAATTCTATTCTATTCTATTCTGTTCTGTTCTGTTCTGTTCTGTTCTGTTCTGTTCTGTTCTAGTCTACTCTAGTCTAGTCTAGTCTAGTCTAGTCTAGTCTAGTCTAGTCTAGTCTAGTCTAGTCTAGTCTAGTCTAGTCTAGTATTATTATTATTTTAAAGAAGCCAATATTTGCATGAACACCAGAACAATGAATTTCATGGAAACTTCTCATGGAAAGACCAACATCTCACAAGATTCCACGAGATTCAAGAGACAATTGTGGTGCTCTCATTAGAGTGATCTTGCAGAGAATAGAGATGAAATAATCTGATCAAGATGATTGACATAACCAAGAACAATTTGTTGAGTTTAAGACACAGAAGAGTTCATTATTACTACTTATACACAAGACTCTAGTCAACTAACTGTCAAAGCTAAATTGGCGCTAGATAAGGGTCAGCAGATTTCATGGGAAGGGAGTGCTGGGATTGAGTCTCTTGTGACAATGTAACGATTCCAAACTCATGACACACTTAACTCTGCCTTCCTGCTCAGCCTGCACTTCTATATAATCTCTGATCCTACAGTGATGGGCAGGACTCGGTAAAAAAAATGCTTAAACCCATTTTATAAAGATTCCCCAAAATGTAACAGATGTGTTGCAGTCAACCATATTTTCTTCCACTCCACAGCTGATAATTAGCCATTTACAGGGAGCTGTACATCAGGGATTGTATATCATGATAAAACCAAGGGGAGCTGCCCTGAAAATCCCAAGGAGAGAAAGATGTTTAAAATAAATTTATGATCGACGGTAGTTATGATTCCTGACGGAAGCAAGAGCCCCCCTGTAAGCACCTTCAGGGTGAGAACTTTTTGAAGCGGCACGCTGAAATTTAGCTATGTAAAGCCACAGTGCTTGTATGGCATTCCTCAGAGGCTTAGCTATGACAGCTCCCATTTGTCTTCCAGGTGTCATTTTTCAGACCTAGTAAGAAAATCTCCCGGCTTCTTTGCAGGAGCTAGTTCAGTCGCTTGAAGCACACTCAGTGAGCAAGCTGGGGAATAGCCAGTAATGGCCTTTTAAAAAATTCATGTCTAAACACTACATGAGAATCTGTCAAAACTTGAACTCATGAGTCCCAAAAAAAGTATGAATGTTAATGGAAACTCGAGGCTGCAACGAGCCTGGTGTTCAACCATGTAAACGCACACAGCGCTCCCATAGACATCAATGGGCAACATGAAGGATACCTAGAGAGCCGGCCTGCTACAAATTAGGAATGAGCGGGGCAACCAGAGGCCAGGGCTCTGGATGGCAAGTCCGTTTGAGCCTCCCATTAATCTCCTTTCCCACCAAATCGTGGAGAAATGCCCCCTTACAATTCCCTCACGGAAAAATATTGAGAACTGTCAGGCTACTGTACATGAGCAATGAGTTGGGGGGTTCAGGCTTAATAGATCACAGCTGTGTAAACCAGTCATAGTGCCTGGTTAATCACACCTTCTTCCTGCTCCAATCCCAAAGGTGTTTTTTCAAGAGGCAACTGGACTTTCTGTTGTTGTTTTTCTTTGAAGACATTTCACTTCTCATCCAAGAAGTTTCTTCAGCTAAAAGAATGCAAATGTCCAGCTGTCTGCAAGAAGTATAGAATAGAATAGAATAGAATAGAATAGAATAGAATAGAATAGAATAGAATAGAATAGAATAGAATATTGGAATGAAGAATAGAATAGAATAGAATAGAATAGAATAGAATAGAATAGAATATTGGAATGAAGAATAGAATAGAATAGAATAGAATAGAATAGAATAGAATAGAATAGAATAGAATAGAATAGAATAGAATTCTTTATTGGCCAAGTGTGATTGTCTTTGTCTTTGGTGCACATGCTCTCAGTGTACATAAAAAGACAAGATACATTTGTCAAGAATCATAAACTACAACACTTAATGATAGTCATAGGATACAAATAAGCAATCGAATCATACTAGGAAACAGTCAATATAAATTGTAAGGATACAAGCAGCAAAGTTACAGTCATGCAGGGAGGAGACGGGTGATAGGAATGTTGAGAAGATTAATAGTAACAATAATGCAGACTTAGTGAATGGTTTGACAGTGTTGAGGGAATTATTTCTTTAGCAGAAAGAAAAACCAGAAAGTCCAGTTGCCCCTTGAAGAAGCACCTTTGGGAAAACTATGACCGGGATGGCTGAGAATCTCCATAGACATCCTGCTCCAATCGTAACTTTCATAGCAGGCCTTGTATCTCCTAATTTTTCATTAGGAAAAACATGAAAGAGGACACCTCAACAGTTCTTCTATTTGTTCTTTGCAAAATGCAATACGTTCATCCTTTGTTCTCTATGATAAGGATTATCATCTAGGAAAAAGCACTTTAATCTATTATCTTTTACACTAATGAGCAAAAAGCAACTCTTCCAGCCTTCAAATTCAAACAATGTCCAAGTCGACAAAAGAGGTTTTGATTATTTGTTCGATGCGGGAACTATTCTAAAATAGCAATAGCACTTAAGAGTTCATAGTGCTTCACAGCCATCTCTAAGCAGTTTACAGAATCAGCCGCTTGCCCCCCAACAATCTGGCTCCTCATTTTACCCACCTCGGAAGGATGGAAGGCTGAGTCCAACCTTGAGCCTGGTGAGATTTGATCTGCCAAATTGCAGGCAGCCAGCAGTCAGCAGAAGTAGCCTGCAGTACTGCACTCTAACCACTGCACTACCGTGGCTCTTAATGACTTGCGACAGTTCATTTAGTGACCCTTCAAAGTGAGGGGGGGGGAAGTGAGACTGATGACAGTTGCAGCATTTCCTTGGCCACGTGATCAAAATTCAGATGCTTGGCCACTGACTCCTATTTAAGACGGCTCGCAGTGTCCCAGAGATCATGTGATTTCCTCCTTTGCCACTTTCTGACGAGCAAAGTCAAGGGGGCGAAACAAGATTCACTGAACGAGCGTCTTACTGACTGATCAACTGCAGTGATTCACTTAATGTCCGGGGTAAGGAACATCGTAAAATGGGGCAAAACCCACTTCACAACGGATACAGTATGTCGGGCTCAATTGTGATTGTAAGTCAAGGACTACTTGTACGTCATCAGATTGATTGTCGTTTTTGTAGCATACCCTATCTCCCCCCCCCCCGCTGAACGTTTTCTGCCCTGCAATGGTTCTTCCCATTGTTGTCTGAACACGACAGAGATGAGATGCCTGACTCACCCAGAGTTGATCGATGCAGATTCTGCAGCGCATAAAAAGCGGAAAAAGGGGGCACATGCGGGTTGCCATTTATTTACAAGGAGCCTTTGGTATTCCCGCAGTAATGAAGTCGGAAGTTACCTAATCCTATTTATGCCAAACTCCATATTTTTCAGCAAGTCCTGCCAGCTTTCATAAAGGTTTGTTTACAAGTAGAGAGTGTTCCACATTGACAGGTTTTGTTTTCCACACAAGGTGGCTGCTGATAATAACCACTCTAGGCAGTCCATGACCTACTTAAAGGACCAGCCTAGTGCTTCATTGTCCTCCTATCTCTTCTCCCCCACCCCCTTCCGCACAGCACATTGGATGGAGAAGCCATGTGTATGAATTGCACCGGCTAGAGAGGTACATGCCGTGCTTCACCTCCAAGGTGGGCTTAAGAAACCTAATCATTTAGGTTTTCTCTTCTCCACGGGAAGCCAGAGAATCTGCAGCACCACGTGATAGTGTGGTTGGGTGGCCGGCTTCTGGAAAAATAAATAAATATAAATCAGGCCAGTTGTAATGGGAATTCAATTTATTTTCGAGTCAGAGTTATTCCATTAGGTTGTTATATCTGCCACAGGGGTGATGTTTGGAGTTGAAATCAGCAACATCCGTTGTCTGGAGGTCTGCCTCCTCCTTTCCTGCCTCGTTCGGATATTAACAGGACGTAGCTCTGAGCAGCAATAGTCTAAAGTGAAGAAAAATCGCATCCTCCAGGCCATAAAAATTAATTTTGTATGTCCTTCTCTGCTCTCCACTGTTGTTATTTTCCATTGCCCAATCAATTTGAATCAGGATTGCTAGCTTTGGCTCATAAACAGTGATTTCTTTCATAACGGAAGTGTTGTAAAGTTAGATTTAACTACAAAACCCAGCTAAAGGCAATAATCCCAGCCTCGTATCTGCATACAGCTGTTGCTTACAAATCATGTCTATGTGTTTCACGGTGGGGCACGTTGATGGCCGCCGAAAAAAGGCACAGCACGTACTGCCTACAATGCGGTGTAACTCAAAATCAGAGAAACTTGAGTTAGGAAAACAAATTGTAAGGGAGAAACTCAAAAGAATTGCTGAGCTGAAATCTATCCTATAATTGAACTGAACCATGCATGGGAAACAGTAGACAGAAATGTACGCCGCAATGACTAAGATTTCACGGAACCATAATTGGAGCAGTTACGACTATCAAGTTTGTCAATGTATGAAACACAAAACCAATCACCGTTTTATTTCATCCACAACACAAGCAAGGCTTAAGTTCTGTACTCTCGCCTTTTCAAATGCTGGTAATGCAAAGCTTTCCATGCAAATCTGCCAATCCCCAGACAACAAAAATGTTTAGGGAAAATTAGCATGAATCTGCGGCAAGCAAACACTAAGGATTACGTTATGGATTGGCTTACTGACATACTTATTGCAACTTCTATGCTGTTCAATTCTCAAAGGCTTTTGCACTGGTTATCACCAACAGCATTCCCCTCACCATTCAGTCAGAGCTGAAAAAGCTTCTTGGATGAGAAGCGAAACCTCTTCAAAGAATAAGCAGAAAGTCCAGTTGCCCCTTGAAAAAGCACCTTTGGAACAACCGTGACCTGGATGACTGAGAATCTCCATAGACACCAACAGCAAGCGGTGGTGGGATTCAGCCGGTTCGCACCTATTTGGGAGAACCGGTTGTGAACTTTCTAAGCAGTTTGGAGAAGCGGTTGTTGGAAGAAATCTTATTTTGTTTTTTGTTTTTTTCCACTTTACAGGGCTAATCCTGCAAGGAAGGAACATTCTGGTGTTGTTACTAGCCTAATCTTTATTGCCCTGCTTATTTATTTATTATTTTATTTATTTATTTAATCACATTTTTATACCGCCCTATCTCCCGAAGGACTCAGGGCGGTTTACAGCCTGATAAAAAGCACAAATATAAATACAAGATAAAACACCAATTAAAAAACTTATTAAATAAGGCCGAATATTAAAATTTTGATTAAAATAATAAAACCCCGTTAAAAACCAAATTTAAAACTTAAAATTCTAATCCAGTCCTGCACAGATAAATAGATGTGTCTTAAGCTCACGGCGAAAGGTTCGAAGGTAAGGAAGTTGACGGAGTCCTGGGGGAAGTTTGTTCCAGAGGGTGGGAGCCCCCACAGAAACTGCCTCTCTGGTTAACCCTTATTACATTGTAACAGCTAAGGCGAAGCGCCCATTGATGTGAGTGACGTTGAGTTGGCCATGCCCACACAGTCACATGATCGCTGAGCCACACCTACCCAACTCGTCATTAGGGCAGAGAACCGGTTGTTAAATTATTTGAATCCCACCACTGGCAGCAAGCATACTATTTTAACCATGCAAATATTCAAGACTGCTCCTAACCACAAACATAAACTTGATTTACCATGACCAGAGGTAGTCTAAATCTCAACATCTTCAAATGTTCTCCTAAAGAGCTATGTCTTCATCATTGTCCTAAAGTATACTGCACGAATCAAGAAGAGGGCCATGAAAATATTTACAGATCCCTCACATCCAGGACATAAACTGTTTCAACTCCTACCCTCAAAACAACACTATAGAGCACTGAACACCAGAACAACTAGACACAAGAACAGTTTTTTCCCGAAGGCCGTCACTCTGTTAAACAAATAATTCCCTCAACACTGTCAAACTATTTACTAAATCTGCACTACTATTAATCTTCTCATTGTTCCCATCACCAATCTCTTTCCACTTATGACTGTATGACTGTAACTTTGTTGCTGGCAATCCTTATGATTTATATTGATATATTGACCATCAATTGTGTTGTAAATGTTGTACCTTGATGAACGTATCTTTTCTTTTATGTACACTGAGAGCATATGCACCAAGACAAATTCCTTGTATGTCCAATCACACTTGGCCAATAAAGAATTCTATTCTATTCTATTCTATTCTATTCTATTCTATTCTATTCTATTCTATTCTATTCTATTCTATTCTATTCTTAGAATTCTTGATGAACGTATCTTTTCTTTTATGTACACTGAGAGCCTATGCACCAAGACAAATTCCTTGTGTGTTCAATCACACCTGGCCAATAAAGAATTCTATTCTATTCTATTCTATTCTATTCTATTCTATTCTATTCTATTCTATTCTATTCTATTCTATTCTATTGCATCAAAGGGAGAAGGAGGTCAAGATATTAGGGGTGGGGGAAACTTTTTGAAGACCCAACTGAAAAGACTCAACAAAGGTCTCACTCTTTATTGTACTTGCTCCGAGCTAAAGAGTTTCAACAGGCCTTCTGAACTCAGATCTCACCAGCAGCCAAGACTTGAGCTTTGTGAAGGTGACAACCAGCATCTTAAATTGCAGCCAATGATCTTCTTGTACTTCTTGTACATATTACATGGCTAAATCCAAAACTACCTATTTGATTAAGAGCTGATTATAGATGTTTCAGTAATACGGTTTGGATTTTGCTTTTCTTATGAAGAGTAAGAAAAAAGGATGACTAGAAGGGCAGAAACCAAAAATAACCTTTAGCAGGCATAGGCTTCCTGTTGTCAGGCACAAGTAGCCTACACATGTATGGTTCTATTTTATTTTAGAAGAGAAGAGAAGAGTTGGAAGGGGCCTTAGAGATCTTCTAGTCCAACCCCCTGGTTAGGCAGAAAACCCTACACCACTTTAGACAAATGATTATCCAACATCTTCTTAAAAACTTCCAGTGTTGGAGCATTCACAACTTCTGGAGGCAAGTTGTTCCACTGATTAATTGTTCTCACTGTCAGGAAATTTCTCCTTGGTTCTAAGTTGTTTCTCTCCTTGATTAGCTTCCACCCATTGCTTCTTGTCCTACCCTCAGGTGCACTGGTGAATAGCTTGACTCCCTCTTCTTTGTGGCAACCCCTGAGATATTGGAACACTGCTATCATGTCTCCCCTAGTCCTTCTTTTCATTAAACTAGACATACCCAGTTCCTGCAACCGTTCTTCCTATGTTTTAGCCTCCAGTCCCCTGATTGTCTTGGTTGCTCTTCTCTGCACTCTTTCTAGAGTCTCCACATCTTTTTTACATTGTGGCAACCAAAACTGAATGCATTATTTTGCTTTTCTGTATTTATTCTGTCAATTATGCAGGAATCTCCCCATATTGTCAGCTTTCACTTGGAAAGAACAAGATAAGGCTTAAAGGCATGTGGGGAGCAAACCTTGCCCTCTTGTGAATTACTCTGGACCTAATGAGTCCTCACTTGAACCTTCTTCCTGATTGCTGTCCAACACCTGTACTTCTTGAGATGTTTGGGCTTCAAACCCAAATAAATTTAGCCCATGTCAGCAAAGCCCATGTGGAAGTTATAGTCTAATAACTGGCGGATACCAGGCATATGGGTAAGCAAAACTTAGAATGAAGCCACTGTTGAGTTCTCTGAATTCTAATTGATTCAAGATAGAAATTCTGGTATCGGATTTATGAAAGACAATTTTGGGTACCTTCCCTCCAAAGGTGAAACACACATTAACCAAAACATATTAACCAAAACACATTAACCAAAACACACATTAACCAAAACTTTAACCAAAAACTATCTACTATTGACCTCACCCCATTCCTAAGAGGTCTGTAAGGGGTGTGCATAAGAGCACCAGCGTGCCTACTGTTCCTGTCCTAATGTTCCTTTTGATTGTATCCAATTTCGTATAGTTATTACATACTTATGCTTATATATATGCTTATATATCATATAGTTATTTCATGCTTATGCTTATATATACTGTTGTGACAAATAAATAAAATATAAAATAAAAACATTGTTATAGAAATAGCCATCCAACTAAGCTGAGCCATTGAGTAAAGAAGCACAAGAGAAAAAAAAATTAAAGCGACTCAATTGTTAAAGAATACCATCTAACTTCAGACTGTTCGGTTTCTTAGCTGAGGAATGCATGTCTTGATAATATGTTCGAAGGGTCACGGTTATCCACTTTTCTCTCACTAATTCCACTTTTCAGGCTACAGTAAGACCTATGTACTGTATTCTGCTTTCCAAAAAGACAATTTACTCAATTCTACTGTAATGGGAGGTTAACGTTTAAATAAATCTGGTTAAGACTATGAAGGCAGGAGGGGCAAAGGCTCTTGAGTTTACAGGGATGAGATCATTATATCTGACCTGAGCCATAAAGAAAACTTGGAACACTGTTTCTGTCAATGGGGGTAAATAATACAGTTTCATGGCAATCAAACCTATTACAATCATAGTATGTGCTACATATACAGATTCCCTCAACTAGAGTGCATTGCTTTTATTTCTTGTGAGTTCTCTCCTTTTTCTTGTTTTAAAGAAAGAGGATTATCTGCAGAGGACACAGTCCATGAAGTTTTCTCGGCAAGGTTTTTCAGAAGTAGTTTGCCACTGCCTCCTTCTTAAGGCTGAGAGAAAGTGACTGGTCCAAGGTCACCAGGCTAGCTTTGTGCCTAAGGTGGGACTAGAATTCACAGTCTCCTGGTTTCTAGCCTGTTGCCTTAACCACTGCACAAAACTGTCTCTATACATGCAAATACAAACACACACACACACACACAGAGAGAGAGAGAGAGAGAGAGAGAGAGAGAGAGAGAGAGAGAGAGAGAGAGCGCGTAAGCGTGCAATAAACATTTATTTATTTATTTATTTATTTATTTAATTCAATTTTTATACCGCCCTTCTCCCGAAGGACTCAGGGCGGTGTACAGCCAAAAGTAAAAAACAAACAATACAATATACAATTTAAAATACAAATTAAAAAACTTATTTTATAATTGGCCTAAAAAACTTTAAAATATATAAAACTAAGACCCCATTAAAATTTGTAATAGAAAATTTAAAATTTAAAATTGATAAAATTTAAGCCAGCCCCGCGCGAATGAAAAGATGTGTCTTCAGTTCGCGGCGGAAGGTCCGAAGGTCAGGTATTTGGCGTAAACCCGGGGGAAGCTCGTTCCAGAGTGTGGGAGCCCCCACAGAGTAGGACCTTCCCCTGGGGGCCGCCAGCCGAAATTGCTTGGCGGACGGCACCCTGAGAAGTCCTTCTCTGTGAGAGCGTACGGGTCGGTGGGAGGCATGCGGTAACAGCAGGCAGTCCCGTAAGTACCCAGGCCCTAAGCCATGGAGCGCTGAATTATGAATTCATAATCTTCTTTTAGCAAACAATTGCTTACTCACAAGCCAGTGGTGGGTTGCTCCTGGTTCGCCCCGGTATTGGCGAACTAGTAGTAGCAGCGGTGGGAGGCTCCGCCCACCTGCCCAGACATCAACAAAAACAAACCGCGCATGCGCAGAAGCTTCCGTGCATGTGCAGAAGCACCTTGCACTCGCAAAGTGAGCAAGCACGCCCGCATGCTACCGATAGCGAACCGGTAGCGCCGGGTTTTGAAACCCACTACTTGGCACAAACACATATACAAAGCAGTGCAAGATCAAAAGCTCTTCACTATACCATAACCATAACCAATCATGCTTGTCCAATATGGGTTGGTAGGTAGACATTTTTCCAGGCTTGGTCTGAGAAATGAGCAAGTGGCCCAGAATGACCCAGATGGCTTCCATGCTGAAGAGAATGAAAGCATAAATAAACAATCTCTCACACACACACACACACATACACAC